>NW_027185655.1:76867374-76983374 GCF_028583685.1 Petaurus breviceps papuanus
TGGTTCATATTGGTTTCTCAGATTTCTCTGAAACCATCCGCTGACAGGAATACTTCTAATATATACCAGTATTATCTCAACAAAATTAGAAATGTATATTGCCAAGTATAGAAAAGGGTTTTATATTGATACTTGTCAATAGTTACCCTTAGCTCCAAATTATACAACAATGTAGTAAAGACCAGTGGAAAAAAAGAACAACTCCATCCCTAACCCTAAATTAGGTGAAATAAGATGTGAAACAGAGGAGTTAGCAAGATAGAAAAGTTGGAGAACCTCAAGTTATTGAAAACTTCAGTTAATATAAACTACAGTGATAATATCTAATAATGAAACAGAAGGAGGAAACAGTAATGAAATGTCACATGGTTTTGAGAAGATGAGCCTAAGTGACTGGAATTCTGAAAAAATCCATTTTGAATTTGAGGATATCAATGTAATTAGCATGCCTATTATACCAAAAACAGAATAACTTTTTGGAAGCTGAAATCTGCTATAAGCATCCTGAGTAAATGGTTTTCTACAATAATTGACAGAAATTATAAAAACATTTTAGGACTGGTACTTAGCCATATATGAGGCAACTGGTGCTTACAGTAAGGACCAGAGGAAGAAGGAAATACTCAGACACCATCATGGCAGAATTTACATGAAAGAATCATTGAAGGTCTATACTAAGCCACTGGGGGATTATCTTGATATCTAGCTATTCATATAATAGAAAACTCCATTTCCATACCACCCAATTAAGAGCAACAAAATATAAACATGAGGAAAGGAATCCAGAAAATTATGCATATTAAAAAGTCTGGATTACATTATTTATCCGTTGAAGGTACCAAAGACAAAGCTATACCTGGGAATGTTAAGAGAATTATTAGCATTCTGAAATTAAAGCTAAATTGAAGGGACACTTTTAAAGCAATTAACACTTATACAACTACCTTTGGAATTGTAAAATGGGATGTAATAGACTTGGAAGGTAACTAACAAAAACCCATACAATATTAAGAAATCAGAAAATCAGAGTATTAGGATGCATTACACTAAGTTCCTCAGGGATTGTTGACTGCCTCATCATTTTTTTCTGACAGGCTTCAGCTGTATTTCATTTCACTCTGTATATCCTGGTAATCTTTTTAAGAGCCACAATGATGCCACAGGCATCCTCGTTCTCACCCCTTCCCCCTCCAATTCTGCAACTCTGATCATATCAACTTTACCTAGGAAGGGATGTATTAATCTTCTCCCCTGTGGTCTCATTTACAATCTCAGTAATATTCTTAATCAAATTGTCTTTCCCTGGCTACCATTCTCCTGTGGGTATGTTTTTTCTATTCTTTATACCCACTATGATTTGCAGCATCCCACTGACAAAGTATGCATATGTCTGCATTACTTTTGTGTCCCTTCAACAAGGCATTGATAGACCAAGTTAAGATGATGCCATTGCTGGTAGATTGAATCAGTTCCTGCAATTTTTTTAAAAACAGAGGAATATACAAGATAACATCATGCACAAAAGTAGGCTCTGTCTCTTTTGCAATGGTCTCTTCTATTTATTTCCAGGTTCAAGATAAATGTTGTAGAGCAAATGGCACTAAGAGTGTGCAGTGCTTTAGAAGAAAAACAGGAAAGAAGACAGCCAGCCAATGCAGCCAAAGAAGTCCATGTGTTAACTAACAAGCTGAAGAAAGTGAAGAAATCAATGGAGAAAACACCAACTATGTATGTATTTGCCTGTAAAGAACTGGTCCCTGCCTTTGTTGATGTTTAAAAAATATGCCTTAAGATCTATAACTAACACACCAATAACAGGCCACAGATTGATGGTTGTTCCCAAGTCCCCAAATGAGTGAAAGTAAAAGTAGGCTAGGGAATAGAAGGTGCTATGTGTCCTTAGTCACACATGGGTATATGCTCTGTAGCAATAGCATGGAATAATGGATAGACAACTTGCTTCAGGTTCATGATGACCTGGGTTCAAGTCTAGCATCTAACACATATAGGTTATGTGTCTAAGTGGGAGCTCTAGGAAATTCTGTAAAACTGTAAGGTGCAGAGCTGGAGATGGCATCCACTGACAGAAGGTGTTCCCGCACCAGATAGTCCTTAAGCCAATAAAAGTATAGTTCTGATCCTTCCCCTTGCCCTCAAAACTTTCTTTTAGACCTTTAGAGAAAAAGGGCCATGGTCTGTGTACCCAAACTGATTCTTTCTCTGGACAGGCCCTCATGCATGTTCAATTTCAAAAGCAAAAGGATCACTTCCATCCTCTGACACATCAATTTGCAGAATTTTACCAAGGCTATTACATCCCCTCTAAATGAACATAGAAATGCAATTTCTTAAGTGATAGAAGGTAGAAATCACATATTTGTTAATATCCTACTGCTGTGGAAATTATAAGCTCTTTGAGGATAGGTCATTTATTTTTGTATTTCTCCTAGCATCTAGCACAATTTATTGAATGTAACAATCAAATGCTTATTAAATACTTTTGTTGTGAGAATTATTAAATGAATGAATATAGAGTAAAGAACAGATAGGAAGATGGCTTTACTTTTACAGTATCATCTGACGTGGAGTCAGAATGACATGGGTTTAATAACCATCTTGATCCCGTATAGCCAAATGAATTCAGGCAAGTTACTGTGATACAGTTTCCTGTATAGCCAAATGAATTCAGGCAAGTTACTGTGATACACTTTCCTTATCTGTGAAATAGGGATAATCTCAAAACAAAACATTACATCAGAAAGAACGCTGAATTTGGGGTCAATGGTTCTGTATTTGAATCCTGGTTCTGCCCCTTACTTCTGTAACCTTGGGCAAATCACTTAAGCTTTAGATCTCAGTTTCATCATCTGTAAAATGATGGACTAGATGGCTTTCTACAATTCACCCCAACTCTGAAGCTTTGATCCAAATCACCTGATTCACCTTTCCATCCTTCCCTTATAGAAAGGCTCCCGCTAGAGTCACAGAGCAATTTATATCTCTTATCTGGGCACTTTATGAAATCTACATAGCGACAAAATAAAGCTGGGAAGCATAGACTTTCTTCACCAAGAGGATTTAATCTCTTGTTCCCAGGATGTGAATTTTATGCTTATGTGAACCAAAAGCCCCTTTCTCCAAAGACATCAATCTTTCCACTATCCTTGAATACGGGAGAACAGATTGAAGGAGACAGGAACAGAATTCCTAGTTGTTATAATAACAATTTCTTGTTATATTTAGTTAAGTGTTACAAAAGAACTCCTTTCATCTTCTCACTCCAATTTGGAGGATACCCTTTTTTGGTTCAATAATTTTGTCTTCTATTCCTATATATGGACTTTATTAGAAGAAATTCAATTGTGTTGTGAAAAGCTATGATTTAAGGATTCCACTTAATCATGATCTACAAGGTGACTTTTCGGTTGGAATAAGTTCTATGACTTGTTCTGTAAGTTGACCAGGTCATATCTATCCATTTAATGTCTGAATTGTTTCACTGATTTATAGAATTAAATTACTATTTTTAACATTTATGTAGCAAACAAAAATGTTTAGTACTTAATCAAAGTTTGTAGAAATGAATTAATCTTTTAGTAGTCAAATAACATTTATTTGAAAAAATTCTTTTTGTTGGGTGGCAGGCCTGAAAATGCCTTGAAAAGATCTTCAAGAATAGATCAAAGCATAGTACGTGAAGCTGAGCACATGAGTTTACTAAAAATGTTGGAAAAGAAGACTGAGATACCACCAGACTGCACTTATGCCAATCCCAAAATAGTAGATGCAGAGGTAAGAACTTTCAATGGAAAGGGTATCGATGAATTATTTGTTCCCAGTGACAGCTTACATTAATAATTATATTCCCTACAAGTTTAATTATACTCAACACAGTGAAATTCATGAGGCTAGCAGTCTATTTAAGAACCTTCCCTTGGTATGTGCAACTCTCTTATAGAACTTAATACAATGCCTGTACAGATTGAATGTATGAGAATTACAATTAGATATTTGGCTAGGAATAAAATAATGGGATTTGGAGTCAGGAACTTAGAAAAGATCCAATGTCTTTATTTTACACTTAAGGAAACTGAGGCCCAGTAAGGTTAAGTGACTTGCCCAAGATCACACTGATAGTAAGACAATTAAAATTTGAACCCAAGTGTACTGACAGTTTGTCAATGATATATAATCTTTTTAAAAAATATTAAATTATTTTTAGTTTTCAACATTCACTTTTATAAGATTTTGAGTTCTAAATTTTTCCATATCCTTCCCCTCCTGCCTCTCCAAGATGCCATACAATTTGATATAGGTATACATTAATAATCATATTAAATATATTTCCACATTAGTCATGTTGTGAAAGAAGAATAAGAACAAAAGGGAAAAACCATAAGAAAGAAAAACAAACAAAAAAAGAGGAAAAATAGTATGCTTTGATCTGTATTCAGACTCCACAGTTCTTTCTCTGCAGGAGAATGATATATAATCTTAAAGGGAAGATTTTTGGAGTTAGATCTAATCTGTCTTTTTAAAGTACCGCCATGCATTTGGGCAGGGATGATGAAACTTTTTCATTAGAAGACCAAAGATGCTCCAAGGATTATATCACCATATCATAGATGTCCCATGTGCAACAGGTGAAGTCATCTGTAGCCTTACAAGTATGCAATGATACATTGTAGAAGTAGAAAACAAAGAGAGAAAAATATTTCTTCTCTGTTTTCTTCCTCAAGTTTTGCTATTTTTTCTTGTTGCATCACTTGTTTTACATGATTTTTCTCTAAGTTCACAAGATGTTGACATATATTCTTTTATTCCTTATCCTCCCACATTCCACATATCCAGTCACTTATAAACATTGCGATTCTACCTACAAATCATTTCTCCCATTGTCTCTTTCTCTCCATACACAAAGCCAGCATTGTAGCTCAATCTGATAGGGCTGATGGAGCAATGGGAAGGTTAAAAAAGGGTCCTTGAACTTTTCCACAAATTTCAGCAACCAAGTCCCTGGCATTCACCTGATATACCTGTCCCATCCCAGTCAATAATCCTTTTAATTGTCCTTCCATTGTCTGCACCTGGCCCCACCCCAGGCTACTTGCCATTCCTGGATCCCATCCAGATCTTCCCACAGTCTTTCTGTATAAAGTTGCCAATCTTGCCCCCATTAAGTTGCTCAGATTCTTAAAATGTGACCAGCTTGTTCTGGCATCACATATACCACAGACTCACTAGGAACCTCACCCACCCCAACTGGTGTCTTATTAAACTTGCTACTTAGACTGAAAGAAGGCTTGAGCGGTAGAATTCTTTCAAGGATGATCTCTACCCTACATCTTTGCATTTAGGGGCCCCCAGAACCCCTGGATCATATCAAAGCTTTCCTAACATCCAAACTGATTTCCTTACCTTCAGGCTTTTGCCTCTCCAAACTCTCCTCTACACGACTAGCAAATTCATGCTTCTAAAGCAACAGTCTGGCCATGTTACTTTCCTGCCCTTTTTTCCTCTTCAGACTACACTCCTAATTCTCTGGACTTTCACTCCCATGCCACCAAAACCTTCTTTCTGCAAGTTCAATTCATTCCTGTTCATTCCACACTGGAAGAACTCTCTGCTTAGCAGGTTTCTCCCAGCATCTCTACTTTAAGAATGCAAATGTCTTCATTCTTCTCCAGGTTGTACTCCTGATCCTCCAGGTCCATACACAGTAATCCCTTTTCCCACCCCACTCTCTTTTCCTTTTTTTTCATTTTTCAAATGCTTTATTAACTTCTGATTTACATCACTAATTTCCGCCAGATTTTGAGTTACAAATTTTCTCCCTGTTTTTCCCCTACCCACTGCCCCAAAATAGCAGTCCCACAGGATATCCCCTCCTCCAATCCGCTCTCTACCATATCTTCTCCCATACCCCCTTCAACTTTTCCATTAGGGCATGGTGGAACTCTATGCCCCAGTGCCTGTATAACTTCTTTCCCAATTACATGTAAAATAGTATTAATAATACTGCACACACACACACACACACACACATATTTAAGCATTTGATTTTAAAACTTTGACTTCCAGATTCATTCCCTTCTTCCCTTGTCACCCTCCCTTAATGGGAAGATAAGCAATTCAGTATAGATTGTACATGTGTAGCTAATGCAAAACATTACCCTAGTAGAATCATTGTAAAAGACTGACTATATTTCCCCCCCCAGCCTGCCTTCCCTTCCATCATCCCCCCATTCATCCCTTTCCCCTATAATCTCCTGTAAAGGTGAGATTCCCATTTAGTGTGTATGTCATTCCCTTCCTGAGGGATATTATTCAATAGAATAAGGTTCACCTATTCCCTTTTGCCTTCCTATTCTTCCCCCCCCATTGTAGTCATTTTCCCTTGCCTCTTCTATATGAGATAGTTTACCCCATTCTGTCTTTCCCCATCTCCTCTCATTATATTTCTCTCTCACCTCTTAATTTCACCTTTTAAATATCATCCTTTCCTATTAAATTGTCCTGTGCCCTCTATCTATATATACCTGTAAACAGACACACAGACATTCTACCCTCAGATATAGACATATATATATTTCTATTTCTATTCCCTTCAACTATTTTCATACTGAGAAAGGTTTCATCAGTTACAATTATTGTTTTTCCATGTAGGAATGTTAATAGTTCAACTTTGATAAGTTCCTTATGAGTTCTTTTCCCTGTTTACCTTCTCATGCTTCTCTTGCTTCTTGTATCTGAATGTCAAATTTTCTCTTCAACTCTGCTTTTTTCATCAAGAATGCTTGAAAGTCCTCTATTCCACTGAATGACCATATTTTCCCCTGAAACATGATACTCAGTTTTGCTGGGTAGGTGATTCTTGGTTTTAATCCCAGCTCCTTTGATCTCTGGAATATCATATTCTAAGCTCTTCAATCCCTCAGTGAAGAAGCTGCCAGATGCTGGGTTCTCCTGATTGTGTTTCCACAATATTCGAATTGTTTCTTCCTGGCTGCTTGTAATATTCTCTCCTTGATCTGGGAATTTCCGGACCTAGCTATAATATTCCTAGGAGTTTTCTTTTTGGGATCTTTTTTTCAGGGGGTGATCTGTGGATTCTTTCAACCTCTATTTTGTCCTCTGGTTCTAAAGCATCAGGGCATTTTTTCTTTGAGAATTTCTTGTAGGATGATTTCTAGGTTCTTTCTTTGATCATGGCTTTCAGGTAGTCCAATAATTTTTAAATTATCTCTCCTGGATCTATTTTCCAGGTCATTGGTTTTTCTAATGAGATATTTCACATTGCGTTCTATTCTTTCATTTGTTTGGATCTGTTTAACAGCATCTTGATTTCTCATAAAGTCATTAACTTCCATTTGCTACAATCTAATTCTGAAGGAATGATTCTCCTTAGTGAGCTTTTGAGATTTTTTTTCCATTTGGCAAATTCGGCTTTTTAAGGCATTCTTCTCCTCATTGCCTTTTTGAGCTGCTTTTGCCATTTGAGTTAGTCTGTTTTTTAAGGTGTTATTTTCCTCAGTCAGGCTGTTGACTCTCATTTCATAATTTTCTTGCATCATTCTCATTTCTCTTTCCCAATTTTTCCTCCATTTCTCTTATCTGCTTCTTAAGGTCCTCTATGGCCTGTAACCAGCTCATATTTTCCTTTGAAACTTTTAGTGCAGGAGTTCTGACTTCACTGTCTTCCTCCTGTTCCATGCTTTGATTCTTTTTGTCCCCAAAATAGGAGTCTAATGTTGGATTGCTTTGCTTGGTTTTCTTCCTTTGCCTGGTCATTTTGCCACTCAATTACTTGACTTTTGGGCTTTTTGTCACAGTAGGACTCTGCAACCAGACAGGGGAGCTTTATCCCAAACACTGGGGTTTTCTCAGCTGCTGAAGGTATTAGTTGGGTGCCCTCTCTTAAGCCTCCACATGCTCTGGCAAGGTGGTCACACACCCTAGGACCTCCTCCCTAGACTGCAATCCAGATCCAAACAGGGTAAAGCAAGAGTGATTACCCCTTAGACTGGTCTCTTGGTTCCCCTACACTCTGCAGGCCACGAGCTGAAGCTGTGATGTGGAGGCAGCTGCACTGCAGCCCTCAGCAGCTTCTTGACCTGGGGGCAAAACGCGATGCACTCCCAACCACTGGGTCCCAAAGTCCACACTGGCACTGACCTCTCACTTTGTCATAATTCTGGAAACCACCACAGCTTCTGCTCATCTGGAGTCCCTCTAGCCGGAGGCTGGTCAGGCCCACTGCTGCTAAAACTTTGGCATGGGGCTGGGCTGGGCTCCCAGAGTTCTGGGCTGGACAATTCCTGCCAGCCTTCTGGGCTGTCCTCAGCAGGAGGTTAACTTCTCTGTTTTATTATGTGCTTTCTGTAACTCCAAAGTTTGTTTAGAGTCCCCTTTTACATGAATTGGAGGTGGTGGGAGCTGGAGTCCCATGGAGGTCCTGTTTCTACTCCTCCATCTTTACTCCACCCCAAGTTTTGCTATTTTTTAAACTGCTTTTCCTATTGTTCAACTTAATCTTACAGAATAAGGATGTATCATTGCTTTATATGAATCACTTGCTTATAGAAACTTCTGCTTCTGCTTTAAATGGAAATGTATTCAAAATTCTTCATTTATTTTAGACTTTGCAGATGATGTTTGATCGAATAAAATCATCAAGAAAAGGTGAAGAATTGAAAAATCTAGCAAGGAGGGGTATTGGATTTCATCATCGTTGTCTTGAGGCCAGAGGAAGACAGTTCGTTGAAGTGCTCTTCAGGAAAGGATTTCTCAGGGTCAGTAAATTTTTATATTTAATAAAATTAATGTTACTTTTCTTACAGTAAAATCCTTTCTCAGTGCTGCATTATGAAGTAGAGGTGTCCCTAGATTCATGAAGGCAGTGCCAGTATAACACAAACTCTGGGAGGACCTACCTACCATGCTGGAATGGCTTTGAGTGACTATAGGTGGCAGCCTGGATGTCTGCTGTCTAAAGTCTAGTCTACCTATGTTTTGCTAGATTCATCACCAGTTTGGTTTTATGTTGATGACTTTGGCATTCTCAAAGACTATCTGCTAAGTTATAGAGTAGATGTGGTCTGTTTCGTGGTAGGGACACTTGCCTATGCCTACAAAGCCACAAATACATGACTTATGTATGGAAGAAATTTATCTATATCAGATGTTCTAAACCTCTTAGAATTCATAGACCCACCATTCTTCACTTCACTCCCCACTGAGGTCTTTTGATAGATTTTAATAGGTCCATGAATTTGAATGGGAAAAATATATCTTCCTTTTTTTCTTTGCTTTTTTGGAGGGCAATTGGAGTTAAGTGACTTGCCCAAGGTCACATGGCTAGTATTTGTGTTAAGTGTCTGAAGCCAGATTTCAACTCAGGTCCTCCTGACTCCAGAGCCAATGCTGTATTCACTGTGCCACCTAGCTGCCCCTATATATCTTTATTTCAATGTCATTTGTCTCCCTAGTGATCCTATATATTTTATGCAATTGAAAACATTGTTCTGAGAAAGGGGATCTATAGTCTTCACTAGCCTAGGTCGAAGTGGTCCATGGCACAAAGATTGTTAAGAACCATTGGATGACATAATAATATCAGTGAAGGCTCAAACAAACAAACAAATAGCCATAAACCCATTCTGAGTTATAGCTCAGAATGAGAGACAACACTTGTGGTTGATTTCCCCCTCTTAGGAACTGAGTTATATTATGTAGATATAGCCTTAGAGTCCGAGAATCTGGATTTAAATTCTGAGTAAATTATTTACTACTTATGTGAATTTAGTCAAGTGCTTATCTCTTTGGGACTTGGTTTTCCCTTCTATAAAGTTTGAGGTTTGCAGTAGATGACCTTTGAGGCCCTTTCCAACTCTAAATCTATAATCCCAAGTTTTTTTTTTTTCTTTTTGAGGATGAAATATTGAGATACATTTTTGGGACCTTGTCAATGGCCAGTGAAGGAATTTGTTTTGCTTTAATGTATGAACTTGTTATAATGGTTTTGCTTTTACTTTAATTTTTATTTTTCCAGTGGAGAGGGGAGAGAGGTGAGAAAAGAATAGATTTTTATTAATTGAAAAAAAATTGAGTGAAATATTATTTTAATTATCATTTTCAAATAACTTAAATGATATATATAGATATCTCTCTCTCTCTCTCTCTCTCTATATATATATATATATATATATATATATATAAAATGATTTCAGATAAAATAAATTTATTTGTATTTGTAGGCACCAAAACATTTTTTTCACTTTCTTATCACTTTGCTTCAGGAAGTGGCATAAGAGATATCAGTCAAGCAATGACTTTGCCAAACCTTTCCTGTGTTGGGAGGACATGCCGAAATGTGCCCTACTAGAACAGCCTAGGTCATCTTTCTGCCATGATGGATTATCAAGAAAGGGCTTTAGTGGGTGATATAGTGACCCTGAGTTGAAATGAAATCAATTCATACAATTATCTAGTGAATTTAGCCATGTAATTATTAAAGTAAAATGAACACATAAAACTTTCTCCAAATTGTCTTTTGAATTCAAATTATCATTTGAATCTATCTTTAATTGTGGCTAATTATAACTATGACATTCTGGATAAATATGCTATAATCTTAATGACAAAAATCTGTATGACACAGGTCTTTAAAATCTCTTTAAAATGTGTAATTACTGCTTTTTAAATATTGTTATAATTGACCAATTCTCTCATCACTTCAGAACTTTTCCTAGTAATGGGGAAGGAGAATTAAGCAAACCAAATTGCCATATTGCCCATGTTCAATAGCTCATTTCTTATTTTTATCAAGGTGGGTATATCGCATCAACAACCTTCAACTCGATAAATCTTGGCCAGGATGGTTGAAGAGTAATTTGTTCTTCTGTTACAAGAAAAATGTAACAAAGAGCATAATTCTTCTCATTTTAAAATGTTATCAAACACCTTTCTTAATACTCATGGGTCTTGGAAAAGGTTAATTTTACTGAAGATTTTTTATTCTGTAGTGAAGTTCTTATAATCAAATCACAATACTACAGTAGAATAATCCCTTTGACGTGTAAATAGCTTTGTTTTATGGAGTACTTCATAGACATGAGTCATTATAGTAGAGTTTTTACCTGTAGCTAATTTCTACATTTTAATGATTAAATATGTAAGTATATCTTATTGCTCCCGTGTGAACTGAACTACAACCTTTTGTAAAAAACCAAAAAGTCACTAGCTAAATGATATATACTCTCTGCTTGAAGGATCATGTTTTCAGAACCCCAAATTGAGACAAATCATTTGTAAAAAGTATGTTCTTATTGAAGTCATGTTAAAATACACTTAAAAGAGAGAGGGATTATGTATGGTATAGTGAAAATAGCACTGAATTTGCTGTAATTTACTATCTATGGTCTGCTAGGTGGCTCAATGGATTGAGTGCTGAACATGAAGTTAGGGAGACTCATCTTTCCAAGTGTAAATCTGACCTTAGAAACTTTATAGCTGTGTGACCTTGGAAAAGTCACTTAACCCTGTTTGCCTCAGTTTCTGCATTTGCAAAATGAGTTGGAGAAGAAAATAGCAAACTGCTCCAGTATATTTGCCAAGAAAACTCTAGAAGGGGATCACAAAGAGTTGGACATGACTGAAATGACTGAACAACAAAATTTGCTATCTATGTGATCTTGGGTATTGAATCAACCTTTCTGTGCCTCAGTTTCCTTATCTCTAAAATGGGTAGTTGGACTAGATGACCTCTGAGCCAACCTCTTGGGTGTAAATCTATAATTTTTAAAAAGTCGAGGCAAACAGTACAGGTTTTATACTTCCTTGCTTATACTCCACCATGTGTGATGTGCAAATTTTTAATAGAACATTAAAAATAAGGACAATTTTGTAGAACACAATAGTTTAGTTCTTTGTATGCGGTATGAAATGTGGAGGAAAAGTGGAATAATATTTGGACATTAAAACAACTGTCCTTCGTCCCCTGGACTTTTCCAGTAATTATCAGGTTAATTTGGGCAAAAATAGATTTTCTTTTGCCAGATTTATCCAGGTAAAATGATCTGTAGAGACTGAGCTTCTGAACACAAAACTCAGTAGGTGCACTGGGGAAGGAATTATTGCATTTGAAAGGCAATTGTTTTGTATATTTTGTCCTCTCTTTGAAAGGTTAAGCATCTCTGGCTATTTGTGGGATGGCAGCTAGGTGGCCCAGTGAAGTCAGAAAGACCTGGGTTCAAATTAGGCCTCAGGCAATTACTACCTGTGTGATACAGTACAAGTCATTTAACCTTATTTGCCTCAGTTGCCTCATCTGTAAAATGATATGGAGAAGGAAATGGTAAACCATTCTAGTATCTTTGCTAAGAAAATACCAAATGATGTCACTAAGAATCAGACAGGATTGAAAAACAACAACAAAAAATTTTATTTGTGGTAGCTAGATGGGGCAGTGGATAGAGTGCTGAGCCTGAAGTTAGGAAGACCTGAGTTCAAATCTAAGCTCAGACACTTACTAGTTCTGTGACCCTGGGCAATTCATTTAACCACTGTTTGCCTCAGTTTCCTCAGTTGTAAAATGGGGACATCTGGAGAAGGAAATAACAAACCCCTCAGTACCCTTGCCAAGAAAACCCCACAGGGGTCATAAAGGGTTGGACATTATTGAACAACAATTTGAAGTAAGAAATTCATGACAAATTTATAATTCAAAGGGGCTTTCAGAAACTGTAGTGGACACAGTTTTGTTTTGTTTTTGTAACTATCTTTTCCTATGAAAGTTTTCATCTTTTTTTTCTAGGTTGTAACAGCTACTAGCACACTTGCTTTAGGAATTAACATGCCATGTAAATCTGTGGTTTTTACTCAAAACTCTCCCTATTTGGATGCTTTGAATTACAGACAGGTAAGGAAACATTAATTATAGACAGGTAAGAAAACATTATTTCTTATATAGGTCAGTCATTGTGTGTGTGAAAAATGGGATAGTGGGGTCCTCTAATCATCTGTACAGTCCTACCTTTCAAGCATTCATTTCTAGTTTTAGTTTTAGTTTAAGACTGGGTCTCTCACTTCACTGGAAGTGAAGGGACTATGCTGTGGATTGGCAGGGAAACACCTGTTCCATTTCTAACTTGGGCCAATTTATTCCTCTTTAGTAATCTGGTTGAGCCCCCATCCCTGGTGGCTCACCATTCTGATGCTAAACTTTGCCAAACAGAGCAGACACTCGACTATCATAGCTCACCACTACTCAGCACTCTAGAGGTCAAGACAATGGACAACGTCAGTTTTTCTGTAGCTTGAATTACAAGTTTTCAACATCAAGACTGCCCTTCTGTTCCATCTTTTCACCTTCTTGGTGGCACAGTATTTTTGTACTGTTCCATCCCAGTCCATTTCATTCTGTTCAGTTCACTTCAACAAATATTTAAGGTGTTAATATGTGAAAGGCACTAGACATAAAAAGACAAACAATCACTCAAAGAGTTTACATTCTCTTGGGACAGTACAAGATGGTCAGAGGAAAAAGTCTGCTCTTCATTCATATCTTGAACTCAGATTTTTACCTCTAATGTTTAATTCTGTATGTTCCTGGACAAGTCATTAATTCTGCTGAGTTCCATGTCCCAAAAGGCACAAGTATCTTGCTTTTTAATATTCAATATAGCCCATGGATGAAACTGATTAAACTCCATCTGGCAAACAGTACTTTTGAACATGGGTAATTAAATAATAAGTAATTTCATTTTAAAAATGTATGTAATGTTCATCAGGTTTTTGAATAGAAACAATATAGAATTTTATTCAATGCATTTTGAATATTCATTGATTTTGTCTTGCAATTAAAGAAGATAGAGAAAAGAAGAATAAGAAACAAAAAAAAACTAACAATACCCATGTAGATAGAGGTAGAGACAAATGGGAAGATAAGAAGTCTGATACAGAGGTAGAGGAAGCAGCTCTCCTTCCCCCAAGAAAATACATGTTGAAGAAGGTAAACGAACACCATTGAATATGATCTCTTTTACTGGAAGACTCTGATTTTACCAGCATAGGGAAATCCAGGTGTGAGAACTTCCTCTACCCAGGCCTACTGAAAACTAGCCCCAACTGCCTTATAACTTAATCTTAGTAGATAATTTTAGGGAGTTGCCTGAGGCCCAGAGACATTAAGTGATCAAGTGTTGCAGCAAGTACCCCAGCATCCCCAGGGAGGCTGCCAACACAGGTTCTTATATCTTCTTTTCTAAAGGAAAGCAAATCAAAATGGTTTATACTTTAATCAATCAAACATATCATTTAACTAGTTCAGGGGAAAAAGTTCAGCACCCCAAACTTCAGAGTATACAGACAGAAACATTTCAAGCAGACGGGCCTCCAACTGTCCAACCATTACATCCATGCCAAATCACAGGTACCAGAGAGGAAAGCACCAACATATGGGTTTTTCAAAGCCAGGGCTCTCAAAGGCTGCCCAGAGTCTCATCTGGTCAAATCACATAACACTTCTGAAAGTGAGTCCCAAAGCAAAGACCCACATCAGGAATTATATAGCTTTCTCTTGGCCCAGAGAATGTAACAACTCTCTTGACCCACTGCCCAATCACAAAGTATCTTTTGAAAAACAAGCCTCTCACCACAAGCTCCAGCTGTACTTATCCTAGGGCCAGGGAAGATTTTAAAAATTTACATTCCTATAATATCAAGTGACTTGCCCAAGGTCACACAAATAAAAAAATAGGAGAGACTGGATTTGAAACCAGTACTTCCCAGCTAAACCCAGTTCTATATACACCATACCCAGGTTGCCTTTGCAGACCAGAAATGTAAGGCCAAATTGCAGCAAGTAGGGGGTGAGGGTTGGGATTAAGAAAAAAAAAAGCATCTTCCCTTGGCATTTTGCTATAATTTTATTGTTAAAAGACCTCTCAAATACATACACTTAAATAGTACTATGTAGGCTTTTCCTGAATTTTTGTTTCCTTTCAGAAAGCCTCTAATGTCCTCTTTTGGAAAGTTGAGTCTGTTGCATCCCACTTGTGACCTTTTAGTTTATGGTCATTAAAAACTTTTAAATTTATAGTGACTTTTTTCATAGCTGCAGTTTAAAGACATCGCTTCAGGGTATGCTGCTTCTAGGTCTGGATGAAATAAGGTTCATTGACTTTGCCACCTTGCCCCTAGACCTTCAGTGATGGCCTAGGTCCCTGAAGTCTAGAGGGAAAATGATCAAACAAGTCATATTTCTTTCTGCTCCCTTTCTCCTCCTTTATAGCATTACTTTCATATTCCCTATTTTCCACTGGCCCTCTGGCTGGAAGGATACTGATAATACTTATAATATATATTCAGTTCAGATAATTGAAGGGGCCCCCTCTTCAAGAATCTTGGAAAATGAACTACACATTTTGTTCTTGAGTCCTATCAGACTCTCCTTGACCCACTATGGGATTTTCTTGGCAAAGATACTGAAGTGGTTTGCCATTTCCTGCTCTGGCTCATTTTACAACTGAGGAAGCTGAGACAAACAGGATTAAGTGACTTGCCCAGGGTCACACAGCTAGTAAGTACCTGAGACTGAATTTGAAAGCAGGACCTCCTGATTTCAGGGCCAGTGCTCTATCCACCTGGTCCTCCCCCCCCCCCCCCCCCCCCCCCCACCAACATATAACTAGCCCCTTCTGAGTCTTTGATGCTGTGGTCCAATGAGAGGATTTAACCATCCATGCTATATGTCCAGGGTTTCCTGTTTCATTTTCTTTGTTCATTTTATATTCAGATAGTATCTTTTATTTCTTTGCCTATTGAATTTATACACTATCCTCCAAGGCTACATACCCTGATCCCCTGGTAAGTCAGTTTGGAACTTCCAAAATGCTTTGCTTTGTATTATGCTAATACACAGATATATTATTTTACATTATGCTCAGCTCTGCATATGCTATATCTCTATCTATAAAACTGTAAATTCTATGAGTATAGGAACTATGACTTATCTCAATATATTACTTGTAATATGCAAGTCATACAAGTAATGTACTTTTCCTTGTTGTTAGAGATTTTATCTCTTTTCTGTGGCAAGATGCTACTTTCTCCTCCACTTCTATTACTTCATTGTTCTTTTTCCTACTTTCTAGTTCCTTGATTTTTTTTTTCAGAAGTATTTTCTGTATGGAAGCTAGACTTTCTATAGATTCAAGGTAGTAGCCCAGATAATCTGGTTTACAAAGTGACATCTTGCCTGAATTAGATAGGAAAGCTGAGCTCATAATCAGCCCTTTGTCCTTCAGAAGCCTCATTCAATTCTAAAGTTTAAATGAACAATTGTGTTACATCCTACCTGAGTTCCACTAACCTGTTGTGCATTGCCATTTGGAATTTTAGCATTGCCTCAAATTTAACTTGTTAACAATGCACTCATCATCTTGTCCCCCCAAACCAGCTCCTCTTTCTGAAATCCTGCTTTCTGTGAATGGTACTGTCATTCTTTGTCAACAAGGGAGAAAGGATGGTGTAATGGCAAGAATATTGGATTTAGAGTAAGACGACATAAATTCAAATCCCACTTCTGTCACTTACTGCTTAGATGACTAGGCAAGCTACTTCAAACTCTCTGGGCTTTAGTTTCCTTATGTGGAAAATGTGGCTCATAATAACTGTTGTGTTTATGTAATAGAAAGAGCACTCTATTTGGACTCAGAAGACCTGAGTGAGAATCCTGATTCTGCCATTTAGAAGTTACTTAAGGGCGGTTAGGTGGTGTAGTGAATAGAACCCCACCCCTGGTATCAGGAGGATCTGATTTCAAATATGGCCTCAGACACTTAACACTTACTAGCTGTGTGATCTTGGGCAAGTCACTTAATCCCAACTGACCTGCCTTCCCCTCTCCAAAAAAGCAAAAAAAAAAAAAAAAGAAATTCCTTAAGTCACTTGACCCTCTTAGGCCTCAATTTCTTTTCTTTTTGTTTTTTTTAAAGCAATCGGGGTTAAGTAACTTGCTCAAGGTTACATGGCCAGTTATTTCTGGGTGTGGTGCTGAGTATCTGAGCCTAGGATTCTATCTCCAGGTCATCCCAACACTGGAGCCCACCTGGCTGCCCCTCAATTTCTTCATCAGTAAAATAAAGAGACTGAATTTGATGCTCTCTAAGGTCTCTTCCAGCTATAAACCTCAGAGTTTGTGAGTTATGGAATTATTGTGAAGAACTCATGAATTATTTTATGTAGAGGCCTTTGCAATCCTTAAAGCAACTATTATTATTTTTGCCAGGACTGTAATCTTGGAGCTATTTTTACTTAAAAAAAAAGATTTTTTGCCCTTCATATCACATCTATCTTTAAGTCCTACTAGGCCTAGAATGTTTCTCATGTTCCTTTCTTATCATTTCCATATCTAATGTCCTTTTCTAGGCCTCGATCTTCTAACCCCTGGGTAACTCACTAGCCTCCTTGTTCATCTCTTTGCTTTTGGTGTTCAAACCAAACTGCATATGGCTGACAGGAGAATCCTCTTTCATTCCATTTTCTGATTCAGAAAACTATGGTAGCTCCCCTTCATTCATAGACTCAAACCTAAAATACTCAGTTTAACATTTACATGCAGGGAAATGAGATCAAGACTTTCTGGGAAATATATTTTTCTATGATATTCCATTACTGAAAATATATGAGCTTATTAAATCTAATGTACCAGAACTGAAAGGCCAGTTCCCTTTTGGTATAAGTGTGGTTCTATGGCTTCCAAAGTGGGTAACATCCCAGATACTAAAGCAAAGGTACTTTGGCTAATGCTCCCTTCCTAATTATTGACCTGATTGTTATTTTGATTGGTTGTTCTCTCAATTCAATCTACTAGTAACTTTTCAATTACTTCTCACTAGAGTTCTATATCTTGAACGACAGCCACCTTTTGGAAATTTTATTTAAAAATAAGTTGTATTTTTTTTTCATTTTTACATCATAATCTTTTAACTAGCTTCCTCTCTCCTTATGTATTCAGCTTCATGAGAGTCACTGTGGTCTAAACCACATTAAACCAACATGGAACCTGGAGACAAGAAACTAAAGTTGAAATCTTGCCTTGGACACTTAGCAGCTATAGTATCATATTAACTTTTTGTTATTGTTTTTCAGTCGTTTCAGTCATGTCTGACTCTTCATGACCCAATTTGGAGTTTTCTTGGCAAAGATACTGGAGTGGTTTGCTATTTCCTTTTCTGGCTGAGGAAACTGAGGCAAATGGGGTCAAGTGACTTTCCTAGAGCCATAGAACTGAGGCACTGAGTCAGATTTGAACTTAAGAATTTTCGTGATTCTAAGCCTAGCACTCTTTCCATTGTGCCATCTAGTCATATTATGTTCTATATTAACTTTTTAACTCTATTTAACATTTCAGCTTCAACCTCCCCTTTTATAAAATGGGGAAGGCACCATTTACTTAGGCCACTAGGTGGTATAGCTCCAGACCTGGAGTCAAGAGGATGTGAGTTCAAATATGACCTCAGACGTTTACTAGCTATATGATGCTGGACAAGTGATTTAACCCTATTTGCCTCAGTTCCTCATCTGTAAAATTACCTGGAGAAGGAAATGACCAGCTACTCCAGTATCTCTGTCAAGAAAAACCTCCAAAATTGGGTTATTGAGACTTGGACATATTGAAAATGACACAACAAACAGTACCTGTTTGACCTACTTTATGGAGCTATTCTGAGGGAATTGCTTTATAACTACATAGCCCTTTAAAGTTGCTTTATAAACTGTATGGTGTCATATAAATGCAAGTGGTAATTCTTTTTATCTAGTCAGCTTTATCCCTTTCTGATATGCTATCAAATTGGTCATATGTGAATTTGCCAATGTATTACCTCTTCTCTAGGAGTTCATCTTTTAAAATCTCTATGAATCATTTTTTAAAAATTTTATTTTATTTTATTTTTTAAAGCAATCGGGGTTAAGTAACTTGTTCAAGGTTACATGGCTAGTTATTTCTGGGTGTGGTGCTGAGTATCTGAGCCCAGATTTGATCCCCAGGTCATCATGATACTGGAGCCGGTGCTCTTACTCGCTAAGCCACCTGGCTGCCCCTTCTATGAATCATTTTTGTAAATGTTTTATTTTACACTTACTTCCCAAATAATTTTACTGAAATCATTCAATCCCCATAGGTCATGACCTTGATTTATTTTCCAGTGGATTCATGCAGAATTTGTATTTCACTGTCTATACCTTGTTTCTCAAATTTCCCATGTACACTGGACCCCTAATTAAGTTGTAAACTCATTTTTAGGTGGAAAATACAATATAGTCAGTTAAAAAAAATCCCCTCTCTAATCCTGGCTATAGTAGCAAAGTTGCATAGTGGAGACAGAGCTGACCTTGAAACCAGGCTAACTTCAGTTTGAAATGCTGGACATTGTCACTCAATCTTTTATTGCTCTAGGTAACTCTCTATAATTAAGTTCCAGAGAAGATGCAGAGACGATCTCTACATTAGTAGAGACAGTTTTCTCCCACATTTATGAGTTCCCTATAATGAAGAAATTTCTGATCTAGTCCTTATCCCAATGCCCTATGGCACTTATATTCTGTTTTATATTATAGTTAGTTGTTGTGTTTTACCTCCCCTATAAGGTGGTAAGCTTTTTGATGGTCCGCAGAGGCTGTTTTCTTGTTTTTAATCCCTGAGGAATGCTATACACTTAGAGTTTAATTAATGCTTGGAATGAATAAATGATCACTATACATTTCTGCTTTTTCTCAGCCATGGGAGTTTTTCCACAAAGCGCTACATAGTTAGATATGATCCTTGTTGCATCAATGCATGTACAAATGAATCATTTACTTCATTTAAGATAATTAATGTCAAATTACAGATTTACCATCATCATAAAAACATTATATGGGAAAATATTACATCATGCATTTTATTTTCTAGATGTCTGGACGTGCAGGGAGACGAGGTCAAGACTTTCTGGGAAATGTGTTTTTCTATGATATTCCATTACCAAAAATAGACAAACTTATTAAATCCAATGTACCAGAACTGAAAGGCCAGTTCCCTTTTGGTATGACCCTGATCCTACGGCTCATGTTGTTGGCTTCCAAAGCAGACAACGTCTCAGTTGCTAAAGCAAAGGTACCATGGTTGATGTTTATTAATGCTCCCTTAATTATTACTGGATTGTTATTTTGATTGATTATCCTCTCAACTCAATCTAGTAGTAACTTTTCATTCTATAGCTCTTCAGTAGAGTTACCTATCTTGAATGACATCCATCTTGTGGAAATTTTATTTAAAGGTAAGCTGTATTGATGCCTTTCATTTTTACCTCACTGTCTTTTCTTCGTATCCTTCCTTCTCATACCATCTTCCTACCAAAAACTGACCTCTCTTTTGCTGCAAAGGAAAAGGTTAAGCAAAAATGACTGACATAGTCACCATGTCAGATAATGAATTCCGCTTTAGTTGTTCCCTGATACTACTCTGCCAAGATGAGGAAAGCATAATTCATTATCTGATCTCTAGGGCCATTATTGTTCCTTCTCTTACTCAGAATCCAGCTTCCTTTTAATGATATTTCCATTTGCATCATTGAATTCACTGTGTGTACTGTCCTTTTGACTACATTTATTTCACTCTGCAATCAGTTCACGTGTTGGTGACATGGGTGAAGTCTTTGGCTATGGCAACCCATAAAACACAGAATATAGAAAATGACCTTCAGTTCCTTGGAGCCCCTTTCTGTTTTGGTAATAATGGTGGTAGAGTAGCAGAAGATGGGCAGAGGGTGCTAAAAATGATGTAGTTTTTTGAACATCTATAAACTGTATATTGGTTGTGAGATCCTTGTCCTGTGACTTTTGGGTCAACATTCTCCTGAAGAAACAAGGAAACCAGAAACATCAAGGAAATTTCAACTCAGTTGAAGGTCAGAGCAGAGATTTCTTCCAGAGAGTCAAATAAAGGATTTGGCAAAGTTCATTTTATCTAATGTCCAAAGGCAACAAGTAACACCTTTATATGGGACATTTGGTTATCTTCTGTTGAAGGCCTCAGGATAAGCAATTGCAAAAAGACAACTGTGAAAAAATGAAGTTCATGCAACAATTATTTCAGAATATGAAGAGGGAGAAATTCTATAAGACCCCCAAATGAAATTATCACACACTTTGATACTTAGTGACTTCAATGCAAAGAAGAGAGTAGATGAGGATGGTGAGAAAAGTATTGGAATATATGGGAATGGGAGAAGACAAATACTTGAAGACCACATTACTACATCATATATTTAAAAAATTAAATTGAATAATATCACAACACAACATTGAAAGCTATAGCTTGGCTTCTAACTCCATCATATGATAGAAAGTGCTCTCTTCAAAGTTACCAATGATATTTTAAGTACCAAATGACATTTGCTCAGTTCTCAGTCTTATGATCACCCTTTTCTCCTTACTACTCTTTCCTCTCGTGTTTTTTTAACCCTAGTTCTCTCATAGTTCTCCTACCTGTCTGACTACTTCTCAGTCTTCTTTGCTGCATCAGGTCACACCCACTAACCATAGATTTCCTTTAAGACTTTTTTTTCTGAGCACTCTTTTCTTTGCTTTATGTAATATTTTGCTTGGAAACTTCATTAGCTGCCATGGATTAAATTATTATTTCTATACAGCTTGTCACGTCTATCTAATCCAGCCCTAACTTCTCTGCTGGCCTTCAGTCTCATGTTTCCAATTACTTGTGGGATATATTGAACTGGATATCTTGTATACATCTTAAACTCAACAAATGCATAAAAGATGTAAGTGGCAAAAATGTTGAGGCATAGATTTTCAAAGTGTCTGAATGAGGACGAGATACCAGAGGCACAGTGGTGGTGGTAGTGATGGTAGTGGTAATCTTAAATGTGTAAATGAAGGTAATTTCATATTTTTTCATATAAATTTCATAGTTTTTCATATAAAAACTACCAACCTACATTTCTCCACCAATATATTTTTTATGACAATGATCTATGTATTCATTCAAGACATTCTTGTTGAGGAGAGTAAAAAGGAACAAATACATTTTCATAAGTGACCTATTGTAGAACATTTTTTAGGGGGGAAGACAAGGCAATTGGAGTTGTGACTTGCCCAAGGTCACACAGCTAAATAAGTGTGTTAAGTGTCTGAGACTGGATTTGAACTCAGGTTCTCCTGACTCCAGTGCTGGTGCTCTATTCATTGCACCACCTAGCTGCAGTGTGTACATCTTTGGAGTACATCTTTACCATTATGCATTGATTGAAAAAAATGTAGAAAATGAAAGAAAAATCTCAGTTTATTCTTTTAAAAATATTTGATTTCAATAGAACAAAACTCTGCCCTAAAAGACCAACACTAATAAGTAGCTCCCATTTATACTTTCAAGACATTCAAGCTTCTTTGAAATAACAGAGACAGCCTTCTTTATTAACTTTCTGACAATAAACATCAGGCTAAGCAGCTAGATGGTACAGTAAATAGAACACTAGCACTGGAGCCAGGAGGACCTGAGTTAAAATTTGACCTCAGAAACTTAACACTTAACTAGCTGTGTAACCTTGGGTAAATCACTTAACCCCAAATGCCCTGCCTCCCCCTTCCAAAAAAAAGACAAAAAATAAACAAGCTAGACATATCCAGGGAAGGTTTTGATCATCTGTTTATGACTCTTTTGGAAGAAATCCAGCACAGAATTCAAGTTGAAGAGGGATTTCCTGTGCATGGTGAGGCCTTATTTGTAGATGATAGTGTAATAGTTAGTCAAGGAACAGAAGATTACATAGTCTCCTGGAAGAGACTTATAAACATTCTAAAGACTTTGATCCACACAGGAAAAAACCAAGAAACTGAAGTATGTCTGCTGCCCAGATGCAGTATGATGGATAACCTATTAAACTCGTTTATCTCTATGCATGAATATCTAGGGCAGATAGTATAAATTAGTTGAGTCCAAAATTAAGCAGGAGGGGGGAAATTTACATTGCCGTTCCTTCGTTCGTTCGTTCGTTCCTTCCTTCCTTCCTTCCTTCCTTCCTTCCTTCCTTCCTTCCTTCCTTCCTTCCTTCCTTCCTTCCTTCCTGTCTTTCTTACTTCTGAAAAGGAGTTGGTAGTGGTGGTGAATTTTCTCCTATTTATTTTGTATGACCAAGCTTATTCTTTGTCATTTTGAAGCATTCGCTTTTTTGTGTTATTCTGTGGTTCTTTTTTCCATTTGTACTCCCATAATTTTAAATAGCTTCAAACTGCACTGAGCTCTTGAGGACTCTCTGTATTGTTTTTCTTGGATCAGTTTATCTACTTTATTCATGTCTTTCTGTGCTTTTCTTTATCAGATTTAGTGTTTCTTACAGCACTCAACCCAGTTCTGTTTCATGAGTCTAACTTCTACTCACAAAAGGCACTTCTGAAAACAGCTATAGTGGATGAGTAAATATGTACTCCAATGGGATTTCACTCCCTTTCAAAATATTAATTTCTGCTGTATTTTATTTATAAATGTATTTCATACCTCTTAAAGGTGATTAACTCATTTTTTTTTTCTCTAAAGGTGCTTTCTGTGCTAAATCACTCACTGTTGTCCTTCAAAAAACCTAGAATCAAGGAGATGTTGAAACTATATTTTTTATTTTCAACACAATGTCTTGTAAAAGAGGTATGGTTCTCATTTGGATTTTTTTTGAAAAGTGATTTTTTAGCTTTAGAGGTTCCTTTCATGTGCCAGTCCAATTAAAGTTTTCAGAAAGCTGTACCTTGAGAGTCCATATGGAAAACCAGCCAACCAAAGGGAAAAAAAAGGATACTTTTGTCATTGTATTTTTCCCATGCCTGCTCACAAGATCCATGGAGTTGTAGGTCAGGAAGACAACTTCTAGATTAGTACAACTGTCTTATTTTATAGAAGAAGAAGATGATATAACCCAGACAATAAAATGACTTGTTTGAGATTACTAGTTAGTGGAGGGGATGGGTCTAGAGTCCAAGTATTTTAGCTCCCACTCCCACACCATCTTGCATACAATTCTATAGTATTCCAGTACTGCCCACTCAGCTCTAGAAAATTGCATTGAAACAGCTTCTGATGGTGAGTCACTGAAGCCTGGATTTTGCAGTATTCCCAGTCACTTCTTTACTCTCACTGTTATGTCTACACCTGAACTTGTACTACTTACATGACTGGTAGAAAGAACATTGATTTTATAGTGAGAGTTCTTTGTTTGAAATCTTTCTCTTCTACTGGTTGACCTGGCATCTTGGATAAATCATTTTACCTCTTTGTGCCCCAATTTCCTCATTGATAAAGTGAGGTTTATTTGATCACAAAATTTATTAAGTTTTAGAATTGGAAGGGATATCAGCAACGATTTAATATAACTTAGCTTTGGAAAGAAATCCTCATGATAGCATACCCAATAAGTGGTCATACGAGCTTGTACTGAAAAACTTTCAATGACGGGGAACTCACCCACCCACCACCACAGACCTCTTGGGGAAGCTTATTCTACTTTGGGTCAATTCTAATCAATAGGAAGATTTCCCTGATATTAGGTCTAAATTTGTCTTTTTTACAGCTTGTACCCATTGTTCTAAGTTATGCTCTTGGAAGGCAAACCAGATTTAGTGTAATCATCCTTACATACAAATGATCCTAAATTAGTTTCAGGTAGCTTCTGTATCTCCTTGAATCTTCTCTAGCCTGAACATTCTACTTCCTTTAACCATTTTTCATATAAACTAAAAGGTCTTTACCATTATTAATTATCCTTTTTTGGATGTTCATCAGTTTATCAACATCTTTCTTAGACCAGGACAAAGTACAGAGATGTTTATGGTCCCTTTCAACTTGAAATACCATGCTTCATTTGAAGCCTTCAATATAGCACCTGAAACTTTTGATATTGTCCCCTAAAGGACTACATTTTCTACTTAAGATGGGATATGGTCTGTGGGGTCTTGGAATTAAATCAGAGCTCCCAACTGCGCTCTAAGTAATTTCAACTCCCATGGGCATACAAAATTGAAATAATCTTCTAGAAATCCTCAAGATAGAGGTTAAACTAGAAATCCAAGGGAATAGGATTTGTGGTGACTTGGGATCAAACCAAGACCTAACAGAGATCTCACTTTTAAGGTCAACCTTGGATGTTTTAGAAATGATGCATTGCATGAGATATCCTAAATAATTAATTGATTTTTTTTGGGGGGGAAATTTGTTGGAATGAAAATTGCTTGATCATTTTATATAGCTGGGAGGTCATTCAACTCTATATCTAGTGGTTTTGATCATTTCCTTTATACTTGCTTATACCAGTGAAAAATTTGGTAATATTTCGCTGAAAAAACAAATTATGAAATGATGAGCATGTTGTAGATGTCTTTATCGCCAAATAGATAAATGGAGAAGTAGTAGGGGGTAGTAGATAGTGGAATGGCTGAGAGTTGAGTTGCATCACTAATACTTACCAACTATATGGCAATGGGCTAGTTGACTCAATTTCTCACTACCTCAAAAAACTCACGAAGATTACAAATTATAGACAAACTGCTGATCTGAATTAGAGGAGAGAGTTTCCATACTGGAAGTTCTTTTTACAGCAATGGATCTCAAGCTCTGTACCAAAAAAATAAACAATTAAAAAATGAATTTTGGTTATTAGCATGGTTCCTGGCACTTAATAATGTTTATATATATATATACTAAAGGCTTTGTATGTACTAAGTATCTAATAAATGCACTTTGCACATAGTAGACCTTTAGTTAGTATTTATTGAATTTGAAATAGAAGAAAATTAATAGAAAGTTTACTTTCCTAAAATTTAGCTTTGCATCTTGTAACAGTAAATCTAATTTAGAACAATGGGGATGTTAAGATTGCTTTTAAATTTACATACATTCAGAACTAAAGAAATTTCATAAATTTTGTTAACTTCCTAGGGATATTTGGACTGTGAAGGAAATCCAGTTGGTTTTGCTGGACTCGTATCACATTTGTTTTATGAAGAACCTTCTAATTTTCTGTTCGTCAGTTTCCTCAGGAAAGGCCTGTTCCATAATCTATGCCAACCAACTAATAAAGGTAAGTTTGCATTTCACATATATAGAAAAGTTATAGCAACTTAGATATATCTATCTTGATTCACCTGCACCAAAATTTGATGCCAAAAATCAATCAATAATCAACAAGTATATTAAATTCCCAGTGTCCCCAGTATTGAATTTCAAATACAAAGAGTGAGACACTCTACTAGCAGTGACATAAGATAAACTAGCTACTTAGTTAGTAGTCAGTTCTTCTCCTGCCCTCACTACTACATATCCAAACAGTTGCCAAGTCTCTCAGTTCTACCTCCACAACATCTCTGGTGCCTGTCTCGCTTCTTTTCA
Source organism: Petaurus breviceps papuanus (assembly GCF_028583685.1). NCBI lineage: Eukaryota > Metazoa > Chordata > Mammalia > Diprotodontia > Petauridae > Petaurus > Petaurus breviceps. Next base: position 76,893,806 of record NW_027185655.1, read on the forward strand.
CTGTCATTCCATCACCCTAAGTCAGGCCCTTATCACCTCTCACCTAGACTATTATAGTATCCTCTGAGTCTTCCTCTGAGTCTCTTCACTCTCCAATTCTTCTTCCATACAGCTGCCAACACCATATTCCTATAGTACATATCTTATTGTCACTCAAAACACTTTATTGCCTTTAGGATAAAATACAAATACCTAAGTTTGTCATGTAAAACACTTTACAAATTGCTTCCAGCCTGTGTTTTAGAAAGATAGACAGATAGATAGATAGATAGACAGACAGATAGATAGATAGATAGACAGACAGACAGACAGATAGACAGATAGACAGATAGATAGATAGATAGACAGACAGACAGACAAGACAGATAGATAGATAAATAGATAGATAGACAGACAGACAGATAGATAGACAGAGAGACAGATAGACAGACAGACAGATAGATAGGTAGATAGACAGACAGACAGATAGATAGACAGACAGACAGACAGACAGATAGATAGATAGACAGACAGACAGACAGACAGACAGACAGACAGATAGATAGATAGATAGATAGACAGACAGATAGATAGACAGACAGGCATACTCATAGATGATAGGTAGATAAATAAAAAGATAAGTAAGTAAACAATGGTAGATAGCACATTATTAAGTGCCAGGAACCATGCTAAGTGCTGCAGATATAAATACAGGTAAACAAGAGAAATGTAGAGCAGCCTTAGTGAGGAGAGTCAAAAAGTGTTAGTGTCATTTCTAGTGAGATAAAGCAGAAAAGTGAACCTAGCAGGGATAGGGGCAACCACATGTAGAGACCAAGCTTTTTAATTATTTCAGTCATCAAAGTCAACTGACTTTCTTGTTGTTTCCCCAAACTGGTCTTATTCCTCTGTGCCTTTGAACCAACTATCTCCCATACTGGGAAAGTATTCCCTTCTCACTTCTACCTCTTGGAATTTTGAGTTCTTTAAATGCTCAGTTCAGATTTCACATTTTGTGAGAAAGCTTTCCTGATCCTTCTAACTTTTCAGTGCCTTCTCCTTCACATTTGTTTGAACCTATTTATCTATGTATATCCAGTCATATAATCATATATTTAGAGCTATAAGGGACCTTAGAGGTCATACAATACAGCCTACTCCTATTTTACAGATTAAGAAATTGAGCTCAGAAAATTAGAATGACTTGGCCCAGGTTTTAAGGAAAGTAATGGGCAGAGTTTGGATTTCAACTTTCATTGCAAGACTCAAAGCTCTTTACTACAAGTTAATTCTCTTTCCACTGCCCCACACAGCAGAATTTTTTCCACATACGGTTCTTTTACTGTAGGGTCTCTTTGTTTTGCCTTGTATCACTATGACAGTGCCTTTTATATAGTAGATACTTAATAAGCTCTTGTTGAATTGAATTGGATTTATTTTTTTAAAATCTTTTTTTAAGCACAAAAATAGAGTTTGGAATATTTGAAGATGTCAAGTTGATCTGTGATAGATAAAAAATTTAGTTGACTCGACTGGTGCAAATAAATAACCAGACCTGTGCGAAATTCCTATCCAGAGTAGCACCTCATCTTAAATATTCCTTGCCTTCTGAATCCAATACCTATATTTCTTATTTTCCATATTCCAGAGCTGACATGTGATTGTTGATGACTATTGTCTTAGGTACTTAGAGATACAAAATGTCAACAAGTCAGGAATTAATAGATTAAGTACATAAAATAAGAGTTCATAGTAACTAGAAAATGCTTCAATACATACATGGAGGTCTGATTTTATGAATTCAATTTAAAATAGATCAATTCAAGTAAATAAATGTGGATGTTGGTATTCCCCCAACCAGTATAGATAACAGCTCTCCTCCTGGGTAGTCCTTGTCTGGACTCACAAAGGATATATCTAATATGCAAGCAGTCTTCCTCTGGATCTTTTAATACTTGGACTCCCTCTCTCTCCTTCTCTCCTGGCCTTTTGTAACTCTCATCAGCTAATTAATGCTTTTGGACAGGAAACTGACCAATGTGTGGATGCAATTTCCAGTTCTTCAGTATATTTTAGGAATATGTGTTTGTTGAAGATTGCAAGGGTTTTTTTTTTTTGGTCCCCTACCAAAGATGTTTCTTTTTGGTAGAGTGAGGAAATTACTTTTGGGCTCAAAGTCATTCTGGTAGCCTAAAGGTTGTAGATAAACTGGTCTATGGGTCAGTAGCTAAGGTTTTACCATGCTAGTTCTATTTCTATATTTGTGATGCAATGGAAAAGAGAGATGAACTTGGATTAAGGAGAACTGGGTTCAAATCTTGACTTTGCCATTTCTATCTGTCTGAACTTTGACAATTCACGTAACTCTTTGGTTAGACTAGATTTCCCTCCCACTTCTGTGTAGTCTACTCATTTGTAATTCTCTCTCTCTCTGTCTCTCTGTCTCTCTGTCTGTCTGTCTCTCTCTCTCTCTGTCTCTCTCTTTCCCTCTCCCTCTCTCCCTCCCCCAAAATAACTAGTTCTATCATTTTTTGCCCCAGAGCTATGATTTCATTGATCCAGGGAGTTCATAGTTAGGAAATTTCTCTATCAATGAAGAACGGAATTATTTAAGCAATTTATGGACTTATAGATTTATGTACAACACTTTGAGGTTAAATTACTTGTCCAGGGTCAAAAAACCAGCATGTATCAGAGGTGAGAATTGAACCCAGTTCTTCCTGCCTCTGAGGACAGTCCCTTATGCATTACTGCATGGTGGTCCTACTGGAATGAAAGTTTTATAGGGCAGAGACTACATTTTGGATACCTTCAGTGCTCAAAGATGTTGATTATAGTTTCTTGGGCCAGGTTTACAAAGCACAATGTCAGGGAGATGTTTGGTACTTATTTGTACACTGCAATGAAAATAGTTAAGCTAAATAATTAGGAATTTTAAAGAGACCTCTGGAAGTGGCACATAATCAATTTAATTTTTTATTCCAATCCTATTATATAAGTACATATATCTTTCTAAACTACCTATTTTTACTTTGTATAGGCTCAAAACACTTTTCTCAAGATGTGATGGAAAAACTTGTATTAGTATTGGCAAATCTGTTTGGAAGAGTGTATGTTCCAGCAAAGTTCCTAGATGGTAATTTAAAGTTTTATCAGTCCAAGGTATGGCTAAAAGAATATCTTGATATTAAAAGGATTTAATCTTAAAGGGGATTAAATAAACTATATGGAAAAAATCTTACTACTATAGAATTTCTAAGAATCAGGGATATTTTTGTTTGTTTTCCAGGATGTTAGCAATAGGGTTAGAGAAGCAACATAAGTGTGGCCTGCCTGGGCAGGATCAGAAGGCCTGTATTCTAATTCATCTCTGCTACCTTCTCTTCATTGAAACATGGGCGAGTTGCTTTATTTATGAATGCTTCTACCTTCATTGCTAAGGGCAGAATCATTCTGTTTGGGTTGCTTAGTTCATAAGGTAGTCATGAGAATTAGACAAAATAATGCTTGTGGCATTTTAAGGTAGCATCCAGTACTTCTGTAAGTAAATCTCCATTCATTCCTTAGTATAAAAAGACTTCCATATTTTGCTCAGTTGTATGGCAATAAAACTGACAATCTAAACAAAATAAATGAATATATACAAAAATATAAATTGTCCAAATTAACCATATAAGAAATATAATACTTAAATGATTTTGTCTTAGGAAAATAAATTGAATAAGCCACAAATGAACTCCTAAGAACAGCAAAATTCTCTATGACCTAGATTAATTGGCAAGAAAATTCTATTAAACATTTAAGGAAAAAATAATTTCAACACTGCTTAAATTGTTCAAAGATTTAGGAAAAGGAGTTCTTCCAAGTTGCTTCTGTGACCCAAAAATGGTCTTGACACCTAAATCAGGGAGAATCAAAACAGAAAAGAAAAACTATAGATGAATATTCCTAATGAATATTGATGCAAAAATTTTAAATAAATTGTTAGCAAGGAGACTATAGTAATGTATCAAAAAATTATATAGTATGATCAAGTTGAAAGTATGCCAAGAATTTGGGGTTTATTCTGATAATATTATCTAAATTAATTTGCTTATTCAGAACCAGACTAGACAAACTACCAGAAGGTTATTTTTTAATTAATAACTTTTATTTATTTTTAGTTTTCAATGATCACTTACCAGATTCTGAACTCCAATTTTTCCCTTTCCCTCCCCAAAATGTCATGCAATCTGATATAGATTATATGTGTACAATCACATTAAAGATATTACTATATTAGTCAAATGGTAAAAGAAGAATCAGAACAAAGGGGTAAGCCACAAGAAAGAAAAAACCCAAACATGCAAAAAAGAAAATAGCATGCTTCAATCTACATGCAGACCCCATAGTTCATAGTCCATAAATTCTGGTTGTGGATAGCATTTTCTATCACCAATCTTTTGGAATTGTTTTAGATCATTATATTGCTGAGAAGAGCAATCTATCAAAGTTAGTCATTGCACAATATTGTTGTTACTATGTATAATGTTCTCCTGAATGTGCTCACTTCACTTAGCATCAGTTCATGTAACTCTTTCCAGTTTTCTGAAATCAGCCAGCTCATCATTTCTAATATAACAATAGTATTCCAATTCCATTACATTCATAGATCACAATTTGTTCAGCCATTCCCCAGTTGATGGGCAACTCCTCAGTTTCTAATATTTTGTTACCACAAAAAGAACTGCTATAAATATTTTTGTAGATATAGGTCCTTTCCCCATTTTTATGATCTCTTTGGGATATGGTCCTAGAGGTGATTTTGCTGGATAAAATGGTATGCACATTTTTAGAGCCCTTTGGGCATAGTTCCAAATTGTTTTCCATAATGGTTGGATCAGTTCACAACTCCACCAACAATGCATTAGTGTTCCAATTTTCCCAAATCGTCTCCAACATTAATCTTTTTTTGGGGGGGGTCAGATTAGCCAATCTGATAGGTATGAGGTATGACCTCAAAATTGTTTTCATTTGCATTTCTCTAATCAATAGTAATTTAGAGTATTTTTCACGTGACTATAGATAGCTTTAATTGTTCCTCTAACAACTGCCTGTTTGGGGGTGGTGCCAAGATGGTGGAGTAGAAGCAGGAAATTCTGTGAGCTTCCACCACAGCCACCTCTAATACCTGTAAAATATGACTCTAAACAAAATTTAGAGCCGCAGAACCCACAAAGTGACAGAGAGAAACAAATCACCCACTGAAGGCAGCCTGACAGCCTAGCAGGAATGGTCTATTGCACCAAGCTGGGAGCTGAGCACAGTCCTGCTTGAGCTGCTCCAAACCCAAGGTGGCCCTGACCAAGAGCACAGAACAGCTGTAGCAGACTTAAGGAGAGTGAATCACTGGCAGCTGTGGGGGGTTTCCTGACTTCTAATCCCATAAACACCAAAGAGAATGTAATAGGTCAGTGGGGAACTCTGTTGAAACTGGGTAACTGAAAAGTGCTCTCTGTCCCCTGCCCCTGGGGTGAGAGGTGGCAGCTGCTGTCACATGGCTGCCTCTGGTAATCACTCTTGCTTTAACCTGCTTGGATCTGGGTCACTGTCTTGGATGGTTATCCTAATATAAGAAATGCCAGTGTGAAAGAGCTTGTAGTGGCTGTAGAGAGGGTGTCCTCCTCAGACCTCTGACAAGATTTGCAAAAACTCCAATGATTCACAACAAAGCTCCACTCTGGAAGCAGAGTTGTGCCATGGCAAAGAGCTCAAAAGTCAGGTAATTGGCTAGCAAGATGAGCAAACAGAGGAAGCACAATCAAACCATAGAATTCTTTTGGGGGGGACAAAAAGGATCAAAATATGGAAGCAGAAGAAGTCAACAAAGACAAAATGCCTGAATCAAAAACGTTCAAGAAAAATATGAAGTGGTTATAGGCCATGGAGGAGCTCAAGAAAGATTTTGAAAATCAAATAAGAGAAGGGGAAGAAAAATTAGAAAAAGAAATGAGAATGGTGCAAGAAAATCATGAAAAAGAGTTAACAGTATGTTAAAGGAGACCCAAAAAATCCTGAAGAAAATAACACCGCACAAATAGAATAACTCAAATGGCAAAAGAGGCTCAAAAAAGCCAATTAGAAGAATGCCTTAAAAAGTATAATTGACCAGATGGAAAAAGAATTTCAAAAACTCAATGAAGAGAATAATTCCTTCAAAATTAGATTGGGGCAAATGAAAGCTAATGACTTTATGACAAATTAAGATATTATAAAACAAGGGAGGCTAGGTGGTGCAGTGAGTAGAGTGCTGGCCCCGGAGTCAGGAGGACCCAAGTTCGGTTCTGGGCTCAGATACTTAACAACGACCAAAAAAAAAAAAAACCATAGCTGTGTAACCTTGGGCAAGTTGCTTAACCCCAATTGCCCTCCAAAAAAAAGATATAAGACAGATCCAAACAAATGAAAACATAGAAGGCAATGTGAAATATCTTGTTAGAAAAACCACTGACCTGGAAAATAGATCCAGGAGAGATAATTTAAAAATTATTGGACTACCTAAAAGCCATGATCAAAAAAAAGAACCTAGAAATCATCCTTCAAGAAATTCTCAAGGAAAATTGCCCTGATATTCTAGAACTAGTGGGAAAAATAGAAATTGAAAGAATTCACCAATCATCTCTTGAAAAAGATCCCAGAAGGAAAACTCCTAGGAATATTATAGCCAAATTCCAGAGTTCCCAAGTCAAGGAGAAAATATTACAACCATTCAGGAAGAAACTTGAGTATTATGGAAACACAATCAGGATAACACAAGATCTAGCATCTTCTACACTAAGGAATAAAGAGGCTTGGAATATGATATTCTGGAGGTCAAAGGAGCTAGGACTAAAACCAACAATCACTTACCAAGCAAAATTAAGTATAATGCTTCAGGGGAAAATATGGTCATTTGATGAAATGGAGGACTTTCAAATGTTCTTTATGAAAAAAGCCACAGCTGAACAGAAAATTTGACTTTCAAACACAAGAAGCCAGAGAAGCATGAGAAGGTAAACAGGAAAAAGAAATCATAAGAAACTTATTAAAATTGAACTATTTACATTCCTACATGGAAAAATGATAATTGTAATTCATAAGACTTTTCTCATTATAAGGATAGTTGAAGGGAATATATATGTATATATACATATATATTTATGCAGTTTATATGTATTTATGAATACATATGTGAGTGTGTGAATATGTGTGTACATGTAAATATAGATAGAGGGCTCAGGATCAGTTGAATAGGAAGGAATGACATATAAAAAATAAAATTAAGTGAGAGAGGAATATAATGAAAGAAGGAGATAGGGAGAGATGGAATAGGATAAATTACCTCATATTAAAGAGACAAGAGAAAACTGTTACAATGGAGGGGGAGAGCAGAAGGTCAAAAGGGAATGGTTCAACCTTACTCTCATTGAATTTGGCTTAAGGCGGGAATAACATACCCACTTAATTAGGTATCTTACCCTACAGGAAAGTAGGGGGGAAGAAGATAATAAGGGGGATGATAGAAGGCAGATTGGGGGAGAGGGTAGTTAGAAGCACACACTTTTGAAAAGGGACAGGGTCAAAGCAGAAAATAGAATAAGTGGGGGGAGGGATAGGATGGAAGAAATTATAGTTAGTTTTTCACAATATATCTGTTATGGAAACATTTTGTGTAACTACACATGTACAACCTATATTGAATTCCTTATCTTCCCAGTGGGGGTGGGTGAGGAGGGAAGAAGGGAAAGAATTTGGAAATCAAAGTTTTAAAACAAATATTAAAAATTAAAAAAAAATTAAAAATTGTTTTTACATGCAACTGGGAAATAAGATAAACAGGCACTGTAGTATAGAAATCCATCTTGTCCTACTAGAAAATTAGAGGGGAAATGGGGGAGGATATAAGAGAGAGCAGATTGTGGGAAGGGGTATTCAGTAGGCTTACTATTTTGGGGTTTGGGTAGGGGGAAGACAGGAAGAAAAATGGTAACTCAAAATCTTGTGGAAATGAATGTTGAAAATGAAAAATCAATAAAAAAAACCTGCCTGTTCTTATATTTTGACCATTTATCAATTGGGAAATCACCTGTATTCTTATAAATTTGGTCCAGTTCTCTATATACTCTAGGAATGAGGCCTTTATCAGAAACCCATGTTGTAAAAAGCATTTTCCAGTTTTCTGCTTCCCATCTAATCTTAGTTACATTGACTTTTTTTGTGGATAATCTTTTTGATTTTGATGTAATCAAAATTGCCCATTTTGCATTTCATAATATTCTCTATCTCTTCTTTGATCATAAATTCTTCCATTCTCCATAGACCTAATAGGTAAGTAATTCCTTGCTCTCCCAATTTGCTTATGTTATCACCTTTTATGTCTAAATGTTGACCTTATTTTGGTATACTTTATAAGACTGATGTATGCTTAGTGTCTGCCATACTACTTTCCTGTTTTTCTAGCAGTTTTTGTCAAAAAGTTAGTTCTTATCCCAGAAGCTGAATCATTTGGGTTTATCAAATAGTAGATTTCTATAGTTGTTGACTATTGTGCCTTATGTATCTAACCTATTTAAATGATATTCTTAGCCAATACAAAGTAGTTTTGATGATTGCTGCTTTCTAATACAGTTTTAGATCTGGTACAGCAAGGCCTCCCTCTCTTGCATTTCTTTTCATTAATTCCCTTGGTATTCTGCACCATTTGATCTTCCAGATGAATTGTGTTATTATTTTTTTCTAGCTCTATGAAATAAATTTTTGGTAGCTTGATATTTGTAGCACTGAATAAGTAAATTAACTTATGTATAATGATCATTTTTTATTGTATTAGCTCAGCCTACTCATGAGCAACTGATATGTTTTCAATAACTTAGATCTGACTTGTGGAAAAAGTGTTTTGTAATTGTGTTCATATAGTTCCTGGGTCTGTCATGGCAGGTAGACTCCCAAATATTTATAATGTCTATAGTAACTTTAAATGGATTTCTCTTCTATCTCTTGCTGTTAGACTTTGTTAGTAACATATAGAAATGTCGATTATTTATGTGCATTTTTTATATGCTACAACTTTACTAAATTTTATTATTTTGAGTAGATTTTTAGTTGATTCTCTAGGATGCTTCAAGTATGTCATCATATCATTGTTGAAAAGTGACAACTGTGTTTCTTCTTTGCCTATTCTAATTCCTTCAATTTTTTATTCTGTTATTGCTAAAGTTAACATTTCCAGTACCATATTGAGCAACAGTGGTGATAATGGAAATCCTTGTTTCCCCGTGATCTCATTTGGAAATGCTCCTAACTTATCCCCATTACATATAATGCTTGCTGATGGTTTTAGAAAAATGCTCCTTATCATTTTAGGGGAGACTACATTGGTTCCTATGCTCTCTAGGCTTTTTTAAAAATAGGAATGGGTGTCAAAAAAGGAATTTTGTCAAAAGCTTTTTCTGTATCTATTGATATAATCATATGATTTCTGTTAGTGTTGTTGTTGATATCATCAATTATGAGTTTTCCTAATATTGAAACAGCCCTGAATTCCTGGTATGTATCCTACCTGGTCGTAGCATATTATCCTTGTGATAAGTTGCTGTAACCTCTTTATTTAAATTTTATTTAAAATTTTTGCATTTATATTCATTAGGGAAATTGGTCTATAATTTTCCTGATGCTTTGGCTTTCTGGTTTAGGTATCAGCACAATATTTGTGTCATAAAAGGGATTTGGTAGGACTCCTTCTTTGTTTATTTTCCCAAATAGTTCACATAATAAAGGAATTAATTGTTCTTTAAATATTTGACAGAATTAATTTGTAAATCCATCTGGACCTGAAGAATTTTTTCTTGGGGAGTTTATTGATGACCTTTTTCTTAAATGTGGTTATTTAAGTATTTCATTTCTTCTTCTGTTAATCTGGGAATTTTATATTTTTTAAAATATTCATCCATTTTTCACTAAGATTGTCAAATATACTAGCATACAGTTTTGCAAAATAGCTCCTAATTATTGCTTCAATTTCCTCTTCATTGCTTGTAATTCACCCTTTTCATTTTTGATACTGGTAATTTGTTTTTCTTATTTCTTTTTATAAAATAAAATTAACCAAATGTTTATATATTTTATTGTTTTTTTTTATAAAACCAGTTAGTTTTATTCATTAGTTCAATAGTTTTCTTAATTTCAATTTTACTACTCTTTCCTTTTGTTTTCAGAATTTCTAATTTGGTATTTAACAGGCAATTTTTTTCTGTGTTCTTTTTCTAGCTTTTTTAGTTTCTTGTCCAATTCATTTATCTCTTCTGTCTCCATTTTATTCATGTAAACATTTAGAAATGTAAAAATTATCCTAAGAATGTCTTTGGCTGTATCCCATAAGTTTTGGTACATTGTCTCATTATTGTTATTCTCTTGGATAAAATTATTGATTGTTTCTCTGATTTGTTCTTTGACCCACTCATTCTTTAGGATTAAATTATTTAGTTTTCTATTAATTTTTAGTCTATCTTTCCACGGTCCTTTATTAAAAGTAATTTTTATTGCATCATGATCTAAAAAAGGATGCATGTAACATCTTTGCCTTTCTTCACTGGATTGTGAGCTTTTTATATCCTAGTATATGGCCAGTTTTTGTGTAGATGTTATGTACTGATGGGAAAAAAGTACATTCCTTTCTATACCCATTCAGTTTTCTCCAGAGGACTACCATACTTAACTTTTCTAAAACATTAACTTCTTTCTTCTTTATTTTGTGTTTAGATTTATCTAGTTCAGAGCGGGGGAAGTTGAGGTCCCCCAGTAGTATAGTTTTGCTATCTATTTCTTCCTGTAACTCCTTTAACTTATTTCCTAAGAATCTGGGTACTATACCACTTGGTGCATATATGTTTAGTAATGATATTACTTCATTGTCTTTGATACTTATTAGCAAGATGTTTTCTTCCTTATCTCTTCTAATTAGATCTATTTTTGCTTTTGCTTTGTCAGAGATCATGGTTGCTATCCCTGTGTTTTTTTTTTACTTCAGCTGAAGCATAACATAGTCTGCTCCAGCATTTTATCTTTGTCATGTATGTATCTCTCTGTTTCACATGTGTTTCTTGCAAACAACATATTATAGGATTCTGGTTTTTAATCCACTGTACTATTTGCTTCCATTTTATGGGAGAATTCATCCTATTCACGTTCATAGCTATGATTACTAACTGTGTCTTTCTATTCTATTTTCCTCCATTTATATTTTTCTCTCTTCATTAACCCTTTCCCTCCTCAGCAGTGTTTTGCTTCTGACTACTGCCTCCCTCAATTTGCCTTCCCTTTTCTTAGTCCTCTCCCTTTTCTTTTCTCTTTTCCCTACTACTTTTCTCTAAGGTAAGATAGATTTCTATAACCAATTTCATGTATATATTATTCCCTCATTGAGCCAAATCTGTTGAGAATAAAGTTCAAACAATGCTCACCTCCCTTCCTTCTTTCCCTCTAGTATAATAGGTCTTTGCACCTATTTATGTGATGCAATTTATACTTTTCTGTCTCCTACTTTTGCCTTCTCCCAGTACAATCCTATTTTGAACATCATAATTAATTAAAATTGTAATCATCACATCAAAGTCAAAGGGAGATGGACCTTTCTTTTCAATCCTCCATGTTTTTTGGACTAAAAGACTGCTCCACCCCATCTTTCTGCTGTTTTGTGTAACTTCACATGTACAACCTATACTGAATTGCTTATCTTCCCAGTAGGGGTGGGTGAGGAGGGAAGAAGGGAAATAATCTGGAAATTAATCCACTATTACAGAGGTGCTATTTAAAAACCATTTATGGTTTTTTTGAGGTTAATATGGAAAAGTGACAGCAATTTACTGCTTACTTTGCCATGTTGGCTCCCAGAATAGACTGCCAATAGATTGCTTTATAGAACAAGAAAAAAATTCATCTGGAAAAACAAAAAGTTAAGAATTTTAATAGAATTAATGAAAATGGGGGAAAAGTAATGTGTTCTAGTACTATTTGATATCTTTTATAAATAATGATCATTAAAACAATTTAGTACTCAGTACAAAATATCAAGATTGATCAGTGTAACAAGATTAGGTACATAATATACAAAAGCAAAAGACTATGGTAGCCTAGTATTTGACAAACCCAAAGATCTCACTTACTGGGGCAAGAATTCACCACTTGGCAAAAATTGGTGGGAAAACTAGAAAGCAATTTGGCAGACACTAGACCAATATCTTACACTGTGTATATGAAGACAAGCTCCAAATGGATAAGTGATTTAGACAGATTAGAGGAAGATAGAAGAGAATATTTGTCAGAACTTTGAGTATAGTAAGAGTTCATGTCCCAACAACATGTAGACAAGTTCACAGGAGGTAAAATGGATAGTTTTGATTATATAAACATATTTTTGTTTTTTTCTTAATTATTTTTAGTTTTCAACATACATTTCCACAAGATTGTTAGTTCTAAAATTTCTCCCCATATCTCCCTTTCCCACCCATTCTGATTACCTCTTCCTCCAGTCTGTCTTCCCTTTCATAACCCCCACCCCTCTTATCCCCTTCACCCTTGCTTTCTTGTAGGGCAAGATAGATTTATGTACACCATTGCCTGTACATCTTATTTACCAGTTGCATGTAAAAACAATTTTTAAAATTGGTTTTTAAAACGTTGCATTCCAAATTCTCTCCCTTCTTCCCTTTCCACATACCCTCATTAAGAAGGTAAGAAATTCAATATAGGCTATACATAGGTAGTTATGCAAAACACTTCCATAATAGTCTTGTTGTAAAAGACTATATTTTCCTCTATCCTATCCCCTCATTTATTCTATTTTCTCCTTTTACCCTGTCCCTTTTCAAACGTGTTTGCTTCTTCCCCTTCTCCAAATCTGCCCTCCCTTCTGTAATCCACCCCCTATCATCCCCTTGTCCCCTATTTTCTTGTAGGGTGAGACACACAACTGAAGGTGTAAGTTATTCCTCCCTTAAGCGAAATTTGATGAGATTAAGATTCACTCATTTCCTCTCCCCTTTCTGCTCCTACCATCCATTGTAAAAGTGTTTTCTTGCCTCTTTTATGTGAGATAATTTATCTCATTCTAACTCCCATTTTTTCCTTTTCCCTCTCTTGTCCCTTAATTTTATTTTTTAGATATCATGCCTTCATATTCAACTTACCCTGTTCTCTGTCTGTCTGTCTGTCTGTCCTACCCTAATACTTACAAAGGTCTCATGAGTGACAAATATCATCTTTCCATGTAGTAATGTTGGAAATGGAAAATTTTCCATTTTTCCCCTGAAGTATTATACTCAGTTTTTCTGGGTAGGTGATTCTTGGTTTTAATCCTAGCTTCTTTGACCTACAGAATATCATATTCCAAGCCCATTGATACTTTAATGTAGAAGCTGCTAAATCTTGTGTTATCCTGATTGTATTCCCACAATATTTGAATTGTTTCTTTCTGATTGCTTGCAATATTTTCTCCTTGACTTGGGAAACCTGTAATTTGGCTACAATATTCCTAGGAGATTTACTTTTGGGATCTCTTTCAAGAGGCAATAGGTAGATTATTCCAGCTTGTATTTTATCATCTGGTTCTAGAATATCAGGGATGATTTCCTTGTTAATTTCTTGAAAGATGATGTCTAGACTCTTTTTTTTATCATGGTTTCTGGCAGTCCAATAATTTTTAGATTATATCTCCTGGATCTATTTTCCAGTTCAGTGGTTTTTCAAATGAGATATTTCACATATCTTCTACTTTTTTCATTCTTTTGGTTATGTTTTATAATTTCTTGATTTCTCAAATTTTTTGATTTCTCATAAAGTTATTAGTTTCCATTTACTCCATTCTAGTTGGAAAGGATTATTTTCTTCAGTGAACTTTTGAACCTCCTTTTCCATTGGACCAATTCTGCTTTTTAAGGCATTCTTCTTTGCATTGCCTTCTTGAACCTCTTTTGCCATTTAGGTTAGTCCATTTTTTGTCTTTTGGCAGGGAGGAAGGCAGGGCAATTGGGGTTTAGTGACTTGCCCAAGGTCACACAGCTAGTAAGTGTTAAGTGCCTGAGGCTGGATTTTGAACTCACGTCCTCCCACCTCCAGGGCTGGTGGTCTATTCACTGTGCCTCCTAGCTGCCCCTAGTCTATTTTTTAAGGTGTTATTTTATTTCATATTTTTTGGGGGAGGATTCCCTCTTTACCACAGTCCCAAGCTTTGCTGCACCAGTGCCCCTCTCTACCCCAGGACTGTGACTCATATCCAAACAGGGCAAAGGAAACAAATGTTACCTCAGCACCAGCAAAGAGATCCTTGCAATCTCCTTCTAATCAACAATTCAATCTCACTGCCATCTTTGGGCCCAGAGCTCTGGAAGTAGCCACTGCTGCTGCTGCCACTGTAGTTCCCACTTCCACCACCCTAGCATTGGGCCTGAACTGTACCCCTTTCTCACCCAGGTCCCACAGAGTTTTCCCACAGCACATGCTGTACTGTGCTCCGCTCCCAGCCAGGTGTGAGAGACTTTTCCTGTCAACATTCCAGGCTGTCTTGGGCTAGAGATTTATTTCACTCTATCATTTTGTGGATTATGTGGCTCTAGAATTTGTTTTGAGTCATTTTTACAGGTATTTGGAGGAGTTTGGGGTGACCTCAAGCAAGTCCCTGCTTTCACTCCATGATCTTAGCTTTGCCCCATTTCATAAAATTAAAAGACCAAATAAATCCAACTTAAGTTAGAAGAGAGTCAGAAAATTGAGGCATAAAAAATTTGATTTTCAGTATCCTAGCAAATTTCTTAGTATATGGAATGGATTCAAATTCATAAGAGTAAGAGCCATTTTCCAATTGATAAATGGTCAAAGTATATGAATAGGCAGTTTTCAGAAGAAGAAATCCAAGTCATCAATAGCTATATGAAAATCTAAATAACTAATAATTAAAGACTTTCAAATTAAAACAACCCTGAATCACTTCCTACCCATCAGATTGGCCAAGTTTACCAAAAGGAAAAATGACTAATGGAGGAACTGATGGGGGAGATGGCAATAGGTTTTACTGGGACTCTAATTGATGGCCAGAGTCCCTGAGTCTGAAAGCAAACTTGAAGTCAGGATTGTAAAAGTTTATTGTTACGCTTTACAGCGGGCAGGGGTTCTTAGGGAACCTGCAAACTTAAAGAAGTCACAGGTATAGTTTTTAAGGAGTCAAGACAGTAAATCAGATGATAATTATGCTAACTATGTGAGAGTAAGGGTGAGATTAGGGAGGAGTTAAGGAGTGGTCAGTGCTTAAAGGAACTTGCACTTTTAAAGTCAACTGCGCAGGTGCATTGCCTATAATTCACTGGGAAATAGCCCAAGGTGGGGCTACCTGGAGGTGTGGTTTTAAGCTTGAAACATCACTAAGTCAGCTAGTAGTCAAGGATGACTGAGAAGTGCCTAGTCTGCTACTCATCAGTGTCATGTTTGACAAGATGGCTGTTGGGCACCAAGGCTAATGGAGACTCAGTATGTGTATAATTGGCTAAGGGGTTAACCTATAGATAGTGCATTGAAGGATTCATAGATGCAGCTGGCCATTATACTAAGGGGAGATAACATTTGCCTAAGCTAAAATGTTTATAGAAGGTTTAGTGAAGGATTCATAGGCGTAGCTTGTTATTGTTCCAAGCAGAAATAAACAGTTCATGAATTGTTGCTAGGCAGAGTGCTGGCAGGGGGAAGGGGCAGAGTTAATGCTCTGAGGCTGGGGGGGTAAATTGTGATTTTACAGACTGGTTTTACAAACTGATATTACAGACATAGATCCCAAGCACCCCATCAGAACTATGGAAAAGAAGGGCATTAGTGCCCTGTTGGTGGAACAGTGAACTAATTCAGTCATTCTGGAAAGCATTTGGAACTATGAGCATTTATCATTCTGTCTAGAGTCTGCAAAAGCATACCCTTTGACCTAACAACATTGCCACTATGACCACACTCCAAAGAAATCAAAGATAGGGGTAAATTATGTGCAATGAAATTTATATCAGTGCTTTTTCTGTTGGTAAAGAATTGGTAACAGGGTGTACCCATCAGTTAGAGAATGGCTGAAAAAGCTATCAAGTTATGGTTTATGCATATAATAAAATACTAATGTGCTATAAGAAATAATGAATGACATGTTTTTAGAGAAATCTGAGAAGGCTTATGTGAACTGACACAAAGTAAAATGAACAGAACCAGGAAAACAATTTATACAGTAACAAGAGTATTATAATGACAAGCAACCTTGAGAGACTTAGGAACTTTGATCAAGTCAATGACCAACCACAATTCCAGAAGAATCATAATCAAACATGCCACCCACCTTCACATAAAGAAGTGATGAACTCAGAGTGCAAACTCAAGTATAGACACATGTAGGTATATATATATATATATATTATATATGTGTATGGGAGCATTTGAACATGGTCAATTTAGAAATTTTTTTTGCTTGACTATGTATGTTTTTGGAGTAAAGGGGAGATGAGAGAGTATGAAAGCAGGGATCAAAATTTTTAAAAATCTTTTAAAAAGCCTGATAAATAGAAGTATGTATAGGAAAATTTTACACACATATATACAATACACATACATATATACACCTATTTGTATCTAATGGTAGCCAACTTTAGGGCAAGGGGGAAAGGAAGAAGAAAAAAGAAATTTCCATTGATAATTTTATTATATATTTGAAAGGAATAGTGAATTGTGCCTAGCAGACTTGTAGTTTCATGTGCACTCATCTTTTTTTATTGAACTATGTTATAGAAATACTTGTTTTATTCCATAAATTTAAAAAAAAATAAAATGGACATCTACAATTTTTTCCAAAGGATAACTACCACAAATAAAAGAAAGAAGGGATTAAAAAGTGTTCTTTATTTTCCATTTTATTGTCTGCACTTTGAATCAGGTAGAATAATTTTCACTTCACCTGTGACACATGCTGGCTGTTTAATGCTGGGCAAATCATTTAAGTTCTCAGTGTCATAGGCAATTCTCCAACACTATAAATTGAAATTGAGTCACTTAATTAATAGAGGGAGTTTCCACACTAGGAATTTCTACACTGACAATAATTATTATAATAGCATTTATATAGTGCTTGTAATGTTCATGAAGTATTACATGTATTTTCTTCGTTTGGCTCTTACAGCAAATGTAAACTAGGTGTTATTATTACTAACATAATATAGAAGAGGAAACTGAGACAGAGGTTAAATGACTTGCCCAATATCACACAACTAGTGTCTGAGGCAGGATTTGAACTAAGGTCTAACACTTTGCTAACTGTGCCACCTAAATGCCTAGGTGATTAAATCCTAGAACTGAATGCCCCCCTTTTAAATTTTTTTTTTGGAGGGGGGAAGGTAGGGCAATTGGGGTTAAGTGACTTGCGTAAAGTGTCTGAGGCCGGATTTGAACTCAGGTCCTCCTGACTCCAGGGCCAGTGCTCTATTCACTGCGCCACCTAGCCGCCCCTGAGTGTCCCCTTTTAAAAAAATCCCCAAACATTACTGTTACACATGGCATCATTCAGTGGCATCAGGAAGGGGAGTGGGTCATTAATCATTTAACTAAAACCAAACTAGAACTTTATAGTGCTTGTTGTGCCTATTTGGCAGACCTCTATATCACTGTGAGAAAGAGATACCTTATATACCATATATGAAGCCTGTGACTATTTCAGAGTATTAGAACCTTTTTTCCTTATTCCTCTCTCTGCTCCCTCTATTCTCTGCCTGATTTTTTTTTACCCTCTCCTTGCACTCTGAACAAAAAGTGCTGTCTCTGTATCATACAACTACTTGTAGCAGAGCAAATAATTCATGAATCTCTGTGATAAGAGTGTTTTGGGCTTAGCTTTCATACTTCCATTTTCTTAAGATGAGTATGTCATGTAAGATGAAGTTTCTGCAACTAGTGCTAGTGTTAACCAATTAGTTTCCTTTTCTAGATCTTTCCTTCTATCATCTTTTTTTTGATGTGTAAAACATAATTTTTCTCTACTGCTCTTTGAAATTTAATTGTACTGTAATGGGAATGTAAATTTTTAAGATCTTTCCTGCCCCTAGGCTAAAGTGCACCTGGAGCCTGGGGTAGGAGGCTTGTTTTTCAGTAGATACTTTTTGATTGGCCAGTGAGTCAATAAGGTTGTTACATTCTCTGAGCCAGGAGAAGGCTATATAAGCCCTGATGTGAAGCTTTGTTTTGGGGCTCACTTTGAGAAGTGTTCTGTGATTTGATGAAACTCTGGGAAGCCTTTTTTGAGAGTCCCCTGGATTTGAAACCCAGATGTTGATTTGGTATGGATGTAATGGTTGGACAGTTTGGAAACTGTCTACTTGATCTGTTTCTTTGTCTTGATAATTCTGTGTGTATATTCTGAAGTTCAGGGTGCTGACCTTTTCCCCCTGAACTAGGTAAATGATACATATGTTTGACTGATTAAAGTAAACTTGGTAACCTATTTTGAGTTGCTTTCCTTTATCAAAGCAGATCTAAGAACCTTATGTGAGCAGCCACCCTGAGGACACTTGGGGTGCTTGCCTATACATGTACAAGAACTGCATAAGTAGCTGAAACCTATATAATGTGCCTTAAAACTGATGCTTGGGGCTCATTGACTATTTGGAAGTGCTCAATACAGCCTGCACTCTGAGAGGAATATAAATAAAAATAAAATTTTCCTCTATCTCTGTGCCATTTATTGGTGATTGGCAAGCAATATCTCATAAGCAGACTCATGAACAAATTTATCACACCCCTTTTGTCTTTAGGTTTTCCTTGAAGACCTCCCTACAGATTTTGATGCTGCCTTATTTGAGTATAACACAAATGTGAAAAAAGACTTCAGCCACTTCCTAGTTATTGCTTCTAGATTTGCTGACATGAAGCAAGAACATCAGCTCCCCTTGTCAAAAATTGGTAAGTGAATATTACTCCATTTTCTCATGTGATACAAATGAAATTATACATGCTTCCTATAAGATGATGTCAATAGAAAGAGTAGTTCAAAACTAGTTGAGTAGTTAGGATGGAAATAAGCAGTAGTACAGAACTCATTCCTTGGATTCTGGAAGACTGGCTGGTGGTAGTGGGTAGAATCTGGGACTTAGCCAAAAGTGAAGGAATGCCCTTTCTATTCCAATGAAATTTTATAATTAGGATTCTTGGGAATTATAATACCCAGACCTGCTTGATATTATGGAAATAGCTATAGAATTGAAGCTTTAAAGTTGGGGCAGGGGCATGAGGAGATTGGGAAACTTCCTGGGGAGTGTATCTATGACTCTTTTTCTTAAGAGTATGGGGAGAGATGAAAGAAGGTTAAGATACGGAGGCAGAAAGCAGCTGCAGGGAACTTTTGGTATTGCCAAAAAGTACACTCAATCCAGGAACAAAAGACAAAGAGGAGTCACTATAAGAAGATCTCCTATGACTCTATGTTGTCAGTCTTGGAGCAAAAGTAGCCAGAGATAGTGGATGACAGGGCAAAAGCAGATAGGCCTACTCAATAATTAGCTAGGCCTGATAGAAGATATGTTTGTAAGAATGATAAGAAATGTCCTCTAGAGTAGGGGTATCATAGAATAACCTAATCAGAGTATCATAGCCCCCTTTGGCAGTATGGTGAAGACTATGGACCTCTTCTTAATGTTTTTAACACTAGAAAGACTGAGCATGTCAATTAATAAATTTTATTATAATTTTATTTTAAAATAAACATTGTCACATTAGCTCCATATTTTTTACCCTAAGGATTAAAAACAAACAAACAAACAAAATGATATGATCCTGGGCAAGTCACTTAATCCCTACTGCCCCACCAAAAAAAAAAAAAAAGAACACATCAATTGACATGCCTTGGTCCTTAGAGGTATTCTTAAATTCTGGTCCTTCTAGTAGGATTACAAAGAAAACCAGTTCGAATGAAATAGTTTTATATATCTACATCATTATATTTATGTATCACTTCCTCTGTCTTTCTCTTTAAATTTTTTTATGGTTATTCTTATTTAGTATTTTACTTTCCCCCAGTCACATATAACAACAATTTTTAACGTTTTTAAAACTTTGAGTTCCAAATTCTCTCCCTTCCTTCCTCCCTTCCCATTCCCCCCCTCATTGACAAGGCAGGCAATTCAATATAGGTCATACATGTGTAATCATGCAAAATATGTTCATAATAGTCATGTTGTGAAAGAAAACATAGACCAAAACAAAAAACAAAACAGCCAAACTCCAGAAAAACAAAAAAGTAAAGAAAATATGCTTCAATCTGTATTCAGACACCATCAGTTCTTTCTCTGGGGATGGATAACAATTTTTCATCATAAGTCCTTAGAGTTTTCTTAGATCATTTTATTTCTGAGAATAGCTAAGTCTTTCATATCTGATTATCTTCCAATATTGCTGTTACTTTGTACACAGTATACTTCATTTTGTATCAGCTCATGTAAGTCTTTTTAGGTTTTTCTGAGAGCATTCTACTCATCATTTCCTATAACACAATAGTATTCCATTATAATCACACACCACAGTTTGTTCAGCCATTCCCTAATTGATGGGCATCCCCTCATACCTCTGTCTTTCTATTCCTCTATGTAATCTATCTTTATCTATTGCTCTTTTTTGGAATCTATAGCTATACATACATCATCTATGTCTATATCTCAATTTATCTCTATCTCTTTAATGTCTCTCTTTCTCTCCTCTATTTTTCTCCTTTATCACTATCATCTTTATTTCTAACTGTTGTTATTTATCTGGCTATATCTTTGTCTTTCTCCTCTATCTCTATCTCCACATATATAATTTATATGCTCTCTGCCTCTGTCTCTCTTTACTCTGTCTCTCTGTCTCTGTCTCTCTCTCCCTCTCATATCTCTCTCTGATCTATAAATACACAGACTCTAGATTCCTTAAAATCTGCCTGGATCTCCAAGATTAAAATTGTCTGCCCTAGAGCAAGTGTCAAGCATATTCCTTGATCCTAAGAATGAACTCTGTCCAATTTGAACCCTTCAGAATTCACAGGTAAAAAATGCGACACTTCCAAGTTTGTATCTCACCTGATGGACTTCAAGAAAAACAGATCTGCTGTTTCACCCTTTGTGTGTCTTTCTGGAGTTACAGATCAAGATTTGCTTCAAGTACAGAATGTCAGCAATGTAAGTAGAAGAGGCAAGAGAGGGAATTGGGGTAAAAAGGAAAATAAGGGTGTTCCTATTGGTGAGTACAGACTTGAAGTTCCTGAACTGATAAAAATTCAGCCTCAGCACAAATGTTTGGGAAAACACTCCCTAGATGTCTCTAGAAACTTATTTGCTCTCTGCTCTAACACCTCAGGATCCCAGGCAATAAGTTAAGACCATCAGTTGACATTGAGATATCAATTTGTATACATAGAGGAGTTTTCTATACCAGGAGTCCCCTCTACTGATGAAATCACAGTCACAGAGGATTCCCCCATAAGAACTCAAATTTGCTATGGGGACAGCTAAGGACTCTAAAACCCATAGAAACTTCTTAGTAAATATAATCTTTTAATGAGTTCCCCCTGTTCCAATGGGTATAGATTATAGGATTGGTCATAACCACATGATTACAGGCTGGATTGCCTGGGATTGGTATCCTAAATTTATCTGATATTAGGACTCCAAAGAATAAGAATCACAGGTAGCTTTTTTCTTTGTTTTATTTTTAAGATTTAACACATAGAGTAAGAGTATTTTTCCTCATGTTAGAACTTTATGCATGCTAACCTTATTGATAAAATTATAATTAAAATGATAATGGTTTCCTAATTGTATGGAGAAGGTTACAGGCTGTACCTTTAATTTCACTAATTTAGGGAATGCCATGATGAGGAAGTTTTCTCTATCAGTGTGTTTTTGCTACCACTTATGGTCTTAAAGTTTTCCTAGAGCGCTGAGAAGTATCTGAGGTAGAATTTTAACTAATGTTTATGAATTATGATTAATTACTGTGAATTTACCTCTCTTATTGCCTATATAATTTCTGCCTATAACATTGTAATTATATTAGCTATGGGCCTAAAGAAAACTTTACTTCAGTTCATCAGTAAAGATTTATGAGGCACCTACTGTGTACAGAGCCCTGTGCTGAGTACTTGCTGAAGTATGAAATTTGAATGAGACACATGCACACACATGTATATGTATATATGTATATATTAGGGTTTGGTGGATGGAGGAGTACATGAATTGAAGCAAGGCATATGGCAAAATATCTATGGTGAATGTTCCTGATTTGGATACATAGAGCAGGCTAGATGAGTTTGTATTCACTCACCTAGGCAGCTAGATGGCTTATTGAAGAGTGCTGAATCTGGAGTGAGGAAGATGTGAGTTCAGATTTGGTCCCAGAAACTTGCTAGTTGTGCAAGTCTGGGCAAGTCACTTAGCTCCTGTCTGCCTCAGTTTTGTCAACTGTAAAATTGGGTTAATAATAGTACCTACCTCTCAGAGTTGTTGTGAGGATCAAAGAAATAATATTTATGAAGTACTTAATGCAGTGTCTGCCATATAGTAGGTACTTAATAAATGCTTCTTCTCTCCTTTTCAATTCACCAAATAGGTAAAGGTCAGTCCCAGGAGTTCCAAAACTGAGTAGATTCACTCTTTCAGGAAGGGAATGGGCTCATGGCTTCAGGAAATCTCAGGTGAAGGATACTGTTCCTTGTGGCGAAAGGATACTAGAAACAGAGAAGATAATAATTATAAAAAGAACTAACATTGATATATTGCTTACTATGTGCCAGATGCTAAACCCTTTATAATTATTATCTCATTTGATCTTTGCAACAGCTCTGTGACTAGGTGCTGTTATCCCCATTTTACAACTGAGAAAGCAGGCAAATCGATGCTAAATGACTTGCCTAGCATCACATAGCTAGTAAGTTTATGAGGCTGGATTTGAACTCAGGTCTTCCTCGCTCCAGGCCCAGCACTCTATCCATTGAGCCACCTAAGTTAAACATGCCAAAATGATGGAAGTGAATGGATAAAGAAAAGAGATCAGGACACAACTTTGGAGTTTGGAGCATTAAAGGAAACAGAAAGGGAACAGTTAGAAGAGTAAGGGGGAAATCAGGAGAACTTAGTGAAAGAAATGTCCAGAAGAAAGATTTGATCATTGATGATAATATGCTGCATGGAAGTTGGGAAAACACCTGGACTGACAAAAAGGCCATTGTATCTAACTATTACGCGGTCATTTGTGTCCTAAGAGAAGGAAGTTTTTTTCTTTTTAAAGTTTATTTTGTCTTTATTAATTTGTTTGTTTACTTTAGTTCACAAGATTCAATTCCACAATGCCTTGAGTTTCAAATATTCTCCCCCTCCCTCTTCTCCATGCCCCCGTCCCCACCCCCGCCCCCGCCCCCATGGCAGTATGCAGTCAAGTATAGGATCTGCAAATACTTTCACATTAGACATTAGTCAGGTTATAAAGAAGGACCGTAATGGATGGAACAAACAATGGGAATGAAGAAACAAAACCAAACAAGAAAAAGAAAGAGAGCAGGTAGTTTGCTTCAGTCTGTATTCACACTCGGTGGTTCTTTCTCTGGGTGTGGATATCTTTTTCCATCATGAGTCTTTTGGAGTTGTTTTATAACCTTGCATTCCTGAGAGGAGCAAATTTATCAAAGACAGTCATCATAAAATGTTGTGTCTGTAACTGTACGCACATTTCTCCTCGTTCTGCTCTCCTCACTCAGCAACAGTTGGTATAAGGGTCTTCAGGTAAATATTTACCAGGAGAGGTAAATATGAAGTCCATCTGCTCCTTGTTTCTTATAGCACAATAGTATTCCATTGCATTCATATATCACAACTTGTTTAGCCATTCCCCATTGATGAGCATTCCCTTAATTTCCAATCCTTTGCCACCACAAAAAGAACTGCTATAAATATTTTTGTGCATATTGGTCTTCCTCCTACTTCTATGATCTCATTTGGGATACAACCCTAGAAGTGGTATTGCTGGTTCAAAGGGTAGGAAATTATTTATAGCCCTAGGTCATAGTTCCAGATTGTTCTCCAGAATGGTTGAATCAGTTCACAACTCCACCAACAATGCTTTAGTGTTCCAATTTTTCTACATGCTCTCCATCATTGGTCATTTTCCTTTCTTAGCCAATCTGACCAGTGAGATATGGTACCTCAGAGTTGTTTTGATTTGTATTTCTCGCTCATCAGTAGTGATTTAGAGCACTTTTTATATGCTTATAGATATCTTTAATTTCTTCCTCAGAAAACTGCCTATTCATATCCTTTGACCATATATCAATTAGGGAATGACTTGTATTCTTATGGATTTGACTCAATTCTCTGTATATTTTAGAAATGAGGCCTTTATCAGAGACATTGATTGTAAAAATTCTTTCCCAATTTTCTACTTCCCTCTTAATCTTGGTTACATTGGCTTTGTTTGTACAGAATCTTTTCAATTTAAAGTAATCAAAATTATCCATTTTACATTTTCTAATTCTCTCTAATTCTTGTTTGGTCATAAAGTCTTCCCTTATTCATAAATCTGACAGATAAAATATTCCTTGCTTTTCCAGATTGCTTATAGTATCATTTGTTATACCTAGATAATACACCCATTTAGACTTGATTTTGGTATACAGTGTTAGATAATGGTCTATGCCCAGTTTCTGCCATATTATATTCCAGTTTACCCAGCAGTTTTGTCAAATAGTGAGTTCTTATCCCCCAAACTGGGGTCTTTGGGTTTATCAAACAGTAGATTACTATAGTAATTGACTGCTGAGTTTCATGTACCCAGTTTATTCCATTGATCCACTGCTCTATTCCTCAGCCAGTACCAAGTAGTTTTGATGACTGCTGCTTTATAATATAGATTAAAATCTGGTATGGCTAGGTCACCTTCCCTAGCATTTCTTTTCATTAATTCCCTTGATATTCTGGACCTTTTGTTCTTCCAAATTAATTTTGTTGCTATTTTTATCTAGCTTTACAAAGTAATTTTTTGGTAGATTGATTGGTATGGCAGTAAATATGTAATTTAATTTAGGTAAAGTTGTCATTTGTATTATATTAGCTCGACCCAGCCATGAGCAATTGATGTTTTTCCAATTAGTTAGATCTGACTTTATTTGTGTGAAAAGTGTTTTATAGTTGTGTTCATATGAGTCCTGGATTTGTTTTGGCATATAGATTCACAAATATTTTATAATGTCTACAGCAACTTTAAATGGAATTTATCTTTCTATCGCTTGCTGTTGGATTTTGTTAGAAATATATAGGAATATCTTACATGTAATTGGGAAATGGGATGTGCAGGAACTGAGGCATAGAGATCCACTGGAAAAGTGGAAAGGGGTATGGGGGAAAATGTGGGAGAGAGCAGATTGGAGGAGAGGATATCCTGTGGGACTGCTATTTTGGGGCAGTGGGTGGGGGAGAAATGGGGAGAAAATTTGTAACTCAAAATCTGGCGGAAACAGATGATATAAATCAGAAGTTAATAAAACATTAAAAAAATTCCACAAAAAATAAAAAATAAAAGAAATATATAGGAATTCAGAGGATTTATGTGGGTTTATTTTATATCCTGCAACTTTGCCAAGCTTATTTGTTGTCTCAAGTAGTTTTTTACTTGATTCTCTAAGTATATTATCATATCATCTGTAAAGAGTGATAGCTTAGTCTATTCTTTGCCTAATTTGATTCCTTTGATTTCTTTTTCTTCTATAGTTGCTACTGCTAACATTTCTAGTACCAAATTGAATAAGAGGGGTGACAGAGGGCATCCTTGTTTCAACCCTGATCTTGTTGAAATTGCTTCTAGCCTATCCCCATTACATATAATACTTGCTAATGGCTTTAAATAGATACTACCTATTATTTTAAGAAAGCCTTCATTTATTCCTATGCTATCTAGTGTTTTTAATAGGAATGGATGTTGTATTTCCTTAAGTCTTTTCTGCATCTATTGAGATAATAGTATGGTTTTTGCTAGTTTTATTGTTGATATGATCAATTATACTGATGGTTTTCCTAATATTGCACCAGTCTTGCATTCCTCGAATAAATCCTACCTGATCAGAGTGTATTACTATTGTGATAAGTTGATTTAGTCTTTTTGCTAATATTTTATTTAAAATTTTTGCATCTATATTCATGAGGGAAGTGTTCTATAATTTTCTTTCTCTGTTTTATCTCTTCCTGATTTGGGTATCAGTACCATATTTGTTTTTTTTTCCCTTTTGGAGGGCAGTTGGGGTTAAGCAACTTGCCCAAGGTCACATGGCTAGTAAGTGTTAAGTGTCTGAGAATGAATTTAAACTCATGTCTTCCTGATTTCAGAGACAGTGCTCTCCTCACTGTTCTACCTAGCCACCCCTCAGTACCATATTTGTGTCATAAAAAGAATTTGGTAGGACTCCTTCACAAATTTTCCCAAATAGTTTATAGAGTACTAGAACCAAATGTTCTTTAAATGTTTGATAGAATTCCCTAGTAAATCCATCTGGCTCTGGAGATTTTTTCCTAAGGAGCTCACTGATGACTTGTTCAATTTCTTTTTCTGAGATGTGGTTATTTAAGTAATTTACTTCCTCTTCAGTTAATCTGGGCAATTTATATTTTTATAAATATTCAACCATTTCACTAAGATTGTCAAATTTATTCACATACAATTTGGCAAAATGATTCCTAATTATTGTTTTAATTTCCTCTTCATTGAAGGTAGAATCACCCTTTGAATTTTTGATACTTATAATTTGGTTTTCTTCTTTCTTTTTTATCATATTGACTAAGGATCTATCAATTTTATTGGCTTTTTCATAAAACCCGCTTTTAGTTTTATTTATTTATTTATTTGTTTATTAACATTTCAATAAATGTGTAACTTTATTTAATCAGTTGTCATTCTAGATCCTTGAGGGATAGAGCATCACTCGGATCCTGTGTCCAATGGCCTTGGCAGGAAGATTGCTCCTGAACTTGGCTCGAACCATTCCACTATTACCATGGGCCCGAGTAACTTTCCCCCAGATAACTCTTGTTCTGTTTGGTTTCCCACCAGGAGTCACTGTGTTGTTTTTGGCTTTGTATACATAAGCACATCTCTTTCCCAAATAGAATTCAGTTTCATCACGTGCATAGACGCTTTCAATTTTCAGAAGAGCCGTATGTTCCCTCTGGTTTCATAGGCCTCTCTTGTAGCCAGCAAAAATGGCCTTGGACCACAGTCTTCCATACATTTTGCTGTTCTAGAAGCCCTGTTTCCAGCAGGCCTCCACAGCTCCAAGATGGAGGAAAAAGCTAGTTTTATTTATTAATCCAATAGTTTTCTTAATTTCAATTTTATCAATCTCTCCTTCGGTTTTCATTATTTATAATTTTGTATTTAATTGGGGATTTTCAATTTGTTCTTTTTCTGGCTTTTTCAATAGCATGCCTAATTCATTGGCCTCAATTTTCTCTAATTTATTCACGTATGCACTCAGGGATATAAAATTTCCCTTAAGAACTGCCTTTGCTGCATCCCACAAGTTTTGGTATGCTGTCTCATTATTGTCATTCTCTTGAATGAAGTTATTGATTGTTTCTACAATTTCTTGTTTGACCCACTCATTCTTTATGATTAAATTGTTTAGTTTCCAATTAGTCTATTTTTCCATTGCCTTTTATTACATATGATTTTTATTGCATAATGATCTGAGTAGAATGCATTTAATATTTCTGCCTTTCTACACTGAATTGTGAGGTTTTTATATCCTAGTACATGGTCAATTTTTGAGTATGTGCCATGAGCTTCTGAGAAGAAAGTATATTCCTTTTTATCCCCATTCAGTTTTCTCAAGAGATCTATCATATCTAGCCTCTCTAAAATTCTTTTCACCTCCTTAACTTCTTCCTTGTTTATTTTGAGGTTAGATTTATCAAGTTCAGAGAGGGGGAGATTAAGGCCCCCCACTATTATAGTTTTTCTATCCATTTCTTCACCTAATTCCCTTAACTTCTCCTCTAGGAATCTGGATGCTATACCACTTGGTGCATATCTGTTAAGTAATGATATTGCTTCATTCTCTATGGTGCCTTTTAGCAGGATAGAGTTTCCTTCCCTATCTCTTTTCATTAGATCTATTTTTGCTTTTGCCTTATCTGAGATAAGGATTGCAACCTCTGCTTTTTTTTACTTTAACTGAAGCATAATATATTCTCCTCCAGCCTTTTACCTTTACCCTCTGTATATCCCCTTGTTTTAAATGTGTTTCTTGTAGACAGCATATTGTAGGATTGTGTTTTTTAATCCATTCTTCTATCAACTTCTATTTTATGGGAGAGTTCGTCGCATTCACATTCACAGTTATGATTACTATCTGTCTCTTTCCCTCCATCCTGTTCTCTCCCCTGTTTATATTTTTGTTTCTTCCTTCTCTCTCTCCCTCCTTAAGAGTTATCCTTTTGTCCACCACCTCCCTCAGTACTCCCTCCCTATGACCCCCCTCTCTTTACCTACCCTTTTCCCTTACTACTATTTCCCTCCCTTCTAACTACTCCCCTCTTCTTCCCCCCACCTCCTTACCTCTCCTACTGCCTATAGGGCACAATGGATTTTTCTCCTTCTCAGAGTATGTTATTTCCTCTTTGACCCCAAACCAATGAGAGTAAATTTTATACAGTGCTTCTCTCCCTTCCTCCTTTCCCTGTATTATAATGAGATTTTGTGTCTTTTCAAATTAGAATCTTAAATTTAATTGATTATGTTGATCTCTCTTTTAATAGAACCAATGAGAACAATGTTCAAATGATGTTCCTCTACCTACCTCCTTCCCCTCTCCTATAGTATGTTTTTATGCCTCTTTGTGTGGCATAATTTACTTTTTTCTGCCTCATCCTTTTCTTTTCTCCCATTACAGTCTCTTTGAACCCCTTAATAATTTTTTAATCATCAGATTAGTTCATTTATACTCATGCCCTCTATTTATGTATATCCTTTTTAAGGGTTGCGATAATCATATTTCAATATTGTCAGGTATCACCTTCTCATATAGGGATATAAACAGTTTGCTGTTATTGAATCCCAAGTTATGTGCATGTGCATTTGTCTGCATGTGTGTGAGTGTGTCTTTTCCTTGTTTACCTTTTTATGTCTTTCTTGAGTCTTGTAATTGGAGATCAGATTTTTCATTGAGCTCTGGCTTTTTCATCAGGAAAGTCTGGAAGTCACTTATTTCATTAAATGACCATCTCTTTGCCTGGAAGATCATTCTCACTTTTGCCCAGTATTTGATCCTTGGTCACAGTTCTGGCTCTTTTGCCTTACAAAATATCAAATTCCAATCCATCCACTCTTTTAATGTAGAAGCTGCTAGGTGCAGTGTAATCCTGACTGTAGTTCCATGATATTTGAATTGTTTCTTTGTGGCTGCTTGCAGTATTTGCTCCTTGACCTTATAATTCTGGAACTTGGCTACTATATTTCTTGGTGTTTTCAATTTGGTTCAAGAGGAGTCTGATAAATTCTTTCAATAATTATTTTACCCTCTGGTTTTAGGACTTCAGGAAAGTTTTCTTTAACAATCTCTTGGAGCATGTTGTCCAGCCTGCTTTTTTCATCATGGCTTTCCAGTAGACCAATAATTCTTAGGTTATCTCTCCTGGATCTGTTCTCCCAGTCATTTTTTTGCATTTTTCCCAGTGTTTTTCTGGTGAGATATTTTATACTTTCTTTTAATTTTTCAATCTTCGTGTTTTGTTTGAGTGACTCTCAATGCATCATAGAGTCCTTAGCTTCAATTTGACTGATTCTAATTTTTAGTAAATTATTTTCCTATGTTAGTTTTTGAAGCTCATTCTAGTTAGATTTTGGACCTCCTTTCCCATTTCACAAATTTTACTTTTTAGGTATTTGTTTTCTTCAGTGAGATTTTCTTTTCCAATTTGATCACTGTAGATTTAAATTTTTTTTCTACCTCTCTAACTTGGCTTTTAAAATTTTTCTGGAGAGTAGGTAGGAGGTGCAGTGAGTAAAGTGCTGGCCCCAGAGTCAGCAGAACCTAAGTTCGGATCTGACCTTAGACACTTAACACAAAAAAACTAGCCATGTAACCTTGGGCAAGTTACTTAACCCAATTGCCCTCCAAAAGGCAGAAAAAAAAGTAATTTGAGTTCCTCCAAGAATTCTTTTTGGGCTTGAGACCAGTTCATATTTCCTTTTGTGATCTTAGGTGTGAGCATAGAGTTCATATTGTTCTCTGTATTTGGTTGTCCTTTCTCACTATAATAAGATCAGATTACTTTCTTGCTTTTCCCTTCTCAACTTCTTTCTTTCCCATTGTGATTTTCTATTTCCTGATTTCTCAGGCAGGGAGATAAGGTCCTGGTGACTGTGTGTGCTGTAGCCTCCGGGCATCTAGACTGAGGCCAAGGCCAGGACTCTGAGTGTTTCCCCTGAGTTACACCGAGGCTTACAGAGTAACCTGTGGGGGAGGGGTAATCTGGCCACTTCAGATTTCTGCATCTATGCCTCTTGGGTACAGCTCAGGAAGGCTCAGCAGCTGGTGACCAGCAGACATGGTGTCTGCAGATTCCCCTGGTGGTGCTGAGGCCCACCTGGGTTTTTGTTGTTGGCACTTGCTGGCTCCACCACCATGGGCTTTGGAAGCTCCTGCTGGTCAGATGAGGTGGGCCTTTTTGGGACCTCTCCCACCCTTCATTTGAGACTCCTTACTGCCTCAGTTACACCCTTTCCCAGTGACTCCTAAGCCTGAGGCTATTTCCCTATTTCAATCTCTGTGTTTTCTGCATCAGGGAGGGCAATGAGAGAAGCTAGGGCTTACTTTGCCATCTTGACTTCTGGAAATTCAGGTAGGTGATTTTTAAACTTCCAGGCTGTGAGCTGATAGCCCCCAGAGAACCTGCAGTCACTACTGAGGGCCCTGTGCTTACTCTTACCCAACTCTGGCTGATACTCTGTGCTGTGGTGATGGCTGTGAATTACCCTTGGGGTGGGTGAATCCGTTGGCTGGGCCTTCTTCTCACTTCTCTGTAGTCTGCTTTCTGGCCTGTGCTGGTGCAGCCCCTGCATGCTCTGCACTCCCCCTGCCCAGACCTACATGGGCACTTTCCTGGCCTGGAAATCTGCTATACTCTGTCTCCCATTGGATTCTGTTACTCTAAAATCTGTTCAGATTCACTTTTTAAAGTTTAGCAACAGGATTCATGGAGGAGCTTAGTAAAGTTACTGCTTTCATTCCACCATCCCATCCATATGATCGAGAAGGAAGTTTAAATGGGGTGCTGGGAATTTAAGCCACATTGCAAGTTGGAAAGACAGAAGGTGAACAGGAAGAAGCATCAGTTTTTGATAATTTTTCCTGAGGAATTTAGTTGCAATTGGGAAAGGAGAAATGAGATAGACTATGGGCAAGATAGAAGGGTGAACAGACAACTTTTTTTGGTTTCAGAAGATCTAAACTTCATTTTAGGCAGATAGAAGGAGACAAGTAGAAAGAGAGAAGATGACAAGGAGGAAGCTCTATGTAAATGGAGGAGCGAGAGGTCATAAGGAAGATGATCTCATCAATAGGGAGAGAGACTGGGCTTGTTATTTCTTGATGTAGGAAACTCCAAGATGAGAAAGCTCTTTTTACTAATGCAGGTTGTAGTTCAATGTATATCTATAGCTTATCATATTAGTAGTTGTTTGGGAACAGCAAGGTGTTAAATGACTTTACAGAATCAAACACATATTTTGTATGTTTCAGAGGCTCTATTTGAAACTGAGTCTTCCTGACTCTAAGGCTGTCTCACTATGCCACAATACCTTTTATATCTTCAATCTATCTATAGCAATAGAAATGCTAAAAAGAAGTTAAACTGCTAGAGATCCTCAAAAGATTGGAAAAAAAATTGTCATTAAAAGCAATGAACAAATCAAAACATCAACAGCAACAAACCCTTTTATTTGATAAAAGATTACTATGTGTTTTTAAAAAAAGCTCAGGTAAAATATTTAGGAAAATGGTGTATTAAAAAAATACTCAGAGTAGCACCAAAAAAGCTGTTTTTTTTTCTTTTTAAAAAATGTTTATATATTTTTAGTTTTCAACATCCACTTTTATAAGACTTTGAGTTGTAAATATTTTCCCCTCCCTCACCTTCCCCATCCCCAAAATGACATGCTGTCTGATATAGGTTATACATGTAGAACCATATTAAAGATACTTCTACATTAGTTATGTTGTAAAAGAAGAATCAGAGTAAAAGGGAGAAAAACAAACAAACAAAAAAGAAAATAATATGCTTCAATGTCCATTCAGACTCCATAGTTCTTTCTCTGGATATGGATAGCAATTTCTAGCATTAGTCTTTTCGAATTGTCTCAGATCAATGCATTGCTGAGAAGGGCTAAGTCTATTAAAGTTGCTCATCACACAGTGTTGCTATTGCTGTATACACTGTTCTCCTGGTTCTGCTCTCTTCAATCATCTTGAGTTCATGTAAGGCTTTGCAGATTTTTCTGAAATCCACTTCCTCATTTTTTCTTATAGAAAAATTGTATTCCATTATAGTCATAGACCACAACTTGTTTAGCCATTTCCGAATTGATGAGCATCCCCTCAATTTCTAATACTTTGCTACCATGAAAAGAATTTTTTTTTACCATGAAAATTTTTACTATGAAAAAATTTTACCATGAAAAAAATTTTTGTACATATTTTCCAACACGAGTCTTTTGGAGTTGTCTTAGATTCTTGCATTGCTAAGAAGAGCTAAGTCTATCAAAGTTATTCATTGTGCAATGTGGCAATTACTGTGTTCAATGTTCTCCTGATTCTGTTCATTTTATTCAACCTCAGTTGATATAAGTATTTCCAGATGTTTCTGAAGTCTATCTGCTCATCATTTCTTACAGAACAATAGAATTCCATTACATCCATAGACCACAACTTTGTTCAGCCATTCCCCAATTTATGGGCATCCCCTTAATTTCCAATTCTTTGCCATTACAAGAAGAGTTGCTTTAAATATTTTTGTACATATTTGCCCTTTTTATGATCTCTTTGGGAAACAGGCCTGGAAGTGGTATTACTGGATCAAAAAGTATGGACACTTTATAGCCCTTTGGATATAGTTGCAAATTGCTTTCCAGAATGATTGGATAAGCTTACAACTCCAACAATGCATTAGTGTTTCAACTTTGCCACATCTTCTTCATCATTTGTAATTTTTCTTTTTTTGTCAGATTAGTAAATCAGATAGGTGTGATGTGGTACCTAAGAGCTGTTTTTATTTCACTTTTACTAAGGAATAGAAATTTAGAGTGTTTTTCCATATGATTATAGATAACTTTAATTTCTTCCTCTTAAAACTGTCTTCATATCCTTTGACCATTTATCAACTGGGAAGTCACTTACATTTTTATAAATTTGGCTCAGTTCTCTATATATTTTAGAAATGAGTCCTGTATCAGAGACACTGGAAGTAAAAATTCTTTCTCAGTCGTCTGCTTCCCTCCTAATTTTGGTGGCATTGACTTTGTTTCTGCAAAAACTTTTCAATTTAAAATAATCAAAATTTAAAAAATATTTTAAAAAAACTAAAAAAAGAAAATTTTTTTTAAAAATCTATAATTAAAATTATTCATTTTGCATTTCACTATGTTAGAGAATTGTTTGCTCATAAATTCTTCCCTTCTCCATACATCTGACAGATAAACTATTCCTTGCACTACTAAATTTTTTATAGTATCACCCTTTATGTCTAAATCATGTAACCATTTTGACCATATTTGGTATACATTGCATGGTATTGGTCTTTACCTAGTTTTTGCTATACCATTTTCCAGTTTTCTAAGCAGTTTTTGTAAAAACTGAGTTATTCTTCCAGAAGCTGGAGTGTTTGAATTTATCAAACAGTAGATTACTATAGTCATCAATGACTGTGTCTTCTGTACCTAATCTATTCCAATCTACTCTATTTCTTAGCCAGTATGAAGTACTTTTGATGCTTTATATATGATTTTAGCTCTAGTATGAATGGGCCACCTTCCTTTGCATTTCTTTCCATTAATTCCCTTGATATTCTCTATCTTATGTCCTTCTGGATGAATTTTATTATTATTTTTCTAGCTATATAAAATAAATTTTTGGTAGTATGATTGGTATGGCACTGAATAACTAAATTAATTTAGGTAGAATTGTCACTTTTATTATATTAGCTTGGCCTACCTATGAGCAACTGCTTTTTTTTCCAAAAATTTATATCTGACTTTATTTTTGTAAAGTGTTTCATAATTTTGTTCTTATAGTTCCTGGCTTATTGCCTACAGCTACTTTACATGGAATTTCTCTTTCTATCTCTTGTTGCTGGGCTTTGTTTGTAATATATAGAAATGCTGATGATTTATGTGAATTTATTTTATATCCTGCCACTATGCTAAAGTTAAGTATTTCAAACACTTTTTAAAGTTATTTCTCTAGGATTCTCTAAGTATACCATCATATCATCTGCAAATGTTGATAACTTTGTTTCTTCATTACCTATTCTAATTCTTTAAATTTCTTTTTTTCTCTTATTGCTAAAACTAACTTTTCTAGTAACATATTGAATAAAAGTGTTGAAAATGGTAGTCCTTTTTCACCTATAATCACATTGGAAATGCTTCTAGCTCTTCCCCAATACATATAGTGCTTGATGAAGGTTGTAGATAGATGCTCCTTATCATTTTAAGGAAAATTCCATCTATTCCTTTAATCTCTGATTTTTAAAATAGGAATGGGTGTTGTATTTTTTCAAAAGCATTTTCTGCATATTTTGAGATAATCATGTGATTTCTCTTAATTTTATTATTGATATGGTCAATTTTGAAGATAGTTTTTTTTTTAAATATTGAACCAGCCCTGAATTCCTGATATCCCACCTGGTCATAGTGTATTATCCCTGTGTTGCTGTAATCTTTTTGCTAGTATTTTATTTAAAATTTTTGCATCTGTAAGTGAAGTGCTATAATGGGTGGGGTGGGAGTGAGCATGCTCGCAGATACTGGGTTTGGGGTGGTAGAGGTAGGGTTGGATATAGGGGAGCAAGCCTCCTAGTGCTGAAAAGTTAGAGGAAGAGACTCCTAGAGCATGTCTAGCTTTTGGCTATGGTGGCTGATATTATTGTTCATGATACATTTGAATCAGTTGAACTTTGTAGTTTATATGGATTATACCTCAAGCCTCAAGCAAAATGATCATTAATGTAAGCTTCCACAATTGAAGCAACCTAGAAAATCCATTTCTAATTGGGAAGTGATGGAAATGTTGAAAGGAATGGCAGAGAGTCATCAATTTTCTATTCTTCAAATGTCTAAAAGCACTATGGATTTCATCCATTTTGAAGAAGTTGAAAATAAAAGCTCAGTTAAGTCTTTTCTTATATGTCTTGATGGCAAAACAATAAAGATTAGTGGTTTCTCAGATATTTTAAAAGTCTGAACTGCTGAGTTTAAAATAGTTTTCCTGTAACTCCTTTTTCCATGATGCAAGAGATAGGAATGAGATTTTGTCAGGAGAGAGACCAGACACAATTCATTTGGAAGGACTACTTTGTAAAAGGTTTGCATTGAAAGAAACCGGTTCAGAAAAAAGCAAATGAAGAAGTTCTCATTAAAGTTATTTGAGACATTAAGATAAATACAAAATGTGGATACGCCAGTGTTGGACCCTTATAGAGAAGAAATTACTGTCAGAAACTTTCTTACTTTTAGTTTTGATAGATGAAATGAACTTTCAAATGTATGTTCAGTATAAAGAGTATGTTGGCTTTATCAAAGCTACAAATACCTTGCATGGTCTGAAACTAATATATAAATGTGAATATGGCAAAGTAGTACCCTGAAATAGGAAGATTTCTTTTGACTTAAACATTTTAGTGATACCTCAATTAAAAAAACAGCAACCTGAAAGACATAAAATTCAAGAACTTGAACAGCAAAGAGAAGAGCAGAAACAGAAAGGAAATAAGGGAAAAAGAAGAGGAAAGAGGAGTTGGCAAGAGAAAGAAAGTGAGAAAAGAAGCTATACAAGAGAAAACAAAAACAGAAAGACCACGGAAATCAGAAAAAAAAAAAACTAGAGAAGATACAAGCAGAGGAACAGAAAAATACAAGAGAAGATAAAATGAGTGGAGAGAAAATTATTGTTGGCTCAAAGAAATTTTTAGCCAATAAGATTAATTATAGAACTGCTAAGCAGAGTAAAGGCAGTAAAACTACTAGAGCATGAACAGAAAGCAGAAAACTGCCTTTAGCAGCTTGAGGAGAGAAGGCAACTTCAGGAGACTGAGCTCAGATGGGTGGAAGAGGAAAAACAGCTAAGTTCTGGGGCTCCAGAAAGAGAAAGAGCTGGGGGAAAGCCTATTAAATATTTTGTTGAGCAAGAAAATAGATGAGACACAACAGAACAAGGAAGAAGCAGTGGCATCTTACTCTGTCCTATTGCAGTCTTTTATAGCTATTATACAGTTGGTGTTTTCAAGCTCTTACTTCTACCTCTTTAAGGATCAGCCAACTCAGCTCTGTCAAAGATAAATGCTATTAAATCAGGAGATTAATTTTAATTCCATAAATATGAATGGAAACTTAAGTGAAGACACTTAGTAAGAAGAAAGTAAGAAACTTAACTATTACAAGGGAAAGCTATACAGAAAAAAAGTGCAGGTATATTCTTTTGTATTCCTGCCAATAATCAACAACATAAGGGTACATCTAATTGTGACCAGATGTAATGTAATGCCAAGGAAAGGCAACTTCCCAAGGTTCAGAATACCAGCATAGGTGCTCTCCATTTTATTCAGTGACAAACCAAGAACAGAGAAGGTCAAAACATGACATCATTCCAAATACAGCATTTACTAAGTGTGATTAAATAATCTCCAAGTACTACCCCACCCCAGGACCTTCCATTCATTCAATCAATTACAAAGTCCCTGTTCTAAATACTACTCCACCCCTAGGCTGTACCTTCATTTAGTCCACCACAAAGCCCCTCTTCTCAAATGGAGATTAGTTTCCAAACATAAGTAAAATACATTCATTTGTTCAACCATAGAACACAAAAAGGTCAAAAGTTCCCCACCCCTGGATCACAATTGAATCTACCCCAGAGTTACAGCAAGTTTAAGCACAGCACTTGATACCCAAATGGAGCTCTTTTCTTCATCTTGACATGAGGCAAGTTCTCAGCAATCTTAGTTCCTGGGGAGACAAGGCTTAGCAAGGCCACAAGATACATTGCCAGTCCCTTCATTAATTCATCCTCTGTCTGTAGAACAGTCCTAGAACCCCTGAAAACATTAGCAAAACCCTCTCCCAGGATTTCTGTAAACATACAACAAGAAAATCCTTCTTCAGGGCTTCTGAACCAACAGAAAGGTTCCCAGACCCCTGCAACAACAGCACTGTCCTTCACCAGTGGACAGTATTCACTCTCTGTCTGCAGGACAGTCTCAGGAGCTCTTAGCCAACAGCCAGGTTCCAGGACTTCTTCAACAAAAGGACTGTCTTTCACCAGTGGACAAATCTGGCAAAACAACATCAAAACAGACAGACAAAGTACCAGCAAAACAGCCATGTCTCCTCAGTCCTTGGCAGCTCAGGGGGCAGGTCTCAAAAGTCCAGGGCAATTCAAAGTGGCCCCCAGCAATTCTCTCAGTCTCTCTCTCTGCCTCCACGAGGGTGCTGCTTCCAAAAAGTTCTTCTGCCTCTCTCTCTTGTCTCTCCAAATCTACGTCACCAGCTCCTCCCAGTTCAGGACTCTCTTTTCACATCAACAAGTCCATCCCACAGGTGGGATTAACAAGCTCTGGGTTTTAACACAATCAGTTTGAAAACCAAGCCAATACAGGGGAATCTTTATATTCCATTACTATCACGCCAGAGCACGTCCAAGAAACCATTCATCTTCTGGACAAGACAAGTATAAAAGAGAATCAAGTAAGGGGAAAGCAGGTCCAGCAGAGAGAGAAGTACTGAGGACAGACATAAAAATGATAGGAGCAAGCATAGAATGGATGCGAATAGTTTGGTAAGTAGCCAAAGATCAAGCAGGGGTGATTTCCCTGGTTTCTCTGGTCCATTTTTGTTTGTAAAAGTTTAAGACACTTGGGATTTCCTTTAATTTTCCTTTACACTTTTCTGCCTTCGTGTTTATAATCTTTATTTTTCACCCCTTAATTAATTAATTTTTACCATCACATCAAAGTCAACATTCTCTGTCTATGTATGTCCCTTCTAAATGTCATAATAAAGATACACTTCTCAAGAATTACAAGTATGATCTGCCCATGTATGGGATTTAAACCGTTTAACCTTATTGAATAAAATGGTTTTTAAAAAATTTTTTGTTTCCTTTTTTCTGCTTCTCTTGAGTCTTGTATTTGAAGATTGAATTTTCTGTTCAGTCCTGGATTTTTCATCAGGAAAGTTTGGAAGTCCGCTATTTCATTGAATATCAATCTCCTTCCCTGAAAGATTATGCTCAATTTTGCTGGGTAGGTGATGTTTGGTTGTGATTCAAGCTCCTTTATCTTCCAGGATATCACATTCCAAACGCTCAGATTCTTTAATATAGAAGCTGCTATGTCCTGTGTAATCCTGACTGTGGTTTCATGATATTTTAATTGCTTTATTTAAGGCTACTTGTAGTGTTTTTTCCTTGACCTGATCATTCTGGAATTTAGTCACAATATTCCTTAGAGTTTTCCTCTTTCAGGAGGTCATCAGTGGTTTCTTTCAGGGACTATTTATTCTCTTCTTTAGGATATCATGTCAGGTTTCCTTGATAATTTTTTGAAAGGTGCTGTCCAAACTCTTTTTGTGATCATGACTTTCAGGTAGACCAAGAATTCTTAAATTGTTTTTCCTGGATCTGTTTTGCAGGTCACTTGTTTTACCAATGAAGTATTTTACATTGTATGCTATTTTTTCATTATTTTGTTTGACTGATTCTTGAAGTCTCATAGGGTCATTAGTTTCCACTTGCCCAGTTCTAATTTTTAAGGAACTGTTTTCTATGTTAGCTTTTCTACCTTCTTTTCCATTTGGCCAATTCTACTTTTTAATGAGGTTTTTTATTCAGTGGATTTTTTCCCCATTTGGCCAATTGTATTTTTTAAGGAATTATTTTCTTCAGTCAATTTTTGTCCTTTATTTTCCAAGCTGTTGATTCTCTCTTACATAAACCTCTCCTTTCTTTTCTGAATTTTTCTTCTACCTCTCTTATTTGGCTTTTGAAAAGGCTTTTTGAACTCTTCCAAGAAGTCTTTTTGGGCTGCAGAGCAACACATATTTCCCTTTGACTTGTTAGTTTGTATATTGACAATATTGTCCTCTTCTGAGTTTGTGTTTTGATCTTGCCTGTCCTCATAGATACTGTCTATGGGGGTGGCTAGGTGGTGCAGTGAGTAGAGCACTAGCCCTGAAGTCAGGAGGACCTCAGTTCAAATCTGCCCTCAGACACCAACACTTACTAGCTGTGTGACCTTGGGCAAGTCACTTAACCCCAATTGCCTTGCCTATCCCCTCCAAAAAGTTAAAAAAAACTCTCTATGGTCAGTGTTTCTTTTTGCTTTTTGATCATCTTGCTTGCCTCTTCCATGGCTTTTAAACTTGCGTTCTGCTTCAGCAGTACATCAGGCACTGATCCAAGCTTCTGGTGCTGGGGGCCAGGGACCTGATCAATGACTTTGTGTGCTGTGGCCTCAGGTGTTGGCAGCTGGAGGTTGTAGGGGCCTGATAGCTTATTTGGTGCTGACTTGGGGTTCAGAGGCCAGTTGTTTTTTTCCACATTTTCCCAGGTCTAGACTGAAGCAAGTTAGGTCCTGGATATTAGAGGGCTCCTGCCTGCCCTGGGCAGTGCTGAAGCCTGAGGAGATCTGGCTGATGGAAGATGCCTGCCTGCCCAGGGCTGCCCCAGAACACGGGGAGGTTCTCTGTGCTGGAGTCTGCTTGTTCCCCTATGCTAAGGCACGTGAGGTGTCCTAGTGTTGGCATTTGCCGCCTCCCCCACTCTGGGGCCCAGAATCTCCCACTGGTTGGATGAAGTGGGGCTTGTTGCTGGCTTGCTGGCATGCTTCCTCTCCTGGAATGTGCAACTCTTCTATTCAAGTGAGATGGACCTTTCTTGCCAATCCTCTTAGTCTCTTGGGCTAAAAGGTTACTTCACCCCATCTTTCTGCTGACTCCACTGTTCCAGAGTTTTTCCTGCAGTACCATTTTCTGTTTATTCAGAAGTCAGTAAGGGAGAGGGACAGAAATGTACTGCTTACTCCCCCATCTTGGCTCCTACAGGTCCCCTAGGTTTTCTTGATAAGAACAATTGAAGGAATTAAATTAAAAATAAAGTTTATTAGAAATCATAAGGTAACATACAGGACTCTCTTTGTGGACTCTTAGGAAAATAATTACAAAATTCAACTGTTTGAAAAATCTGTGGAAAATATGCACAAAACAAAAAAAAGTATAAGGAAAGGCAGTCTAGTGGAAATAATAGAGGAAGCAGAAAAAAAATTGGGAAAATTACACACCTAGAAAAAGTTTTAGAAGCAATGTAGAAAGAAGTGATAGACCTGGAAGGCAGTATGAGGATTAAGAATGATGAAAGTTGCTAAAACCGAAGAAAAGCAGCTGTCCACTAAATTTTAGAAAAAACAATATAAGGAAATTTCTAAGAAATGTTGAATGTAGGCAACAGTTTGCTAATCAACCAGTTTTACAGCATTTTAACTGAGGGTTGATCTCCAAATTTAATTTGCTCAATCCAAGCTTTAGAAGCATCATAAATATCTATCACGTATTTGATCAAGACTTTTCTTTTTGATTCTACCTTGACAATATCTTTTACATCCATCCTCTTCTTGCCATTCACATGACCCCCACCCTAGATCAGGTCATCATCCCTCTTCCCTGACAGATTGCAATAACCTCCTTACATTATTCCTGACTTCAGTCTCTCCCTTCACCAATAAATCTTCTGCATAGCATCTA
This sequence comes from Petaurus breviceps papuanus, assembly GCF_028583685.1. Taxonomy (NCBI): domain Eukaryota; kingdom Metazoa; phylum Chordata; class Mammalia; order Diprotodontia; family Petauridae; genus Petaurus; species Petaurus breviceps. Next base: position 76,934,879 of record NW_027185655.1, read on the forward strand.
AAGTGGCATTCCTAAAGTGTGGATCTGTCCATGTCACTACCTTGTTTAGTAAGCTCCAGTGACTCCTGATTACTTGGATAAAATACACTCTCTTTGGCATTTAAAGTCATCAATTAACTCTCTCCAATTTATTGCTCCAGGCTTATTATATACACTTCCCTTCTCACATTCTTCCATCTGGTCAAATTGACCTTACTGTTCCTTAAACAACATTCTATCTCCAATCTCCATGACTTTCTGTATTCAGGCCATCCTCTATGCCTGGCATGTACTCACCTTTGTTTTTTGGGACCCCCAGTTTCCTTCAAAACAAATGTCAATTGCTGCTTGAAACCTTCTCCATGCTCCCAGTTACTAATGCCTTCCCTCTTCCCCAAGTTACCTTGTATTTGTATTTATTTTGTATATGAATATGTATGTACATGCTGTGCCTCCCTTTAAAAAATATAAAGTCCTTGAGGGCAGGGGCTATTTAGTTTTTGTCTTTGCATCCCCAGGGCCTCTCTGAAGTTGCATTGATGATATCAGGAAAATTTGAATTCAAATTATAAAATATTAATAAAATTTAACTAGGGTATTTTTATTATTCTTAAAGGCACTATTGCCAATGTTAAATAGAAATATAAAACATTTACTTAATGGTATAGCAACTAAATTTACAAAGGAAGAGTTGTAAAAAGAATTACAAAATCAATAATATTCAAACATTTCAATGTCTCACTAACATATTATGATCAGTCAGTAAAATAAATAGCAAAGGAGTCATAGTTTTGAATTACTGCTGTTAAAACTTGGTCTGAAAGCTTTACAGAGGAAACACCTTATTCAGAAACACACATGCACACATTTTATATATTCTTCCCTCCCTCCCAATACATGATATATTCACAATTCAATATATTCTTAGGCCATAAAAAAGTTGTAAATAAATTTAGAAAGGGAGAAGTTTTAAACACTCCTTTTTTTATTCATAGTCTAATAAAAGAGTAATCAATAAAGAAAATGTTACCAAAAACTATTGGCCTATAAGAAAATTTAAAATGAAATGTGGATTAAAGAACACATTGCAGAAAATAATAAATTATGCTAAAGACAAAAATATATACCCAACATCAGCATTTATGGAAGCACGATAAATGACCTTGGATCGTTTTATGAAAAATTAAAAGAGAAAATTGAATTGATTTTGCTTTTTAAGAATAAGAAAAATACATCTCAAATAGGCACAAAGCAAGATATCATCAAAATGAAAGGAAAAATCATATAATCTTAATCTTAATTCTTGTTCTGTTTTCCAGGGCCTTCACTTCTGTCTACATTGGTTCAAAATTCTTTCCTGTTGAGTGAATTTTCTGTTTTGTTTTTCTGTATTCTTTACTATTTCCACAAGACTGTCAGTTTCATTGTTTGCTTTCTATATATCAGATTGATAATGGTCAATTGAATCTTAATTTAGCTGTCTTTTAATAGTGTCTTTCTTCACATTGTTATTTGTTCTCCTGATTCTGCTTTCTTTATTCTGCATCAATTCATACAAAGTCATACTTTAAAAAAAAAAGATTAAGGTAGGAATTGTTAAGCCAGATTTTCCTGTTTGGTCTTACTTGATAGGCATTTATTTGGTAGATACTAGTTGAGGGCTACCCACTGTCCCTCACACTCTGGTATTTCCTTCTCTAATTAGAAATGTGAAATGAAAATAGTCTTCCATGTTAGCATGGTTTGAGTGTAAATTGAGCAGCAGTTGGATGGCAGGACTGCCATAGCTGTGTTGTGGTAATTCCATCTGTCTAGGCCATTCTACTTTTCAAAATTGAAATGTGTTGAAACAGAGGTCAGCATCCTGTCATTGTGAGATAGTCTCTTCATTATCAAGACATATATATTTGCCTCCAAATAGTCCTATCTTTTTCTATTATCCTCTCCTATTTCAGGTGAGTACTATAATGAGGACTTTCTTCTTTTTTGTTGGGGGTGGGTCAAGACCTGTGATCTTACCTATTTCCCAGATGTAAAGCTCCTTCTACTCCTGCATATAAGCAACTTCTCTGGAATTTATAGCCTTAAGGGAGAGATTTAGGGACACTGAGAGGTCCCATAGCTAGTAGGTATCAATGAAAGAGCTTGAATTTGGCTCTTTCTGATTCCTTGTTGGCCCTTTATCTCCCACACCATGTTGTATCTCAATAATGACTGGAAGAGAGACTGGACCTGTGCTTTCTCTGGTATAGGGAATTCTCAGATGAGAAAATTTTATATATATTTTATATATAGTCTTAGAGAGTTGCCTTGGGAACTGAGAGGTTAAGCATCTAGCCCCAGGGTCATATTGACATGATTTACCAGATACAGGTCTTAAAAAGCAGTCTTCTTCCTTCCAGGGCAGATTTCTGTCTATTAAATTATAATACCTATTGCTTTAGGATTTTTTTAAAGGTGTGTTATCCAAATTCTTGTCTTCCTTCCTCTTTGCTCAGTTCTTTAGTGTAGGTAGGAATGGAGAATCTCTAGAACTGATTAGTGAAGGAATTAGTTTCAGAATCCATTGGAGCTATGGAGGTTATGGTACTGATGATAATAACAATAACACAAATGACTATGCTTTTAAGAAACTGGGTTCTGCTCACATAAATAAAAATTCTCTAGTATACCAATGGATATATGTTCTCATTCATTTCAGAGTTTCCTCTGAATTGCAATTGATCCATGCCTTTCTATTCTATGAGACTTTTACTCATTTCTTCCCATAAGTTTACTATGAGAACTCCACCCAATATAATGGAGGCCTTCCTCCCCTTCTTTTGACATCAGGAGAATACTGGTAGAGTACTCTGGATGGCCACTTGTTGTCCTTCAAGAGATAAGCCTATATTTTTTATTATATATTACTTGATAACATCTTTTACATTTTTAGCAACCCACAAAATAAAAAAAATTAAATAAATACATTTTAAGATGCTAGCTGTTACTTACATATATTTACATATAAAAGTTGAACTGAGGGAAACTTTTGTTTTTTAGGTCATTCTACGTACAATTGGTATTACTTCCTCCCAGGTTCCTGTACTTCACTCAAGTAAAATTGACAATCTAGGGAGGAGAATGATACTCAATGCTTATGCCCTTGATTTTTATAAACATGGCTCTTTGAAAGGATTAGAACAAGATAACAGGTAGGTAATGATTTTTATAGTTAGGAATTCGAATTAATCATTATATATAACCGATCTTCCTTTGCAGAGATATATCAAAGAAAATTAAATTAAGAACTCTATGACCTTTTTCCTGGTGGTACACTCTTGCTGAAAGTTTTGTATCTATATCTATATATCTATACTTATATTCCATATATATATGTATGCGTGTGTGTGTGTGTGTGTGTGTGTGTGTGTGTGTGTGTACACACACATTCTTTGAAATAAGGTTAGGTCTATTGAGTTAAACATAGAATTTATGTATGAATATACAATTTCTTCAGGGTTTGGAATTCCTCACATTAATCTCCTATGACTTTGTGACTAAATCCCTGGGAGGCTAAGAGAAATAAAGCACTTGTCCAGGGTCACATAATTAATAAATATCAGAGGCAAGATTTAAACCCATGTTTCCTGACTCTGAGTGCAGCATGCTACTGAGAAGGTTGAATTGATCCTGAACATTTCAATTAATTATTTTTGTCCTTGAACAGCTTACATCATGGTTCTCTGTCTCTGAACTTGTTTCAGAATTCAGCAGGCCTATCATGGGTGAAGGTTAAAAATCCATTTCTCCTGCTAACTTATTCTTGCCTCAAGGAATTTAATTGTTCTTGGATGTGTGTGAATACAAGGGAGTTGGATCTAACTTACATCTAACTTACCAATCATATTGTTTGCTGTGCCTCAGGTCTGTAACCAGACATGCTGTCATCAATCCCATCACACCTACCCTGTCCTATTCTTTGTTCTGTACTCCCAAAAATCTATAACAGGGAAGCTCAGGGTCTTTGGAATAAATGGAGGCAAATTATTTGTTTATTTATTGACAAGCAGCATGTTCCTGTTAGTAAATGTTATCTTGCTTGGAAAAACATGCCTCAGTTTATGTTTTTGTTAAATTTTGACCACATGCTACCACTACATGCTACTGCTTCTGACTTAAAATGAAACACAAAAATTTGAAATAATTGTTCCTTTTTAAAAAATGGCTAATGATAAGCAATAGTTAATATAATTTACATTCTTAATTTTCTATTCTGGTGAAGATCTCAGAGTTAATTTTTTTTAAAGGTGGTTATCCAAATTCTTGTCTTCCTTCCCCTTTGCTCAATTCTTTAGTGTGGGTGGGAATGGAGAATCTTTAGAACTGGTTAGTGAAGGAATTAGTTTCAGAGTCCATTGGAGCTATGGAGGTTAGCTCTCTGAGTTTTGTGGAAGGGAAACCATCCTTTTGTGGAAGGGAAACCAGGAATAATCTGAACAGATGTTGACATCTAAGAACAGACAACTACACTATCTCACTTGGTGATATCAGCTTCCATGGGAGGTTTTCCCCTTCAAACACTCCCTACCCTTCTCTTATCTTCTCTGTTATTGTTAAGGACATTACCATCCTCCTAGTGGTCTGGACTCAAAGCCTTGGTGGTGTTCTCAACTCCTTACTCTCACTCATGCTAGATATCTAGTCCATTGCCCAACTGTATTGTTTCTATGTTCATAGCACCTCTTATGTATGTCCCGTACTCTCCATTCATAAAAAACATCAACTTTTACCTGGACTAGTGTGATATTCCTCTAACTTATCTCCCTGTGTCAAGTCTGTCCATACTCTAGTCCATCCTACACTTGGTTATCAAAGTGATTTTTCTAAAGCATAGCTCTGACTGTGTCATCTCCCTGCTTAACGGCATCATGAAAACTTAGAAGAGGTGAGACCGGTGGCCAGTCGTGTCAAAATGTTGCAGAAAGGTTAAGACAGATAAGGACTGAGAAAAGGTTTTATAATTAAGAGATCATTGATACTCTTTGGAGAGAGCAATTTATTTGAACAATTAGGTTAGAAATGACTACAAAGGGCTGAGAAGTGAGTGAGAACAGAAGTGGAGATAAAGACTGTAGACAACTTTTTCAAAGAAAAGGAAAGATTTACAATGATAGTTGGAAAGGGTGTATGATCTAATGAGATTTTTGAGCATGATGAGACTTGGATAAGTTTGTAGAATAGAGTTTGGAGATAAGAAAATGAGATGATTGAAGATAAGGGTGGATATGATGCTCATGGGGGACAAAGAAAAAGATCTAGTTCAATCCTGTCATTCAATGAACAGAAAACAAATAAAACATCTGAGCACCCAGATATATACAATGACATGCGCAAAGTCCTCCACATAGTAAAGTGGCAGAGCCAGGATTCTAACCCAAGTTCCTGCTTTCCATCTGATGTTAACTGACTGAGAGATTAGGGAAAGTTTCCTGGGTGGAGCAATATATATTTGAATTAGACTTTAAAGGATGTAGCACCAATGCAATATTCATAGCCCCACTGGTGACTGTAAATGCATAATTCTCAGTAGCAAAATATAACAAACTCTCTATATAGAAGAGAGAAGCAAAACATTTATTCAGAAACCAGAAAACTGAATCCAAACACCAGGAAACCAAATACATCACAGAAACATAGAAGTTAATACACCATAACACCACAGAGAGTAAAACCATCCTTTACTCTTCCCACAAACCAATACTCACAAGCCTAGCTATCTGCTTGCCTGCTGTTCTCTCTCTCTCTCACTGTCTAACTGCTCTGACTCCCAGTTTCCTGTGGGCTCTCCTCTACTCTTCAGCAAACTCTTCCCACCACAGGCTCCACGTGATTACATTTGGCCTACTAGGGAACAGGGAAAATTTTCAAATCAGGGATGGTCTTCAAATTCCCTTAGGCTTGTTGAGGGGCAGGGAAGATCTTCAAATTACCATTACCATTACAAAGGATCAGTAGCATTTCTACACACAAAGGATGTGTGAGTATTCAAGATCAACCCTGAAGTCTTTTTAGACATCAGGAACAATTTGAACAATAGTACAGAGGCTAAAGAGTGTTTGACTTATACAGAAATAAGAAGACACCTAGTTTGTCTTAAATGTAGTGTAAGGCGATTCTAGACTTGATTTTTTGTTTTTTTTTGTTGTTGTTGTTGAGGAAATTTTTAGGTAAGGGAACTCCCTCTATCAATACAGGCCAGCACTTTCAATGTAACTTTCTGGATTTTCCTGAGACGCTAAGTAGATTGTTCAGGGTCACAAAGTTAATGTGTGTCATTTAGCGCTTAATCTCACGTCTCAACCCCAAGGCTGGCTCTCCACTCACTGCACCAAGGCAGCAGAATCTTGGGACAGAGTATGCATATAGGAAAGTGGCATTCCTTTTGAAACTGCTTTATATTTATATACACACATACACATACACAGGTATGTAGGCATGCTTTGTATTTACTTGTGTATTACTCCTCAGTAGAATGTAAACTTCTCAAGGTCATAGACTGTTTCACTTTTGTCTGTATATTTAGGAAAGTCTTGGTATTACTTTGCTCTTCTGAAAATACTTTATATAGGAGAGTGGTTCTCATGATTCCCTAAGCCTTTATACAGAGCAATACTCAACCTCAGAGTACCTGCCCTAATTCCACAACTCTGAAACTGGTCTTTGACATGAGCTTCTAGTCATGAAAGCTGATTATTTTTATATTAGGACTCTCTTATGTCTTATATCTTTTATGTCATATCTTTTATATTAGGACTCTATTAAGTGCCCCATTGGAAAAATATTCCTCTATCCTCACTGTTTCACATAAAATAGTCACTTAATAAAAGAATTGAATTGATTTGAACCAAATCATTGAAAGGAAGAGTGTCACGAAAACCTTGGAGGAGAGGGAAGAGTGTGAATACTATTTGGTAGGAAGTCAGGAACCATTAAAGGTTCTTGACTAGAGGAGCCACATTTCCATACCTATGAATAAGCAAGATTAATCTGACAGTGGTGCTCATAACTCAGAAAGGAGAGAAAAAGATAGGATAACTTTTTAGAAGATTAGTGAATTAGTACAGGCAGATGGAAAAGCAGATCCTGTACTAGGTTGCTAGCAGTGGAAATGGAAAGGAGGTGATTGATTTGAGATGGATTGTGCAGGTAGAATGAACAGGGCTTGGTGATGGTTTGAGTATAAAGACTGAGGGAGAGTAAAGAAGTTAAAGTTCACCAGTTCACTAGTCAGCAGTCAAATGGTCCAAACCAGGGAAGGATGGAGGGTAATATGGAAGTAAGCCAGAATGAGGCAGTGAGAGATGTTAACCAGTTCAAGAACTAATTACAAGTAGATCATTTGGTAGAAAGTAGCATGCCAGCTACACCTCCAACTAAAGGGGAAGGAGCTGTGGTCTCAGACAATGGGGATCTTTCATGCCCATGACTTTGGAAGATGGGCCTGGAACTCAGGAAGTCTCTGTAATATTCACTTTATCAAGGCAGATAAAACTTAAAAGCGTATTGTAGACATGAACAGCTACAGTTGTAAACTTACTCGGTAAGAGTAAAGAAATTCTTTTTTTAACATGTTTATTAACTTAGACATTTTGTTTTGTTTAGGATCGTTGAAGGTGAAGCTTACGATTTGCTGAAAAATTTTTCCCTCATCCTTCAATCTATCAGGTACTAAGAGGACAAGCAATGAAAAGGAAGTTTCTTGTTGGGGCAGGGGGTGAGAGACACAGATTCTAAATACCTGGGGTTTGGGAAACTTAGAGCATATTAATCATGGAAAGGAAATTGAATTTTTCAATGGATCTCTCCTGTTCCAATAAGGTAGTTCTCCCAATATCCTCAAAAAATCTGTGGACTTTCTGGCAGGATCACTGTGGAAATAACTGTTTTCTTAGGATTGCTCATATTTTTCATTAAATTTCATCTGCAAATTGGATACAAAGCCAAGGCTTCTGGAGAAAATATAAAGATGGGGAAGACTTTCTTGTAATCCAAAACCTTATCTAACCAGGTAGCTAAGAATACAGTTTTTCAAGATATATATATATATAAATGCATGACCTTTTCTCCTTCTTTCTACAGTGTTTCTTTAAGGGAACTGTGTGAAGATGAGACTGACAATGTGGTGTTAGCATTTGAACAACTTAGTGAGAGCTTCAAAGAAAAATTGGGAAAAGTCTAAGAATTTCTTGCCTGGTACCCACCATCTGAAGCTTTCTTTAAGTCTTGTTTCACTTTTGTATATATCCTCATGCTTTGATGATGTGCATTTTTAACAGTTTGTTAGCTCAAGTTTCCAGTCAGTTGCATAATATTGTAAAAACAATCAGGTTTTAGTAGTGAGACAGATTCCATCATAGAACCTAAGTTACTTTTTTCTTACATTTTTTTATGAGTGCAGGATAAGGGGAAAAGAGTGCCTCTATCTGTGATGTCACTAGTATAGGGAACTCCAGTGTAGATGAACTTGTGTCTGACTTATAGACTTAGGGAGATAGACTTATAGACTTAGTTCACTGCCTAGAACACTGAGAGGTCACTTGACTTCTGCCACAGAGCTAGTTTGTGTTAGAGGCAAGGCTTAAACCCAACCTGCCTCCAAGACTTTAAGTACTGTTTTTTAAAGTACTCTTTAAGTACCGTACCACATTGACTCTCAACTTACTCATATCACCAAGTGATAATTCAGAGAAGCTCCTGTAAGCACTCTAAAGAATTAAGATATCTACTGGGCTTTGAATAGTTTACCTATTTTGCTCCAAATAGCCTAAATTTTCTGGTACTCTCTCTTTTTTATCTATTGATTTTCAAACTGGTTGATCAAGGGTGTAGCTGGGCTGTGGACCAGCTTTAATATACATACTAAATAGATATACAATCTTGAAGTCCTTAGCACTGTGCTAATGAACTTGAGTAATCTATCTGATAACATAATTTTAGTATTCTCTAAAAAAACTAGTGTGGAGGGGTGTCAGTATTTAGGAACTGAGACAAAACAATACTTAGTGCTTTATATGCCTAGGAGATCTTGATTTTACAGGTTTTTTCTTTTTAGGACAACTGTTGTAAAATTGTCAAAAGCATTCATTGCATGTCCATTAGTGATGATGATGATGTTGATGCAATAACACATTAATTTAGTGCTTATAAGGTTTGTAAAGCATTTTTCTTAAAACAAAATTCCATATAAACCCATATAAAATGATTATATTTTGAGGATGAGGAAATTGAAGGAAACTACTGGCCCTAAGACAGGTCACATTCCACTTACATGAATGAGATAATGCTTTATTGATATGACAATTTAAAATGTTGATTTTATTACATAGAACAATGTTTTCAAAATAGATCAGTTTCTATATTTTAAAGAACACTAATATATGCCATGAAAGTTAGATCAACATTTTATCTTGATTCTAATATGTGATTTCATTAGCTATGGAGATCTCCCAGTGTGGAATCTCTCTCCAGTGGATCAGCAACTCATTTGTAACATTTAGTCTTATATGTCTGGATTTAATGCTAGGTTTAATTACTTGCTATATGTCCATGGGATCATGTAACTGACTAACCAGTTATATGTAACCAGTACCAAAACCAGGACTTGAAACCAGGTCTCTCTTGGCTCTACTACCTGTCTATAAGCAACATAAAATAACATTTAAAGTTAAGTCTCATTTACCTAAGTTTTCACTGTAAAGGATGTTTTGAAAATTTTTTTTTGGTTGAGGGCTTGAATTTTCTTGAATAATTAAATTTTGTTGAAAAAGTGATTGATAATGTGTAAAAAATAAAGGTATTTGTTTTCTAGGTGTGTTTCATGAATGTGTATAAGAAATCTTTTGATATTAATCTGTTATGACAAAGTCTGTTATGGCATCCATTTCTGCAGGAGTATGTGATGTGATACATATATCACAAGACATGGCTTCTTTTGTCCTGTCTCATTAAATCTAGTCAGAGTTGGTTCCAGAATCTAGGCTTCTTCAATGAGATTAACCAAAGCACTAAGTGTTCATTCACTTTTTACTGCCTGGTTGACAAAAGTTCCTGAAGAATGGAAGAAATACAAATGTGCTTGGGTGGCTAGGTGGTGCAGTGAATAGAGCACTGACCCTGGAGTCAGGAGGACCTGAGTTCAAATCCAGCCGCAGACACTTAACACAAAAACTAGCTGTGTGACCTTGGGCAAGTCACTTAATCTCAATTGCCCTCCAAAAAATAATTTGCTTGTAGAACTGATTATAAATGAACCTACTTTCTCCAATTGATTAAGCAAACTTATCTAGAGTTGTTTGCAGTTCATTTTTTAGATTCTGTGGAATGGATATTTCCCCTGCTCTGAAGCTTTTTGTATGTAGATGGTTATTCCCTTTCAGCACTTTAGAAATATAACTGGGTAGTGAGTCAATAAACATTTATTAAATGCCTACTATGCACCAGGCACTAAGGGCAATCCAGACTTTGAATGGGAGCATGGTAGGTCAGGTTGATTAGACTAAAGGAAAAGAGAACAATTACATAAAGTCACACCACAAGAAGTGATACTTTAGTAAATAGTGATTTACACAAGGTATAGGAGCTGAAGCAATATTTGCTAACTTCTTCCCATTGTAATTTTCCCAATTCACCTACCCGTAACCTTAGACTCATTTGCAGGCCTACTGTAGTCATCATTAATTCTGTCTCTCACTAACCAAACTTCATTGTTCTATCAGCACCATCACTTTTGCAAACATTCCTATAAAGATTATGCAATCATGAATTGGAAGTGTTATAAATGCAAATACAATTATACCAAAAATCTGGGTATCTAAAGAAGTTTATTGAGGAGAAACCCAGAGGAGTTGAAGGCCTCTGGCCAGAAGTGGACTTCACCCTTCTTTTGGAAGGAGGAGTAGGGGATGTAAAAGCAAAGCAAGTTTTATGCATTAGTTCAGTGAAGACACTTCAGAGGATGGATTGTTTTGTTCTCTTCTGGGTACACCTCTCCCATTATCGTATATTATCATACATTATTGTTATTGAGGCTGTAATTCTATTCTGGGCATGTTGGATAATATACATAATACAGTATGTTCATTAAGCAAGCACAGTAATAACCTTGGAATACTGATGCCTCACCGGTTTGACCTAGATCTGTCCTTACCTGGGCCTGAGAGTCCCAAGGCCACCATCTGCTTTCTAATTGGTTGGGCCCACCTACTGTTTGCTAGCTTCTTCTAGTTTCTATGGGAAACTGACTCCTCCCAAGTCTGCTGTCTGGTCTGCTAACCTTACATTTTTTTTGTCTTTTTGGAGGGGGTAAGGCAGGACAATTGCAGTTAAGTGACTTGCTCAAGGTTACACAGTGTTAAGTGTCTGAGGTCAGATTTGAACTCAGGTCCTCCTGACTCCAGGGCATGTGCTCTACTCACTGCACCACCTAGCTGTTCCCTAAGCTTAATTTTATCAGTATTTACTTGAGCAGTTCTTTTTGCAGTCCTGTGGAAACTGAAAAATTTGCCACCTCTCACAGAAGGAAAGGCAACATTTATTTTTATGATACATCTTCTGGTCCTGACATCTCTGTCCATTATCATCATTAGCATTTGTCCCTTACTGTTAGTTGGAAGTTAAAATATTGTGTGCTTAAGGTCTGGTTTCTAAGTTATCTATTCAGAGGAATCATTAAATACAGAGGAGTGTTGAAGGGCATAAAATGATTTTGATCCAGACTCTGCCTTCTTCTCTCTGCCTAGCCCCTTCCCCACTCCCCACCCCGATAGGAATGGTAACTTTGAAAATAGCCAATCTTGATATAAAATGCTTTATTCTCTTTCCTCTCTTTAACAGATTATCCTTATGTAGAATTACCTTCATCTGAATGCCTCATTGACATCTCAATATTATGTCTAAAATTTCTCCCTGCTTTTACTCCTAGCTTTCTCATTTCTGTTCTCTCAGGTTTCAAATTCTTGGTATATCTTTGACATGTTTTTTTTTACCCCACAAATCTAATAGGTCTTAGTTAATTAAAATCAAATGAGTCTACAAGCATAGCTTTGATCAGGGTACTCTTGATCAAACTTTTAATGACTTTTCCAAGTCAGTTCAGCATTGAAAGCCTAGGTGGGTGAAAGCTAGAGAGAACACTGGAACTGGAGTCAGGTATTCAAGCCTGGCTTCAAACACATAGCTATGTGTCACTAGGCAAGTCAATTAGTCTACAACTCTCTCAGTTTCCTCATTTGTAAAAGGAGGAGTTGGTGCCATGGATAGAGAGACCCAAGCAGAGAGAGGCCAGAAGAACTTTTGAGAGCAGTATTGTGGAGGCAGAGAGAGAGAAAGAGAGAATTGCTGGGTCCAGAGTTGCTGAGAGAGAGAACTGCCAGCCAAAGCCACCCGGATTGCTGAGGGCTAGTTGGAGCTGCCCAGGACTTTTGAGAACTGCCACCTAGGGCTGCCAAGAACTGAGGAGGCATGACTGTGGTGCTGGTATTTTTTCTGTTTGTTTTGAAGTTACTTTGCCAGATTTGTCTGCTGGTAAAGGATACTGCTGTTGTTGCAGAGGTCCTGGAACCTTGCTGTGGGTTCAGAAGCCATGAAGGAAGATTTTCTTGCTGTATATTTACAGAAATCCCTGAGAAGGGTCTTGTTAATGTTTTCAGGGGTCCTGATACTGTTCTGTAGGCAAAGAGTGAATTGATGAGGATGGTGGCAATGTATATTGTGATTTTGTTAAACTTTGTCTTCCCAGGAACAGGGATTGCTGAGAACTTGCCTTGGGTCAAGATGAAGAAAAGACCTCTCCTTTGGTATTGAATGCTGTGATGATATTGTAACCTTGTTGTGGCTTAGGGGTAGATAGGTAGCCTTTGTGCTCTCCACTACCCCTTTGAGAAGGTGCTTGGTGGTAAATGATGATAATTGTAATTCAGTTGTGATCCAAGGGTGGAGTACTTTGATTTTTGTGCTTTGTGACTGATCAAATGAATGTACTTTGTTTATTATTGGAAATTAATCTCCAATTGAATAGAGATAAGACTATGTGATTGACTAAACAAATGTACTTTCCAGAGGTGGAGTACTTGGACCTTAGTACTTTGTGATTGAATTGAGGACTTACTAAATTATTGAGTTACACATGGTGAATGCTGTGTTTTGATTTTCTGTGAATGTCTTGCCTTAATCTGTCAATAAATAAATGGAGTTTGCTATGCTAGCAATCCAAAACTTGAAGTTGCTTGTGGTTGGGGTTACAGGATGATAATAATAGCACTTACCACCCAAGGTTGTTGTGCTTTTGGTTTCATTTAAGATCACTTCCCTGTATTACTCCCACCAAGTACTTCTTTCTTATTCATGTCCTAATTAACATATCTAGAGAAAAATAATTCCTCTCCTAGATCTTAGACTCTCCAGACTTCATCACCTTGTCAGGTGCCTCCTCACCCTAGTAATTTCCTTATTCTCTATGGCCGTCTTACCCTGAGATATCTATCTGCCCCTGTGTCCCTTCCCATTGAAGATTTCCTCTTAGAGCCTCCATTTTGAAAAACTGTCCAGATTGGACATCCTACATGCCTTTCCTAATACTTCCAACTTTTGAGACTTTATCATCTTCCCCTCTATCCCCTACTCTTCCCTGACAATTTCTACTCTGTTTTATGTATTGTCTTCCCCATTAAAATATAAGTGACTCAAGAGCAGAGACAGTCTTTTTTTATCCTAATTTGTATCTGCAACACAGCACAGTGCTTGACACACATTAAATGCTTAATAAATTCTTACTGACTTGACTTGAGAAAATCAGGCTCATTGTGAAGAGGTTACCCACTAAGAGGGTTAGGGTTGCTCTGGAGACCCCAAAATACCAACACACCAGGTCCTGTCAAATGAATTCAACTTAAGTCTTCTCTCAGCCAAAGAAAAGTAAAGTTTATTAAAAATTTGCTTGTATTAGACACAGAGTAAGTCTGTGCTAAGTCGAAGACCCCACCATTCTATAGGACTCTCAATCTTCCATGGCTCACTCACAAACATGGAGACAGGAAGGGGTCTTATATATAGAAGGTTATGGGAGGAATCTAGGGATGGTCTAGGGGAGGAGTTTGGGGAGGGTCTTCAGGAGGAGTTAATGAGGTTAATGAGTGATTAAGGGTGGGAAGTCGATGGAGGCTACAGACAATGGTGGTCTAGGCCAAGGGTATATTGATATTTTGATAGGCTCAAGGTTGGGAAGTAGATGAACAATGGAGGGCTAGGCTAGAGTTAGTAGTTAGCAGTTAGTAACTAGGCTAGAGGTCTGGGCCCAGCCACAATGTAAGGCTTATTGCCTCATGCAAATGCCTCATCAAATGGGATGATTTAATCAAGAGTCCAAGGGAGCTTCCCAGAGCCTGTACCTCAAGGACTAAAGGAGAGCTAGAGGGGGCTCCCAGAGCCCATATCTCATCATTCCCTCCTAAAACAAATGGGACCCGAATTCCTTTGGGGTTAAGGGCAGAGGTCTCATCTTCTGAAAGCGCTTCCTGCTGGCAAGAGGTGTGAGCTGTTCCTGCCTCTCTGGGTCCCTTTTGAGGGAGTCAGACTTCACATTCAAGGTGTCATACTCTGGAACGTGGATGATGCCAGGTCCAGTGGGCTGGAGAACTTGGATTCAGTCAGAGATTTGCATAGCCTTAGTGGTCATCCAGAGATTGATGGCTTAAACCCTGGAGGAGACAAACCTGGCAAAGAGGTTAAGCAAATAAAGACCAAACAGGCACCAAAAAAAATAGAGAAAAGACAATCTCCCTGGGAGGAATTAAAGATGACTATGTCAAGGCCAAAAGGCTGTCAGATATCCCTTTCCTTTCTAAATTGCTCCATGGACATTTAGCACATGGTAAGCAATAGCAGGCACAGAATCTAATAGTTTTCAAAAACAGGCAACAACCCCCAAAGCCTGTTCTCTCCTTCCACCTTCACAGAGATAAAAGGTTTTTCCTAGATTGGATAAAGCTGGAGTGTTGTTCAGTTTAGTTTTCAAAGTCTCAAAAGCTTTCGCCTGGTGGTCTGGGCCCCACTCTAGACAGAATGAGTCAGGGCCTTGAGTAGCAATAAATGGTTGCAGTCCCTCCCAGGCCTTGGGTTTAATTGGATATAAACCACTCCAGAGGAACACTGTAGGATCTGGGAGTCAAAAACAAATGCTGGGATGGCAGAAATAGCTCACCTAGGAATTTCCTGATCCCAAACAATTGACAACTATTTCCCACACTCCTGAAGGAACATGGGGAGACTTGGGAGGCTTAACTAGAGAAAACTGGCTTCCCAATTTCACCAACAGGTCCCTTCCCAACAAGGGAACAAGATAAGAGGAGAGCATAAGGAAGGAGTGTTCAAACAACAAATCCACTAGTAGGCAGGGGACTGTGTATATCTGGAGACATCCCAGTTTCCCCTTCCATGCCCCTGACCTGACTGGTAAAGGGGAGGGTAGAACTAATTGGTTATAACACAGAACTTAGTCATAATAAAGTGGGTAACCTTACCTACAGCCTCAATGCTTGCCCAGAGTTCAGTGATAGAAATGGAGCAAGTGGGAGCACTGCCAAGCCCCAGGCTTCCCCTTCACTTGAAGTCTTGAGAAAACTGGAGGACAGGGTATTGGGAGGTGGCTCTACCACTTTTACCTCAGTGACCATCCTTCCTTCAATGTCCCTCCTGGTCATATGGGTACAGTTCTAGAGGTGTTGGTTCCTGGGGCTTCCTCTGGGGGGGTGTGCCATAGAGGGGCACTCCTTGGGCAAGTGACCCTCCTTGTGTCATAGAAAGCAGGTTTTTCTCCTGACCAAGTGACTGGGCTTCCTTCAAGGGGGTCCCCTGGAGGGGCTTTTCCTGGCCGTGGCAGCAGCCAAGCATTGAGCATATTCTCTGTCTCTGGTTGGTTCCCTCTGTTCTTTCTCTTCTGCTGCAACCAGGTCTCTGTTATTACAGACTCCAAAGGCCATCTCGAGGAATTGGGCCTGAGGTGTTTGGGGTCCCATTGCCAATTTCTGCAGTTTCCTCCTAATATCTGGGGCAGATTGACTAATAAAATACATGTTAAGGATTGCTGCCCCATCTATAGAGTTGGGATCTAAATGTGTATCCTTTTTAATAGCTTCTACAAGTCTATCTAGGAAAAGGATGGGGTTTTCTTGATTTTTTTCAAACAGTTGAATTTTATAATTATTTTCCTAAGAGTCTACAAAGAGAGTCCTGTATGTTACCTTGTGATTTCTAATAAACTTTATTTTTCATTAAATTCCTTCAATTGTTCTTATCAAGAAAAACTAGGGGACCTGTAGGAGCCAAGATGAGGGAGTAAGCAGTACATTTCTGTCCCTCTCCCTTACTGACTTCTGAATAAACAGAAAATGTCACCCCAAGAAAAAACTCTTGAACAGTGGAGTCAGCAGAAAGATGGGGTGAAGTAACCGTTTAGTCCAATAGACTTAGAGGATTGGCAAGAAAGGTCCATCTCACTTGAATAGAAGAGTAGTGCATTCCAGGAGAGGAAGCATGCCAGCAAGCCAGCAACAAGCCCCACTTCATCCAACCAGTGGGAGATCCTGGGCCCCAGAGTGGGGGAGGCGGCAAACGCCAACACTAGGACACCCCACGTACCTTAGCATAGGGGAACAAGCAAACTCCAGCACAGAGAACCTCCCCATGTTCTGGGGCAGCCCTGAGCAGGCAGGCATCTTCCATCAGCCAGATCTCCTCAGGCTTCAGCACTGCCAAGGGCAGGCAGGAGCCCTGTAATATCCAGGACCTAACTTGCTTCAGTTTAGACCTGAGAAAATGTGGAAAAAAACAACTGGCCTCTGAACCCCAGGTCAGCACCAAATAAGCTGTCAGGCCCCTACAACCTCCAGCTGCCAACACCTGAGGCCACAGCACACAAAGTCATTGATCAGGTCCCTGGCCCCCAGCACCAGAAGCTTGGATCAGTGCCTGATGTACTGCTGAAGCAAAATGCAAGTTTAAAAGCCATGGAAGAGGCAAGCAAGATGATCAAAAAGCAAAAAGAAACACTGACCATAGAGAGTTTTTTTTTAACTTTTTGGAGGGGATAGGCAAGGCAATTGGGGTTAAGTGACTTGCCCAAGGTCACACAGCTAGTAAGTGTTGGTGTCTGAGGGCAGATTTGAACTGAGGTCCTCCTGACTTCAGGGCTAGTGCTCTACTCACTGCACCACCTAGCCACCCCCATAGACAGTATCTATGAGGACAGGCAAGATCAAAACACAAACTCAGAAGAGTACAATATTGTCAATATACAAACTAACAAGTCAAAGGGAAATATGAGTTGCTCTGCAGCCCAAAAAGACTTCTTGGAAGAGTTCAAAAAGCCTTTTCAAAAGCCAAATAAGAGAGGTAGAAGAAAAATTCAGAAAAGAAAGGAGAGGTGTATGTAAGAGAGAATCAACAGCTTGGAAAATAAAGGACAAAAATTGACTGAAGAAAATAATTCCTTAAAAAATACAATTGGCCAAATGGGGAAAAAATCCACTGAATAAAAAACCTCATTAAAAAGTAGAATTGGCCAAATGGAAAAGAAGGTAGAAAAGCTAACATAGAAAACAGTTCCTTAAAAATTAGAACTGGGCAAGTGGAAACTAATGACCCTATGAGACTTCAAGAATCAGTCAAACAAAATAATGAAAAAATAGCATACAATGTAAAATACTTCATTGGTAAAACAAGTGACCTGCAAAACAGATCCAGGAAAAACAATTTAAGAATTCTTGGTCTACCTGAAAGTCATGATCACAAAAAAAGTTTGGATAACACCTTTCAAAAAATTATCAAGGAAACCTGACATGATATCCTAAAGAAGAGAATAAATAGTCCCTGAAAGAAACCACTGATGACCTCCTGAAAGAGGAAAACTCTAAGGAATATTGTGACTAAATTCCAGAATGATCAGGTCAAGGAAAAAACACTGCAAGTAGCCTGAAAGAAGCAATTAAAATATCATGAAACCACAGTCAGGATTACACAGGACATAGCAGCTTCTATATTAAAGAATCAGAGGGTTTGGAATGTGATATCCTGGAAGACAAAGGAGCTTGAATCACAACCAAACATCACCTACTCAGCAAAATTGAGCATAATCTTTCAGGGGAGGAGATGGATATTCAATGAAATAGCGGACTTCCAAACCTTCCTGACGAAAAATCCAGGACTGCACAGAAAATTCAATCTTCAAATACAAGACTCAAAGAGAAAAATTTGGTGTCTAATCGGGAATTTTAATGTTTTCTTTTTCTAGTTTTTAAACTGAATACCCATTCATCTTTCTCCGTTTTACTGATGTAAGCATTTAGAGATACAAATTTCTCCTTGATTACTGTTTTTTTCTGCATTCCATAAGTTTTGGTATGTTGTCTCATTATTATCATTCTCTCCAATAAAATACTTATTGTTTCCATGACATGTTCTTTAACTCATTTGTTTTTTTAAGATTAGGTTATTTACGGGTGGCTAGGTGGCATAGTGAATAGAGCACCGGCCTGGGAGTCAGGAGGACCTGAGTTCAAATCCAGCCTCAGATACTTAACACAAAAACCAACTGTGTGACCTTGGGCAAGTCACTTGACCCCAACTGCCCTCCAAAAAGCAAAAGAACAAAAAAGATTAGGTTATTTAGTTTCCAGTTAATTTTTAATCTGGGTTCCCATGTCCCTTATCAAATATATTTTACTGCATTATGGTCTGAAAAGGACACATTTAATATTTCTTGCTTTTATGAATTTAAGTATAAAGGATTTATGCCTTAACATATTATCATTTTTTAAAAATACTATGTACCACTGAGAAAAGGGAATATATCTTTCTTTTGCTGTTCAATTCTCCGCAGATGTCTATCATATCTATATTATCTAAGATTCTATTCACCTACTTAACTTTTCCTTATTTATTTTTTTATTAGATTTATATAGTTCTGAGAGGAGATTAAAATTTTCCACTATTATAAATTTATTTTCTATTTCCATTTGTAATTCATTTAACCTTTGCTTTAAAATTTTGGATAAAATAGCATTTGGTACACATAGGTTTGACATAGATATTATTTAATTTCTAATTTACATATCATATGATACATCATATCATAATGTAGTTTCCCTATTTAACTCTTTAACGAATGTATTTTAGAATTAACTTTGTTGTTAAATATGATTGCTACCCCTGTTTTGTTTTTTTCATCAGCTGAAGATTAATAAATTTGTTCTAGCCCTTTATTTTTACTTTATGTTTACCTCTCATTTTTTTTCATTTTACAAATTCTTTATTAACTTATGATTTACATCATTCATTTAAGCCAGATTTTGAGTTACAAATTTTCTCCCCGTTTTTCCCCTGTCCACCACCCCAAAATAGCAGTCCCACAGGATATCCCCTCCTCCAATCTGCTCTCTCCCATATCTTCTGACATAACCTCTTTGACTTTTCCAGTAGGGCATGGTGGATCTCTATGCCCCAGTGACTGTATATCTTATTTCCCAATTACATGTAAAATAGTATTAAAAATAGTGTATATATATATATGTGTGTGTGTATGCATGTATATGTATATATACATATATGTATATTTAAACATTTTATTTTAAAGCTTTAAATTGCAGATTCATTTCTTCCTCCCTTGTCACCCACCCTTATTGGGAAATAAGCAGTTCAGTTTGATTATACATGTGTAGCTAATGCAAAACATTAACATGGTAAATATATTGTAAAAGACTGACTATGTTTCCCTCCCTCCTCTCCCACCTCCCACTTGTTCTATTCTCTACTTTGATCCTGTCCCTTTTCAAAAGTGGGTGCTTCCAACTTCCCTCCTCCCCAGCTTGCCCTCCCTTCCATTATCCCCCCACTCATCCCCTTACCCCCTACTCTCCTGTAGGGTGAGATACCCTATTTAGTGTGTATTTCATTCCCTCCCTGAGCCAAATTCAATGAGAATAAGTTTGACCCATTCCCTTTTGACTTCCTATTCTTCCCCTCCACTGTAACCATTTTCCCTTGCCTCATCTATATGAGATAGTTTACCTCATTCTGTCTCTCCCCATCTCCTCTCATTATATTCCTCACTCAGCTCTTAATTTCACCTTTTAAGTATCACCCCTTCCCATTAAATTGGTCCTGTGCCCTCTATCTATGTATACCTATAAACATATATACACATATTCACATATGTATTCATATACCCATATACCCTCCGATATAGACATATATATGTGTGTGTGTGTATACATATACATATATATATATATATTCCCTTCAACTATTTTTATACTGAGAAAAGTTTCATCAGTTACAATTATCATTTTTCCATATAGGAATGTAAATAGTTCAACTTTGATAAATTCCTTATGATTTATTTTCCCTATTTACCTTTTCATGCTTCTCTTGCTTCTTGTATCTGAATGTCAAATTTTCTATTCAACTCTGGTTTTTTCATCAAGAATGCTTGAAAGTCCTCTATTCCACTGAATGACCATATTTTCCCCTGAAACATGAAAGTCAGTTATGCTGGGTAGATGATTCTTGGTTTTAATCCGAGCTCCTCTGACCTCTGGAATATCATATTCCAGGCCCTTTGATCCCTCAGTGTAGAAGCTGCCAGATCCTGAGTTATCCTGATTTGTGTTTTTACAATATTAAAATTGTTTCTTCTTGGCTGCTTCTAATATTCTCTCCTTGATTTGGGAACTTTGGAAACTGGCTATAATATTCCTAGGAGTTTTCTTCTTGGAATCGCTTTCAGGAGGTGATCAGTAGATTCTTTCAAGCTCTATTTTGCCCTCTGGGTCTAAAACATCAGGGCAGTTTTCCTTAAGAATTTCTTGGAGGATGATTTCTAGGTTCTTACTTTAATCATGGCTTTCAGGTAGTCCAATAATTTTCAAATTATCTCTCCCGGATCTATTTTCCAGGTCAGTGGTGTTTCCAATAAGATATTTCACATTGCCTTTTATTCTTTCATTTGTTTGGATCTGTTTAACAGCATCTTGATTTCTCATAAAGTCATTAGCTTCCATTTGTTCCAATCTAATTCTGAAGCAATGATTCTCCTCATTGAGCTTTTGAGATTCTTTTTCCATCTGGCAAATTTGGCTTTTTAAGGCATTCTTCTCC
This sequence comes from Petaurus breviceps papuanus, assembly GCF_028583685.1. NCBI lineage: Eukaryota > Metazoa > Chordata > Mammalia > Diprotodontia > Petauridae > Petaurus > Petaurus breviceps. Next base: position 76,956,047 of record NW_027185655.1, read on the forward strand.
TCATTGACTTTTTGAGCCTCTTTTGCCATTTGAGTTCGTCTATTTTTTAAGGTGTTATTTTCCCTCAGTCAGGCTGTTGACTCTTATTTTGTAATTTTCTTGCATCGTTCTTATTTCTTTTCCCAATTTTTCCTCCACTTCTCTTATCTGCTTCTTAAGGTCCTCTATGGCCTGTAACCAGATCGTATTTTTCTTGGAAGCTTTTGGTGCAGGAGTTCTGACTTCACTGTCTTCCTCCTGTTCCATGCTTTGCTCCTTTTTGTCCCCAAAATAGGAGTCCAATTCTGTATTGTTTTGCTTGGTTTGCTTCCTTTGCCTGCTTCCTTTGATGTTTCTATTCAATTACTTGACTTTTGGGCTTTTTTGCCACAGTAGGACTCTGCCACCAGACAGGGGGAGCTTCATTCCAAATGCTGGGGTTTTCTCAGCTGCTGGAAGTATTAGTTGGGCACCCTCTCTGAAGCCTCCACATGCTCTGGCAAGCTGGTCACACACCCCAGGATCTCCATCCTAGACCACAATCCAGATCCAAGCAGGTTAAAGCAAGAGCAATTACTGCTCCAACTGGTCACTTGGTTCACCTACACTCTGCAGGCCATCAGCTGAAGCTGCCATGTGGCAGCAGCTATGTACTGCAGCCCTCAGCAGCTTCTCACCCAGGGGACAAAAGTACTCTCAACTACTAAGTCCCAAAGTCCACACTGCACTGACCTCTCACTTTGTCCTTAACACCTATGTGTTGATAATTCTGGATTGCCGCTGCTGCTGGTGATCTGGAGTCCCTCTAGGTGGCAGCTGGTCAGGTCCGCCCTGAGGCTAACACCTCCGCATGGGGCTGGGCTTGGCTCCCAGAGCTCTGTGCTGGCTGACTCCTGCCAGCCTGCCAGGCTGTCCTCAGTGGGAGGTTAGCCTCTCTGTGTCATTTTATGGGTTCTGTAGCTCCAAAGTTTGTTCAGACTCCCCTTTTACATGGATTGGAGGTGGTGAGAGCCAGAGCCGTGCAGAGGTCCTGTTTCTACTCCATCATCATGATGTATCTCTCATTTTTAAATGTATTTTTGCTAACAGCATATTATTGGATTATGTTTTTTAATCTATTCTTCTCTGTTTCCATTTTATAGGTGAGTTCATTCCATTCATATTAAAAATCATAACTACTAGTTTTTATTTCCCTCTATCTATTTTTCCTCATTGTTACTCCTTCCCTCCCTTTCTTTTTACCTTATCTTTCCTCAGATATTTAATATACTTCTGATAACTTCTAAGAATCCCTATTTTATACTTTTTCCTTGCGCTCCTTTGCCTTCATCTACCCACTCTTCTAACATTCCCTCCCTTATCCTCTCTGTTTGTTGATTTGTTTCTTAATTTTATTTTTAAGGAGTTATTTTCTTCTGTATTTCTTTATCACTTTTCTCCCAATTGGTTGACATCCTTTTCATAATTTTCTTGCATTACTCTCATTTTTCCCCCCAAAATTCCCTCAACTCCCTTATTTGATTTTGAAAATTCCTTTTACAAATCTCTTCCAAGAAGTTTTTTTGGACTTGTGACCATTTTGCATTTTTTTTTAAGTAAAAGTAGGTATTTACTTGCCTCTGCCCTCTGACTTTGAACCCAGTCCTTATGTAATTATCTATGTTAGGGTTCTTTCTCTTTTGCTTACTTAATTTTTTTAGAAGCTAATATCTTGGCAGTCAACTTTATGTTAGAGTCCGGCTCTAGTCCTGAGATGTGGGGGATAATGTCTCAAACTTCAGGTTTTTCATGCTGTTATTTTCTGAGGTCTATCTGGGGGCCTTCCTTTCTACCCTCTGAGTCACAATCAGAGCTCCCAGTAATTTTGACATTACAAATGCTCTTACTCCCTTCCATGACTGTAAGCTTCAATTCACCGCTCTGCCCTAGAACCAAAAACAGGAACTCTGATTTCTTGTGAGTGCTCACATACAGCAGGTTCCCTGCTGCCCCTTGGTGACCATATTCACTGGCATGTGCTCTCTCCTCCTGACTTATAGTCACAGCCTTGGACCACATCTGGTTAGCTTAACTCAGTCTCATGTCTAGTGTCAGTGGAGGTTCTACAATCTTCCCCTGATTTATTGTACCCCCATACTGTCCATGGGACAAAAATGCATGAAGCTGAGATGTGTTCCCTAGAGAGATGCCTCCGGGGCTTATTTGTTGATTCAGTGGAGGTATCTGTATTTCACTCAGGACAAACAACCACTCAGGAGGTCAGGTCTTTCCTAATATTCTCCCAATATTTCCCAATATTCTTAGGCTGTACAACTGCTTTACTGCAACTTTTAATTATTTCTGTCACTTGAAGATTGCATTGAGGCATTATTTTAAATTATTTATTGGGCAATTTGGGAAAGACTGGTAATTTCCTGTCTTATTCTGCCATCTTCCCAGAATCATCCAAGGCAGATATGTATTTTAAAGACTTTATTGTCACTGAAGAAAAAGAAGCCAAAAGAAAACAAAGCTTCCAGAATATAAATCTATCAAGTTATACAATACAGAAATATTCTGAAAAAAAATTTAGTTTTACAGACTGGTGCAACATCTTGCTTATATCTGCTATCATTTATGCCCATCTTTGTCACATTCTCTGTCGAATATTACACAAAGTCGAATATTACACATATTTTATCCAATTGTAGATTGACCAAACTTCCATCTCCTCATGACCTTCAAAGCACAGCCTTTTCTTTCAGACCTACTATATTTCTGGGGGATTGCTTCCAACTTCAAAAAATATTATGTCACTTCAGGGAGATGATCCTGGTCCAGGGATTTATGTTGGCATATCATGTTTTGGGAAACAATACAATTCACATGCAGTGACATAGAGAGGCAACCATACTAGAATAAGATAAGAGCTGTTTTTAGTTTATTAAAAAAAATCCCCCATAGTCTCATTATACACATATGATTAGAGAGCATAAATACTCAACCAGACATTCTACACATCTTTGAATTGAATGCAGTCTTTTTGACTACTTTTCCCCTTTAAGTTCTCATTGGATATTCTTGTCAACTTGATTTTTTTTATATAAAATGGTTAGCGGGTAGAGATATAAGCCCATACTCTCTGTTATAGGCCCTGAACCCCACTTTGGGATTGCCCTAAACCAGAGTGAACCTGTAGCCTCAAAGCTACCTGTGGTCCTCTAGCTTCTCAAGTGTGGCCCTTTGAATCCAAAGTTCACAGAAGGATTCAAAGGGATGCACTTGAGGACCTATAGGATCACATATGACTTTGAGGCCACAAGTTACCTATCCCTTCCCTAAACAGACTTCTTATCCTTCCTGGTCACTAATTTAGTGTTGTTAAAATAAGTTTAAATAAATGCATTTAAATCTAATTTTTTTTATTACTTCATGATTCATAAATTAGTAAAGTACTATATTTAGAAAAAAAGCCCTTTAAAAGGAAAAAAAAAAGCATTTATCTTAACAAAGACATATTTTTGGTTCAGTAAGAAAGAAAAAAAAAAGAAATAATGCTAATTTAGAGGAGGACCTTATGATTTTTCCAGTTTCATTTCAGGGATAATCAAAGCCTGCATTTGTAAAGAAATGACAATATTTGGAGGCCTCTTTAAAGAATGGGGTTGTAGTCTCCCAAATTCATATGTTTCTTTTAATAGTCTTCAACATCACCAGCACAGATGGCAAGCAAAGCTTTCTCATAATGTCCTGAAGAAAAATTCTGAAATGCAAAGCATAATGTTTACAGGAGAAAAATGTGACAATATTAAAATAATTCCAATATTATATTCATTTATTTTTTATTTTTGCTGTTTTATTGGAAGGCAATTGGGGTTAAGTGACTTGCCCAAAGTCACATGGCTAGTTTTTGTGTTAAGTGTCTGAAGCTGCATTTGAACTCAGGACCTTCTGACTCCAGGGCCGGTGCTCTATTAACTGCACCCTAGCTGCCCCTCTATTCATTTATTTTTGAAAGGGAAAGTCAGGAAAGGTTTCAGTATTCTGGAATTCTCTGTGTAAAATAGTCACAATGGAAATTGTCATAAAGTCATAAAGATAAAGATAAAGTCACAAATGAAATACTTTTGTAAGAACTTGGATGAATTGACAAATCTTGATGTAGATGACAAATTAGAGCAGGAAACCATCTTCTCTCCCTCCCCAATCCCATAGCTCTCTGTGTTGCACTGATTGCAATACTTCAGCCAGAAAAGTAGTTTTGAATGCCACTACAATCCCTCCATCCCTCAGTATTTGTTCATAAGTTATGACTACTCTATATGAAAAAAGTCATTATAAGAATATTGTCTCTCTTTAACTAATGCCATCACAACTGACTATTTCTAGATTCACAGAATACAACTGTAGTGACTGTGTGTACATATTAATGCACACTAATGGGTTGTTGGATTACAGTGAATGACTAAGCACTGGTTTCACTCACCAAGGTTATATGCCAGGATACTTATTTCCTAACAGGAAAGTCGACCTAATAACTGATTTTCAGCTCAATTTAATAAGTATTTATTAAGTTCCCAGCAGGCTAATTTCTGGACTTCCAAGACAAAGCAAAATTATACTTCAAGAAGTTTGTATTCCAGTGAGGGAGGGAAGAACAACATATGTATAGAGAAGTGTGTGGGCATATGTGTAAGTATGTATATATATACATATACACAACATGTATGTGAATATGTATATGCATACATATGTGTGTGTATTTATATGTGTTTGTGTGTGTGTGTACACATGCACATACACACCTACATCACAAATTAATTAATTACAGAAAGTTGGAGGAGGGGATACCAATTGGTGGAATTAGGAAAGGTGCTAGCATTTGAGACCTGAGGCTTGGTTCCTAAACTTGAGGTGAGGAGAAAGAACATTCCAGGTAAGGTGACCACAATGTGTACAAAGAAAAAGAGACTAGAGAGAGAAGGCCCTGTACTGAGAGCATTAAGTAGGCCTATGCTCTAAAAAAAAGGTGCATTGTGGGTACAGTGTGATTTTTTTTTTTATAAAAGATAAGATTTGTAAGAAAATATCACATTTTACAACAAACCAGACAAGATGGAAGATTTTACTTGTAAAGAAGTGGATTCAAAAATAAAAGAGTCTAATAATTCAATTCAACACATATTTATGAAATACTGTGTATAAGGTACTGTGCTAGGGTTAAATATGTGAAAACAAAACAAGCAAAATTCCCTGCTCTTGGGGAGCTTACAGTCTACTGTGGGGCATATACAGTATCTACAAAGATAGGTAAAAATGAGATTATTTTAGGATCAAGGAAGCAGCAAAAACCGAGTGTCATATACATTGAGAACTGGAAGGACTTTGGACTACAGCTAATCAAATGACTTCTTTTTACAGATGAAGAAAATGAGGCCTAGGAAGATTAAGTAACTTGCCTACCTTCAGGGAGGTAGTTAGTGGCAAAACTGAGATTTGAACTTAGGTTCTGGAATTTCAAATCCATCAGTCTTTCCCTATACTATGCCCCTTCCTCAAAGAGGAGGTGGTAACTAAGTTGGGAAATTCAGACAAGTTTTAAATGGCAAAGATTGAGTTCAATTTAAGACATATTTAATTTGAGATATCTTATTAAAGCCTATCAGAATTTAACTAAACCACAAAGTCTAGTAAAAAGCTAAGAGACTTACTTTGATATCATGAAACAGAGATTTTCCATATCTTTCTTTGTATCTTTTTCTTATATTCATCAGGTCTATTTCACTTCTAGCAATTAGAATCCTGATAATGGTTTTGTTATGGAAACCAAATTCCTAAAACGAAAGAAAGGAGAACATGAGAAAGCCCAAGTTTTTTTTTTTTTCTCCAACCATGGATTTGACTGAAAAAAAAAAATCTCATGTTAAATTCTGGACCTTGGAAACCTCCCCTTGTGATGGAGGAGATCGAGGTTTTTGCTTCAGTTTTTGTTTTAAAAGATAAATAATGTCTCAGGAAAGAAAAGAAGCAAAAATAAAGACACTTTGAGAAAGGAGAGAAATAGAGGTAGTTTTGAAGCATAGGTTTCCTGCCAATCTAAATTAGCAAATCTCAGCACAACAATGATCAATATGAAAACTCTTAGTTGATTTTGCAAAGACCAATGAAAGAATTAGACGAGAAGAGATTTTGGTCAAGGCTAGCCTTGGAGGAATTAACCTCAAATGTCCAGAGAAAAAGAGATATGGTGGTATTGTGGATATCTGAGAACTAGCTTTGGAGTCAGAAAGACAACTCCCAGGTAGGTTCATATTCCACCTTTCAAGTGCCATGGGAGCCCCCAGCTCCACCTTCACACCTCGCAGTGCTTAAAAACATTGAATTGCAGAGAAGGTGCCAACCTGCATTTATATAGGAGGATCCTCACCAGAACCCTTCAACACCCATGAAATCCCAGCTACAATCTCTATCTTTAAATGGAATAAAAAGACCAGAATAGCCCAATTTAAACCAGGGTTTCGAATTTTTTACTTAGTGGAGCAATTCTGACATCTAGTGGCCAGAGTGGCTAATCTCAGTTTGGGGGTGGGTTGGAATCTGAAAATTCCAGGGTTTTAACTAATCAATTGTGTGTGTTTTAGGAAGTTTAAAGAAAGCCCATTTTCTAAACTTTTTTTCCCTTTAGAGTCCCACATTATCTGTTGAAATTTACTGACAGATTTTCTTTAATCCCATGGCAATATGTATCATTTCAAAAATGATTTTGATTTTCAAATTAGTGCAAGAAGCATTTATTAAGTACTTGTTACATGCCGGGCCCTGTGCTAGATGCAGGAGATACCGAGGCAAAAATGAAATAAATGAAATTAGGTATTTATTCTACCTTTTGTGCCAAAATACTGGTAGAAGGCACTTTCCTCATCCCAACTAACCTGAAAACTTTCTTCTTTTCTTCTCTAGGTTTCTCACTCTTTCTTTTCTCTCTCTCTTTTCCCTTGATGTTTCTTTCTGTCTCTCCTTTTCCTCTGTCTCTCTCTTTTTTCTCTTTCCTCTTACACCACCTCTCTTTTATCTGTTTGTCTAACTTTCTATCTCCCTGTCTTTCCCTGTATTCTTTGCTTCTCTCATTCTCTGTCTCTGCATTTCTCTGTTTTTCTCTCTCTGTCTCTTCTCTTTCATTATTTACCCCTCATTCTGTCTTTCTCTCTTTTTATGTCTGTCTCTATTGCTCTGTCTCTCTCATAAGGTCTTGGGATTTCAATAGTGTCTAGCATTCTCAGTGAGGAAACTCCTTTCACCAGTGCAGATCAGTGCCTTACTTTTAGTTTACAGTGAGGAACTGGAAAGTTGGAGGGGGAGGGCACTAGGTGACCAGTCCCACAACTAGTTAATATCATACATATGACTTGAACCTATGTCTTCCTGACTCCAACGTCCTCTCTACATATCATTCCATCTTAGCACATATTCATCCAGATTCATAAGCACTCATATATTTAGAAGCACACACTATTCTGTAGGGTGGCCAACCCTGCAGGACTGCAAACAATTTAACTCCCAAAAGAGGCATGGCTGGGGTTGGGGAACACCAGCAAGTGAAGTTTTCTCCAGCTGCTTGTTCTGTGACAGGATCATGAGAATGGGCATATTATTCCCTACCCAAGTATCATCTAGTAGTTTCTAAATCCAAAGTAAATTGATTTTGTCTTGGGAAGGCACTGGGACCTTGGGTTTAAAATTAGGGATAGTGTAACCCTAAGCACTAGCAGCTTTCCAGAGCACTGCTGCTGTGAACAGCTTCAAGGTTCTGATTACAAAGTAGAGTGAACACTCAGTAATAAATTAAAACAAAACATTCACAAAAACCAAAGATCAGCATTCACAATGTTATGACATAACAACTTATCACTAAAATGGCCACATAGTTTTCACCAAAGTGGTCACATAGCTTTAAGCAAAAGATATCATTCAGTAAGAGCTTAACTCAATCAGCCTTAAGGAGGCTTAATGGACATGAAGTACAAAGGTCAAAGTTCTCCACCCATAAGTCACATTGTCTTAATCTCTCAGTCAAAAAGTCTTCTTTCTTCTTAATTGGAGATTAGTTTCCAATCATCCTTATTTCAATCATCCTGAAGAGTCCAAAGTCTTCCCACCCCTAGGCCACAGTAAATCATGATCTTCTCAGTTTGCATTAAATATTCAAGGAGAAGTCTTTTCATCTTGACTTGAGGCAGCTTCCATGGTTCCTCTTCCATGGTCCCAGCTGCTGTCTGAATCTATCCAACTGTCACCTGGATTAAAGGGCAGGCAGCTCTCAGTTCCTTGTCCAGCTCCTTGTGCAGTTCCTGTTCCATATTGAAGCTCATAGTGTCTAGTGCACCTTAAGTCCTTCACAATTTCTATTCCTGGGAAGACAAAGCTTAACAAAGCCACAATAACATACATGAACATCGCCAGCACCATCATCAATTTACTTTCTGCCTGTGAAATCAACATAGACCCAAGGTGTGTGAGAAATCAAGGTCTGAGAAATCAACACAAATCATCAATTAGGTCCCAAGACTTCTGAAAACATCAGTAAGACCCTCCTCCAGGACTTCTGTAAACATACAACAAGAAAATCCTCTTTCAGGGCTTCTGAACCAGCAGTAAGGTCCCAGGGCTTCTGTAACAACAGCAATGTCCTCGATCAGCAGATGAATCTGACAAAGTAACATCAAAACAGGCAAAGTACTGGTGCCACAGCCATGCTTTCTCCCAGTTTCCCTTCTCATTTCTCACTTTTTCTCAATTCTCTTCTTAGTTCTCAGTTCAGTTCTCAGTTCTCAGTTCTGTCACCACAAGTCTGTTCTCAATTCTGCTCTCTCCATCCTGGGCCTCTCCTTATATATGATCGTTAGCTCATCCCCTTCCTGTTACAACAGCAACGGGAGTTCACAGGTTCTGTTTCTTAACAAAAGACTTTATATAATCATGAACTGAAACAAGTTCATGATTAAATAGCTGAATATATAGCATAATATAGAATATATAGCATAAATAACTAAATAGCTGAAACAAGGTATTAACTATTTCTTTGCTTGCCATTGCAGACAAAGAAAACGAACACCTACTATTTACTAGACACTGGGCTAAGTGCTTCACAGATATTATCTCATCTGACACTACAGCCCTGGGAAGTAGGTGCTATTATCATACATTATGGATGAGTAAACTAAGGCAGGCAGAAGTTAAATAACTTGCCCAGGGTCACACAGTTAGCAAGTGTCTGAGGTTGGATTTAAACTCTGATTTTCCTGACACCAGGACTAAAGCTTTATCTACTGGGTCAGTGTCTAAAGGCAGTGTGTTATAGGGAAAAGAACACCAGATTTGGAGTGAGGAGTCTACTTCAAATCCTACACTTAGAATTATTAGTTATCTTACCTTGAGTAAGTTCCCTAATGGTAAGTTTTCTCACATTTTAAAATTAGGGGTTGGAATACTTATATTAACTCTGTGCCTGACAGAGATATTGTGGGAAAATCATATTTTACACATTTAACTCACTTTGTAAACCTTAAGGAACTTCATAAATTTGAGTTATTATTATTGTTTTGACTTATTCAAAGTCATACAGCTAGTATGTGTCAAAGATAGAATTTGAATCTATGTCTTTCTGACCACCTGTCTATCTACAAGTACCTGGGTAGCTTGGTACATAAAGCAATGGACCTGGAATGAAGAGGATCTAAGTTCAAATATTGCCTCAGATACTAATTAGCTGTGTGACTCTGTTACTTAAACTCTTTCTACCTCATCTGTGAAAAAGGAGATACCCAATTTACTCAATTGGTAATTTACCCAATTGGCATTTACCCAACTGGGTCGTCGTGAGGATGAAATGAGATAACATTTATAAGGTGGTTTTTAGAACTTTAAATGATATATATATACACACACACACACATATATATATATGCTAGCTATTATTATTATATTGAAATTTTGTCTTTTATCCTCATTACTTCAGTTATAGCACAAATATGACTCTATTTCAGTTCTTTGCTTGGGTGAAGGGAAGCATCTGTTCTAGTGGGTAAATAGTAATTTTTATGGCCATTTAAGATTTATAAAATGCTTTTCCTATATTATCATGTTAGCATTTATATAAAACCTCAAGGTTTGCAAAGCTCCTCATAAATGTTTTCTCATTTTAACCTCATTTCAGCCTGGGAGGTATTGTCATTTACTCAGATGAGGAAACTGAATCAGACTGAAGTCAAGTGACTTGCCTGGGGCTGTGCAACTAGTAAGTGTTTGATGCTAGATTTGATCTCAGGTCTTGCTGAATCCTCTATCCATTATACCATACTTATCATCAGGTAGGAATATTATTGTTCCCATTTGATAGATGACAAACCTGAAGTTCAGACATGTTAAGCAACTCACTTAATTTTATAGGCAATTGGAATCTGGGTCTTCTAATGCCAAGTCTGGGTGCTATCTATTGCACTACGATGCATTCTGTAGAAAAATAATGTTCATTATGTAAACATAAAAACTTATTCTCAAGATAGATGGGCATGCTGGAAGTTTCATAACTACTTAGAAAGGGTTGATGGCTTGTGAAAAATGACTTTTATTTCAATGCAAGCTTTAATCTTTTGAGAACACTAATAGATTTACTCTCCACGTTTTTCTTGTCCTTGAGCCTGTGACACCTGTCCAACAATAGAAAATAGGATGACATGAAGCATTTCCACTTTTATTTAAAAGCCTTGTTGCCATTAAAAGCCTTGTTTCACTGACCATGATGCTGTTTAAATCATGTGTAACATAACTTGTTTAATTTTGAGGCTTTGCTTTAGAAGACAGAAAGCTGGTTCAATCAAAAGTGTTAGGCCACAGGTCAGAAAGACTTCAAATCCATCCTTACTTAGGTGACCCAGGAAGAGTTGCTCGAACTGCTCTTGCCTCAGTTTCCTCATATGTAAAATGGGGATAATAATAACTAATTCCTACTTATAAGTATAAAATGAGATAATATTTACAAAGCACTTTGAAGACTTTAAAATGCTAACTATTAAATTTATTAAGACAAGATTAAACTAGCATGTGGTTTCATCGAAAGCAGAGAGAAATATTTCAGAAATTGGGTTAGTTTCACATTTATCAAGAGAATTCTCACTGTGTCCAGTATTTGGGGAATATCCAGAAGGATATTATTGCTTTGAAGTAAGAATTTTAGTGAGCACCCAAGAATGTATTGGCTGATGGCTATGTGTTCCTTATCAATTTACAATGTGTTATATTCTTTATGGGACAGCTAGGTGGTGCAGTGGATAGAGGACTGGGCTGGGAATCAGGAAAATCTGAGTTCATATCAGGCTTCAGACTAACTGTGTGACCCTGGGCAAGTAACTTAACACATATTTGCCTGTTCCTCAGGTGTAAAATGCGGACACACTGAAGAAGGAAATGGAAAACCACTCCAGTATCTTTACCAAGAAAATACCATGGACAAGTTCATGGGGTCACATAGAATTAACAATATTTTTATATCATGTCTTATGATATTTTTACCTTTGATATAAAGGTGTGGACTATCAAAATCCAGAAGGTAGTTAGAGGTCTACCAAACACTACAGCTATAGATTAACTTTAAAACATTTGAGTACAATCCAATCCTCAGAAAATATTACTTTTGCAATTTGATATTATTCAGATATGAAACATGAGAGATTTTTGCATTAAATTTGGGATTTTTCTGGGTTAGGAAGTCCTTCAGGGATAGGGCATTATGATCTTTGAAACTAATGATTCCGTAGGTAATCTATAACAGATGAATATAATTCTAATTAAGGAAAATTGCTAACTAGTCCTTTGGAAATGGGGGCATGGTTCATGTAGAAAACTACTTAAATACACAGAGAATAGTACTTACATGGATTGCACTGTACAGCTTATAAGCAAAGTAGGCAGGCTTGTCCCAGACACAGAGAACTGTAAGACACAAAAGAGGAAATGCTTTGAGATTTGTGAAAGATACTTGTATCCATTTTCTACCACATTTCTAATGAGTGGACACTCAATTTATGGATAATGACCTGGAATAGTTGAACCTGGTTATCATTAGAGAGTACCAATTAGTGATGTTCTTTGATGACATATTTATATTGCAAATTTTAAGCAAGCCTAGAAGAGGTCGTCAAACTAAGACCCATTGAGAACACACACAAGGGTGGGAGAGTCAGTGACAATGTCCTCATTTAGTTTCTCTTCCAAAATTGCACTCGAAGTTCCATATATAGGATGCTTAAAGTTGGAAGGGAACTGAGATATCCCCCCTTCTCTTCTCATTCCTAGTATAACCCTCATTTTAACTCTGAAGACTTTCTTTCAGTTCTATAAAGACAAGAACTGTGGAAATCAAAATGAAACTGAGTAAACACAAGAGGCCACCACTGTCACAGAAATGAACTTAGAAATACACATGGCGGTATTCTCTGTGCATATTGAGACTGTTGTCTCACCTTCCAGCCAGCCCTAGACTTGTCCCACCTCAGTAATTCCATCTGACATAGTGAATAGAAAGTTAGTCTTGGAATCAGGGAGACTACATTTAAAGTCTACTTTTGACATATACTTGTGGGTTATCCTTGCCAATTTATTTAAGCTCTTTGTGGCCCAGGCAACTCTCTAAAACTGTGAGTGGAAGAGAGTACAAATTCACATTGTTAGAGGGAATTATCTCATCCTGGAGATCTCTTGAATCAATAAAATCACAAACCTAGTCCAAAACAATTTATACTTATAGTGTATATCTCCCAAGTTTTGTGTAAGAACGAAATGAGATAATATATGTAAAATGCTATGTAAATGTCAGCAATTGTTATTATTCTCAGGATATTTTAATCTTTTGGGCTATCAGTGAAGTGGCCATTCATGGAATTTCTCTGTAGAACTGTCCTCAACTCAGAGCTAGAATTCCCCAAACCAAAACTGTATTGAGGTCTGATAGTGTACAAACCTAGAACACAAGTAACAGGAAAAAACAAACAAACAAACAAAAACAGTTCATTGGATTTAGTTTCAGAAGACTTGGGCTTGAATTCTGACTCTGCCATGTTAATAGCTAAGTTAGTCCATCAGTTGACACACTTACTCTGTGTTAGGCATGGACTAAACACTGGGGATACAAGGAAAGGCAAAAACAAGATTTGTCCTCAAGGTGCTTATATTATAATAGGGGGAGGAAAAGGGGAAAGGAACAAGAACTCATTAAACAATCAACCAGATGTTGTATTAAGCACTTTACAAATCAAATTGGCCTTAGAAACTTGACACTTACTACCTGTGTGACCCTGGATAAGTCACTTAACTACAATTGCCTTGTGAAAGAAAGAAGGAAAGAAAGGAAGAAAGAGAGAGAGAAAAAGAAAGAGAGACAAAGAGAGAGAAAAAGAAAGAAAAAGGGAGAATGAAAGAAAGAAAGGGAAGGAAGAAGGAAATGAAGGAAGAAAGAAAAAGAAACAAAGAAAGAAAAATGAAAGAAGCAACATGTAAGTTGCTAGGTATATGAAAGATATAGACGGAGTAAATTGAAGGTAATTTGAAAGGGGAAGGTATTAGGAGCTAGGAGAAATTAGAAAGACCTTCTGCAGACAGTAGCATTTGAACTGATTATTGAATGAATCCAGGAATTCTGAGAGGGGAAGGTGAGGAGGAATACCATTCTGCACGTGGGGAGAGCCAGTGCAGAAGCAGAGATGGGAGATATAATGTCATGTAAGAGGAATGGCAAGTAGAACAATGACCTTGAAATTGACCAAAGTTACTGAACCTCTGAGATTTCTGTTTCTTCATCAATAAAATGAGGGCCCTGGATTAGATTATCTCTAAGTAGTCTTCAATCTCTAGAGCTCTGATTCTATGAATAGCCACAAACTAGTTATGTAACAGATACTATAGCCTAGACCTCAAGTTATAGGATAAACTATTCCTATAGCTAAACCTCTCAGGCTATAGAAACGACTTTAGGAACAATCCAGAGCACCAAAGTGCCACATCTTGTCGTTGCTACTGAATACTTGTATATTGGAAAAAGGAAAAAAGAAAAAGTATTGCATTTCTGCTATTTTTCCCCTAAGGATCAGATTCAATAATGCTGTGGGACAATAACATCTTTCCATTTCATCTTACTTACCTTTTGGACTATAACTTGGGGTGGGGATGAGGTGTAGGTGAGTGGGAGAGAGGAAATTAAATTGACAGACAAGGCTACATAAGATTAGAACAGTGTCAGTATTCTTTAAGATACACAGGTTTCTGGGCATTTCATTGAGGTGTGTGTGTGTGTGTGTGTGTGTGTGTGTGTGTGTGTGTGTGTGTGTGTGTGTGCTTATGGAAGTGCGCTGATGTATCTGGTAAGTTAGGCTTTGTGCCACATAATATTTCAAGTATGGTGGCATAATAAACATTTCCATTCTCTTTTTTTTCTCTTACAAGCTAAAATAACTTTCATATTTAAGATCATCTGTTCTGATTTTTTCCTCTATGGCTAGAGTAATAACTTGTATTTTAATAAAGCTTCTAACTATTTTCCCTTCCTCACCACAGAGTTGTGAGTTCATTATTGGAGGGAATTTTCCACACTGGAAGTTTGTTACTCTACAAACTTCCAGTGTGGAAAATTCCCTCCAATAATACCGATTGTTCATCCATCTGTAACTTATAGTTTTAAAGATCTGACTGGGGCTCTGAGAATATGTGTGACTTGCCTTAGTAATACCACTTGTGTGTGTGAGATATAAGACTTGAACTCAATTTTCTCTGAATGCAAGGCTTGTTCTCTTTTCATTCTGCCATATTGTTTCTTGTACAGAGTTTTATGTTTTACAAAGTGCTTTTTTCTGGACAATTGTTTAAGGTAGTCATTGAAAGTATGATTATCCTCATTTTATAGATGAAGAAATGAGGCTCAGAGACTTCTTTAAGATCATATAACTAGTAATTGATAGAGTTGAGGCTGGAACTTAGGTCTCTCTTATCACTAAATTAGTAAGTAAAGTAAGATTGTTCTACTCTACCTCATACTCAGAGGTATCTTGGTAAATATTTAACAACTGTCTCTTCAGAAAAAAAAGGACATAGGACACACTTCTAAGTTTAATTTGTATTATTAATATTTTTTCTATTACTCTCTTAAATCTAGACAATAAGCAGAACAGTAATTCAACCCTCAACTTATTATATTTGTCTATTATTGAGATGTAAATACTCAATCTGAAAACTTGACAATCAGCTCTTGGTAGCCATTCCAAGCTGACTTCAGCACACCTCCATGTCATGCCAGTTACATGATGAACAATTTTACCTTCATGGGACCTTCTTCCATTCTAAAAATCTAGTTGAACTTCTGTCATTCAAGAGTTCTTTGAAATTGAGGCTAGAAATATTTTCTTGTCTTCCAGGAAACATTGCATAGAAGAAAAAGTACTGCATTTGGAGTGAGTGACCCTGGGTTTTCACTCCATCATTCATGCTGTCTATCCAGTTATGTGATGTTGGGCAATGAACTAATGTTTTTAACTGTAAAATGAGCGAGTTGGGCTCTTTGACCCATTAACAATCCATGACTATGCCCTTCTACTCATAGCAAGGTATATTTTACTAATTATGTATATTTTATCAATATTGTATATTTATTTATACATTGTATTGATTCATTCATCAGAAAATTATGTATTATGTCTTCAATATACCTACTAGTTGCATTTTGAGAATCTTTCACAGTCATACTTCATTATTATGTAGGTATCTTGACTTTCCCACTGTAAACATGAGGCATATCCCAAAATAATACAAGGATGAATTAGGCCATTTTGTATTTTAAGTGGCAGTTGTGCCAGTCCCATAACTGTATTCTTTTTGTTCTAATTGTATGGTGTAGCTATGCTCCCTAAGATAGGGTAATGAATATTTCTCTTTCTCCAAGCAGGCTATTTGGCATATAACAAGGGACAGTTTGATGACTTTTTTCTTTTAATTCCAGCAGAAATTCCTAAGGATAAAGACAAAATTTTTAAGAGAGGAGCTGAAAGGAACTTTTAGCTTAGTAGGAAGAGGTCTTATTAGAAGCATCTTTCTGCCCTTGAATTAATTAAATGAATATGAAAATAAGCTGAATAGGGTAGTGGGTAAATTATGAGAGATATTTCAGCTGTTAATATTCATCTTCATAAAAGATGAACTAAGTGCATTAACTTATTGAGGTCATGAAGCTAATTTTGTACATCTTTATTACACAGAGTCACAAAATTTCAGAGTTGTTTACGACCTCACTTTGTCAAAGGAAATTGTGTTCCATAATGGTGAATAATTTCTCTAGTATCATCCAAGTAGTGATCAGCAGAGCCAGAATTTGAACTCAGTTCCCATGGCTCCAAATTCAGCTCTCCATGTTCAGTCTTCTCAAACTTGTACATGGACAGGTATCTCCTCTACAATGTCTTGTAAGAATATTCATACTTGAAACCCTCTACTGAAGGGGAACTTCTTGTAGGAGTTTACTCTAATTTAGGACAGCCCTAATTATTAGCAAATTTCTGTTTATATGGAGTAGAAATCTGCCCCTTGTAATGCTCTCTGTTCCCTAATAGACTAAATGTAATCACATGGAGCCTGTAGTGGGAGGGAGCTTGCTGAAGGGTGGAACAGAGCCCACAGGAAGCTAGGAGTCAGAAGAACTAGACAGCGGGAGAGAGAGGACACACCTAGGCAGACAACTAGGCTTGTGAGTGTTTGTACCTTGCTGTGACAGGCTTGTGAGGGTTGATTTGTGGGAAGGCCAAAGGATGGTGTGGCTCTCTGCTGCATTATGGTGTATTAACTTCTATGTTGCTATGATGGATTCAGTGTTGGAATTTGGTGGAGCAGGGATTTGGTGCTAACTTTGGTGAGGTGAGAGTGGGAACTGAGAGCTGGATGAATCAGGACTCAGGCAGAAGCCAGGAAAGGCTGCCTTCTGTGGGAAGAGGAGGAACCCAGGAGTTCAGAATCCAGCCCCAGGGCAAGATAAGTACTGGGCTGCAAGGCAGGAGTGCTGAATGTTTTCTTGCTCTGTGCCCCTGGGACAGTTTGGGACCCAGGGGGAAGGTGAAGTTGTCTATGGTGGGTGGGGGCAAATGCTACAGCATTGACTCCCAAGGACCCCACTCTGTTGACTTTTTTGCCCAGTTGCTCCTCAGGACTTGGAAGTGGGGACAGGAGCAGTGTTAAGACTAGGACTTGGTTCATTAGAGCCTGCACCTCAGAGTACCAGAAGGAAGCCTGCGTGAAGGGTAGTGTGGGGAGAACACACCCTCAAGAAGGACTTTATTTGGAAATTATTTTTTGGATTGAGGGAATCATAATTTTATGCACCTAGTGTTTGTTTAAGGCTGTGTGGCCACTCTTATTATGTTATGTATCTTACAAATATGATCTGTTTATTTTGTAGGAATTATATTGTATTTAAGAGATGTTAATGCAAATTCAGATATAAGTTGCCTATGTAATGGCATGAAAGATCTTGGGGCTGAATGTAATGGTAAGGGAACTTGAAGAACTTCCCCATCCCTTAATGGGCCTCACTTAGAGCCCAACAAGAGAAACTTTCTTAGGAGGGGCTTATTTTTCACAAAGGTGCAGAAGGTTGGGATGTCCTCTGATGCTGAGATGAGGTTTTGTTTTGGGGCTAACTTATGAGAAGAGTTTTGTGATTTGGCCAGATGAGACTCTGGGTAGCTGTTGCGCCCTTCCAGCTTTGAAAACCCAGATGTTGGTGCTTCTCTCTCTGGTAACTAACTATGTATGCATATAATGGTCAGAAACTAGAAGCCCTGAATGTTGGTCTGTTGAATTGTGTTATATTTTCTGTCCGTATTTTTTGTCTGCTTGTAATTTCTGTTTATATTATCTGAAGTTCAGGGTGCTGATTTTTTCCCTGAACTAACTGAATGATAAATATATTTGATTAAGTAAGATTGTTAACCCTTTTTGAGTTGCTTTCCTTTAGAAAAGCAAATCAAAGCAGCCATCCTGGGTATGTTAGGGTGCTTGCTGTTACACCTCTTTGTATCTTTCTCCCATTGTTCCAAATTTTGACCTCTGGAGTGTAATGATAATGGGAATTTGAAGATCTTTCCTGCCCCTTCACAAGCCTAAGGGAATTTGAAAACCTTCCTTCTTAGAAGATCTTCCCTGTTCCCTAATAGGCTGAATGTAATCACATGGAGCCTGTGGTGGGAAGAGCTTGCTGAAGGGTGGAGCAGAACCCACAGAAAGCTGGGAGTCAGAGTAGATAGAGACAGAGAGAGGAGCAGATACACTCAGGCAGACAGCTAGGCTTGTGAGTGTTGGTTTGTGGGAAGGTTAAAGGATGGTGTTGCACTCTGTGCTGTTATGGTGTGTTGACTTCTTTGCTACTATGATGGATTTGGCTTTCTGGTTTTTGGATTCAGGTTTCTGGTGTCTAAATAAATGTTTTGTTTCTATCTTATCTATAGAGATTCTGCTGTATTTTGTGATTGAGCACTATGTTGGCATATTCATAGTTGCTGTTGGTGTTGTGAATATTGCATTGGTGACTACATGGGGCCAGGCAGAAAAAATATAAACCTTTTCCCCCATTACAAGTATGTAGGTACAAGCATGTAGGTTAAACAAAATAGACCAAAAAAACACTCTTCCAATTCTGAAAGTCTATGATAATTACATCTCTTCAAATGATTAATGTGTTTGTGCTGCTTAAAATCAAGCTTCCTTTAGAAAACCTGAGATATTCCCTTTTACAATATACATGTGTACAATTTATTTTAATCAGAAAAACTTTACATTATGGAGGTTTTTAAAGTTCTATTCTATACCTAAAGATTTTCCACTTACCTATTGCCACGAGTAACTCTCGAAAGTACCCATCATAGCATTCATTAATGGCATCTACCATGTCTTGTCCAGAAATATTTTGAAATTCCTGAAAAACTTCAAAAAATTTGTAAAACTTACATGTAACTTTGAAAAAAATTAAGCACATCAAAATTAATATTGGTGGAATGGGTTTTGGTGATATATATTTCCCCTAAAAGAATCTCTAAAATTTATTTAATATTTGCATTGATCCATAGTCTCATTATAGATTCATGTTCCCTTCATTGTAGTTATCAATCCTCTGTGCCCTGTTATTATATATAATTCATTTTTGGTTTTTTTTTTTGCTTTTTGGAGGGCAATTTGGGTTAAGTGACTTGTCTAAGGTCACACGGCTAGTAAGTGTTAAGTGTCTGAGATCAGATTTGAACTCAGGTCCTCCTGACTCCAGGGTTAGTACTCTATTCAGTGTGCCACCTAGCTGCCCCTATTCTATATAATTCTTGCCTGCATTCTCTCATAGATCCTTAACAGTGGATTTATCTTTTGTGCTACAGTTTTCTTCTAGGTATTTTTTACTTTTTCTGTGTAACACCAGAGAAAGTCCTGAAGCTATTGATCTGTTCCTTCATCCTTGTCACATACTTGTAATCATGCTACTGTCTATTTGTGCCCACTGTATATCCAGTCCTATTGAAGAACACCACTAGCATTCCCTCCTAAAGCAGCCCTTTCCATTTTTGGACAGCCTCAACGATAAGGAAGATGAGTTAACTACAAACCTAATTCTTTAGGGATTGTGGTATATGGCTTAACTGGGAGAACATTTGAGTCAATTAAAAAAAAAAGATGATTTTTTTTTGTGTCAGGTAGTCTCTTTGAATCATTAAAAGCACAACATAATTTCAAATATAATATTTTCTGCTATTTATTTCTCCTATTTATCTCTGGGCCCATCTCACTATTCATTAGCAGCACCTTTTGAGACACTGATATAATAACTTGGTGTCCTGCCGATCAAAGTCATAGTCTTGATAATAGATGTTTTTAATACTTTGATTTTTTTCTCTTTGCATTGTTAGAACTATTGCTTTTAAGTGACTATCATTAAATAGGCTCTGTAGAATATTACAGACCTTGATTATTCTAGACCTTGCCGCTAACAGCACAAAATAATCTATATGGTAGAATCCGTAAGGCCTTTACCACCTATATAGAACTCCTTTCCTGTTTGGACCTTGTTTGGACATTCTGCTCAAGAATGGAGAATATATTTGAAAAGCATATTGTGTATTTCCCTATTATATATCTCACTTGGCAATAATAGCCAGAGGAATACTTTTATCAGCATCCTTTTATCAAAAAGACTTAGTTCACCTTAACATATCCATGAGATATACCTTGTTGGAAGCCTTCAAAGGTTTTATTTTGCTTTCCTGAATTGTTTTCTTATTATTAGGAAATATCTGATGTAGCAGGATCTTGTATTCTCTAGTTTCTAGTAAACTGCATGACTTTAAATATATGGTTTACTATAAAAATAATTTGCCAAAATATGTGTATTCCATATTTTCATTAAGCATACCCTTAATATATGTATTGGTGATTCTGATAAAGATATTTTTTAATGAGAAAGTAAGCTTGTAAGTGAGTAGTTATTGATCTGATGATTTTGGATGTAATATGATTCCATGATTTTCCCACGTTCTTTTGATATCTTCCCCTTCTTAAGATAGTTTGTAAAATGATTCCTTGGTGTTTTTAGTATTGTGTCACTAAACATAAATTCCTTCTGTCTATATCTGTTTTGGTTCATCTAGTCTTCTCAATGGCATCCTCTTAAATACCATTTCTACTTTGTCATGTATCATATGATAGGGGTAGAATGACTCATATGTCATAGTCACAAAGTGATAGTTTTGCCATTATTGATGATAAGCTAGAAATGTGAGCACTTTTTCTCTTTTCTAAAATTTGGCCTATTGTTTTCATCTATGAATATTGTTAGGACTCATTTCAACTATTCTGCAGAATTTTCACTGCCCCTCTTTTTTACTGTTCTATGATGCAAAACTTCTAATATGCCATATTAATGTTTTGCAAGTATTTGTATTTTAAACTTCCTTCATTTCTCTATTCATTAAGGAGATCAAGTGTTCATCATTAAAACAGTTTCTGGGATCTTTTGCCCTACTTATGACAGTGAATGGCTTTTACTGGCCAAACTTTTGTAGAAAGTGGTGATAATCACCACCATCAATATCTTCACCTTTTCTCATTTCCCATTCTAAGGAACTGGGAAACTTGTTTGAGTATGGGGTCTTAATTTTTTCTTAATTGTATACCATCTCTCCTTGCTGTTACCCTTTCATTTAATTCCACATTGATTTTGACCTTACCTAGTAAATAATCTAATTGTATATGTATAGTTAATTATACCATGGCTCCCAAATAAGTAATCAATCATTTTCTATTTGTCAAGGTAGAGTAAATTTCAGTTTTGGAGAAGTTTTTTTTTTAATACTCAATATATTTAGAACCTTCTAATTCTCTTTGGGAAGACAGTAATGTAGTGGTTTGGAGGTGATCCTGACTTCTCAAAGAACACCACTAGCATCCCCTCCTAAAGCAGCCCTTTCCATTTTTGGACAGCCCCAACGATAAGGAAGATGAGTCTGTGGCAAGGGGTGGAAAAACAAAACAAAACTCTGGCATGTACTAACATCCTGGGAAGATATTGGGCATGAGCCAGGTGATGGTCTGAATGCATGATCTTTGAGGACTATCCTAACTTTGTATAAGAGGTTCTTCTTTTTTTTTCTTTGCTTTTTGGAGGGCAATTGGGGTTAAGTGACTTGCCCAAAGTCACACAGCTAATAAGTGTTAAGTGTCTGAGGCTGGATTTGAATTCAGGTCCTCCTGACTCCAGGGTTGGTGCTCTATTCACTGCACCACCTAGCCTCCCCTAAAGATGAGGTTCCTCAACATAAGGGTGACCATTAGGTCATGAAAATTTTCAGACAATAAAATTTATTAAAATCAGCCGCTAAACCTTGGGAAAATTTTGGTCTGTACTGGTAGAAAGAGTGCACAGATTGATCAAGTCACAAGTCTTTTAAAGTAAAGGAATAGAGAATGAACCTGATTCCTATTGGTAGTTTCCTATTGGTATAGGAAAGTCCCACATGAGGAAACTCCCTCTACCAATACAAGTCAGGAACTTCTTGGCAAATAAAAGTCTTAGCTGCTAAAAACAGTGAGAAGTTAAATGACTCGCCTAGGGTCACAAATTCAGTATATGTCAGCAGTGAGCCATGAACACAGATGTCCTCTTTTTAAGGCTACCTCTCTATTCACCATTCCAAGCTACCTTTCATTTGAAGTATATCCTTTTTAAAAAGGCAAGAGGCATTAATGGTTTGTCTAAAAATTTCCACCAGTAATAAACTTATAAACAATAAAAACTTTTTTAGTGCTTTTATCAATCAATCAAAGAAATCTAACCAAAAAATATTTATTAAGTGTCTACTATGTGTCAGGAACTGTGCTAGGCATTGGATGCATTTATAGGAGTTGAACTATAGAGTTTAACTTCAGTTATCTGAAATATTCACTGATATGAAACAACTTTCCTGCTGGAGCTGGAAAAGTAAGGCTTTCTACACATAAGTAAATTAAAATGATTTGTTGCCTCAGGGTTAAGTGGTAACTATTTTTTCTCTGCTTTCAGTTCATATTTTCCTGTCTTTTCGGTTATCTACTTGTCTTTTATTACACATTTAGGTAAGGAGAAAGAAATAAAAAAAGATTAATAATTACCCATCCGCAATTGCTGGTAACTCTTGTTACAGAGAATCATTTGTAGCATAGTTTTATGTTCTCCTGTCTTTTGTTGACAAGCTTCCCATAGAACCTAGAACATTATGAGATCAGGAAGGGTCATCAGAACAATCCCAAACCACAAGGAGAGATATTCCCAAGGAAAAAGCTGGTTTGGAATTTTGACTTTTCAACTGCTTGACCAGACATACCATTGCATCTTGGGCAACCATAGCAGGACTGGTGTAACCTTCCTCCCTGGTTCCCTGTAAAGAGAAACACAATGTTTGTTTCTTTTGTTATAATCTTAACTATCCTTACCACAAATGAAATTACTGGAGTGGCAATTTCCAAAAATATTCCCTCAGGACTGTGAAAGACTAATGTCTTTAAAGTACAGATCTGGTCATGTTGCTCACTTATTCAAGAAACTTCAGAGGCTCACTACTGCCTCTATGATAAAATACCAATTCCTCAGTTTGGTCTTTAAAGACCTTCACAAACTGAGTTCAAGCTACCTTTTTAGGCTGATAAGATATTGCTTCCCTCCCCCCCGCTTCCCCCTCCCCCCGCCGTGCTCTCTATGTTGTAGTCAAACTAGATTTCTATAAGTTGCCCATAGATAGCAATCCATTTTCCACATTTGCACATTCCATGCCTGGAATCCTCTTATTCCTCATTCCCATTTCTTGGAATTTTTAGGTCGTGCTAATGCTCAGTTCAAATGCTGACTTTCCTGATTTTCCCATTTGCTAGTGCTCTCCTTTCTACCCCCTCTGATTGTCTAATGTTTATTTTGAATATATTTTATGTTGATTTATCTATATTTCTATCATTCCTTTACTTCTCTGGTCCCAGATTTTGTAAGGACAGGTACTATTTTGTTTTCATTTTTAGAACCAGAACGTAGCATAGTGTCTGACATATGCTAGAGAAATGCTTCTTGCTGACATGAATCACTTCTGGTCATGGAAGTCAAGGTAAAAAATATGCATATACAATGCTTTGTGAGTATCAGATGCTACCATAAGGTTCAGGAGAATGAGGACTGAGAAAAAGTAGTTGGATTTAGTATTAAGAGGTGGTTAGTGACCTTTTACAGAAGTTATAATAAAAGGGTAGAGTTTGAAGCCAGAATGAAATGGCTTGAGAAGTTAGTGGGTTAAGACAAAGTGGAGACAATGAGTTATTTCTGGAGTTAAGAATTTAATAGTGAAGGTCTTGGGGTGAGGTAGAAGATAACAGCTTAAGTACTGTCAGAACCAAGGGAAGAATTTTCAAAGAAAAAGGAGAGCTGAACATATTTGTTGTTGTTCATCCTTCCTTCTCAAAGAGTACCAGTGATATTACAATTTGACTTGCCCCTGAATTGGATTTAAGTGAGGCAGAGCTATCCAAAGTCATTAGCCTTACTCTGTCCTCCAGAGTCATCAAAGATTAGTGGTAAGACAAAAGTCAAGATGACCGGTGATGACCCAGGATACAGTGGGTGACCTTAGCTTTTCTAAACTAAGGTCTTTCTCAGGTCTTAGTTAGGGCTAAGTAAGAATTGAGACAAAATATGGCCTAATTTACCATCGCAAAAATATCAGTCTGAAAAGGGAAGACCCTCACAGTTTCTGGCCAGAACACAAAACAATTGCTATTTATACTTAATAAAATTTAAACAATGAGGGGTGACTAGGTGGTGCAGTGAGTAAAGCCCTGGCCCTGGAGTCAGGAGGACCTGAGTTCAGTTCTGGCCTAAGACACTTAACACCCACACAAAAAAAGCTAGACATGTGACCTTGGGCAAGTTACTTAACCCCAATTGCCCTCCAAAAAGCAAAAAGAAAAAAAAATTAAACACTTAGGAACAAAAGCTCAGATTGTGGGCCATTATTGGCTATTCTATAAAAGCCAGAGTGATTTCAATTTAAAGGCCTAGTCAGGTAACTCCATTCAAAACACAATGGGCTTTCTAAAAGCCTGCTTTTCCCCCAGGGTTATATATAAAGAAATAATACATGAAAACTGTACAGGATAAAAAATAATGAACCTAACTAAATAAAAAATAAAAAAAAATAATAATTAAAAAAAATCTAGCCCCCAAATTTCTATGCACAGAGCATACACTTGTACAGATATGGCTTGCCAAGTGGAAAAAGGGATCACAACTTATGAGGGAAGCAGCAGCAACAGCAGAAGTACTACCTAACTTCTGCTTGATCTGACAAGTTGAGTTCCCAGAGGGTAGCTACTACTGTCAGGGTTTTAGAGATAACTTTCAGAGACTCTTCTTCTATAATAGGTTTGGAGTACTCAATGTAGTAGTGCCCATTGAGAGTCACCCAATAGTCTAGTATTTACATATTCTAGGAAAAGATATAGGAGAGAGAGGTTGAGGGTAGAGAGGAGAATGGTTGAAGAAAAAAAATAACTCCATGAAGAGATGAGCAGGGATGTAATCAAGGACACAAGTGGAACAATTTGTCCTGAGATTTATTGTGTGTGCATAGCACTGTGCTAGCCACTAGGAGAGACATAAAACATAGGCAAGAAACACTGCCTGTACCTTAAAAGTTGAAAATGGAAAATGCATTTACATTTTCACTGGTATACATGAATCAGGTTTGCTACCCATGTAAACCAGTCATACTTACTGGGCCTCAGTTTCTTTATCTGAAAAATGAGGGGGTTGAACTAGATTACCTCTGAGGTTCCTTCCAGATCTACAGTCCTATAAATTTAGTGCTTTAGGAAATTAAGACTCTAAGTTATAGTTAAATTGCTGATCTGACCCATACTAAATAAATCTTAAATTTAAACACTTACTTCCCTTCCAAAAATAAAAAAGGAAATAATAGCCACAGTACAGAGTGAATATAAAGATTATGTGCACATAGTAAGCCTTAAAGTGTTAAATAAATGATAACTATTATCACCCAATAGGATGTCATCTAACTGATCTATTGACTATTCCTTATCATGTTGGTTTGTCAAAGCCCTATTATATACAGGGTTCCCTAGGATTCTTTGTAGATGAAATACATTTCAAGTCAAGTACTAGTTTTTGGAGAGACATGTTCTTCTCTTCTTCTTAACATTACACCTATTTAACTGCTAGCAATACTATGGGCATCCAGCACATCAATGGAATCCAGAGGCTGACTTATGAGAAAATATGAAAAATGAGCTATGTGCCATGGGACTGGGTCCACAAAGGCAAAGGACAGAGTAAAGATCAAGCCTAAACTAGCAGTAGGTGATATAAATGTCCTAACAATAGTGTATAGAAACAGAGAGGTTGGGATGGGGGCAGGAGAAACAGAAAAGGGAAACACTGATGTGGTTATGTCCAGGAGAGATCAAGCTTCCAAATGGTGATTATTAAAGGATGATGGAAATAGTGTCCCTAGAGGTATCAGGACAAAGATTGTAAAAGTGTTTTTGCAAAGAAGAGCTGTAAGCTCCAGCTGATAGGATAGGTAGTCTATTAGATCCTTTCTGCCTTTTCTCTAATAGAATTTTTTATCTTTGATGTGATTTTCACTTATTGATTAATTAGTTAAGTGACTAATTTTTCATTAGTTCACAGACAATTAATTCCCCTGTAGATATGTGTTGATCAAAGAAGTAAGGGAGTTTTGTAAGACAGCTTGCTGGTGCTCATTTTCAAGAGATGTTAGTCTGTGTTGTTGTGCTATACTGGAAGGTCATTGCCTTGTCTCAGAACATTACCCCATGTTATATTTTTGAACTGCTATCCTAGAATGTGTGATGTTTCCATTCCATGAATCTTTCAGGGCTTCAGCTCTGTGATCCATATTTGCACCATAACCAAGGAAAAGAAAATGACAGAATCAGCAGATTGAAATGACAAGATCCAGAGAAGTGTCTTCTCTTTGTCCATGCATGTAAATGATAAAAGGCAGGTGCAGGAGGAAAAGGGAAATGATAATAGTGATAAAATTGCTTTGTTAATTGTTAGATCTGGAAAGGACCTTAGAATATAGTTTCTTTATCTGTAAAATGGATATAATGATAGCACCTACTTCTTAGAGTTATTGTAAGGATCAAATGAGATAATAACTACAAAGTGCTTGCACAGTGCCTGGCACATAGAAGGGCTTTATAAATGTTAACTATTATTACTATGATGATCATGATGATGATGACTATAAAAACAACCACAAAGTGACTACTTTTATGACGACGACTACTACTACTACTACTACTACTGCTGCTACTACTACTACACAATGCAAGAGGTATAGAGGAGGAGAGGTCTTAGAAAATATACCACAGAGCATTAGATCTAGGAGGTATTTGAACTCAGGTCCTCCTGACTCCAGGACTGGTGCTCTATTCACTGCACCACCTAGCTGCACTGTTGATGACATTATTAAGGCATATGCATTAAATATGGTATATAATGTTTTGGAAAATCATTACTTGGCAAGAAAGAAGCACCAATGAAAGTGAAATTGCTACCTCCACTGAATGTAGGGAAACAACTCTTGAAGTAAGGTAAAACTTGTCCTTGTGAATTATAATTTTTTAAAAATCTCTCTTCTTTCTAATTCTTTTTTTCTTTTTTCTTCTACTTCCTTTCTCTCCCCCTTGGCTTTCTTCCTTCCTTCCTTCCTTCCTTCCTTCCTTCCTTCCTTCCTTCCTT
>NW_027185655.1:76983384-76993993 GCF_028583685.1 Petaurus breviceps papuanus
TTCCTTCCTTCCTTCCTTCCTTCCTTCCTTCCTTCCTTCCTTCCTTCTTTCCTTTCCCTCCTTCCAAGAAAAATACTATCCGTCAGACTGAGGCCTGGACGAGGCCTGATCAATATGGAGACAAATTGGCTCATCAACCACAAGGATCATTACCAGGCCTATCACCAAAGGGCTGGGACTGGATGGAGCAGGGTAAGAATCAAATTTGGGGCCTCTGGTAGGAGCATCAACTACTTCTGGGACTACCAATCCACAGCCCAGAAATTTAAAAAGCCCCTATCTGGATCTCCAGAGACCAGGATGGCAGAGTGAATACTAGCTGCTCCAATACCCCCCTCTGACCCTTAAAACACAGTAATTATTGCCCCAGGGCAAAACCTTAAACAGTAAAGGCTTAGGAACCCTTAGAGGAAGGGCATGGCTAGGGTCCTGCCTCAAAATGGGTAGAAAGCAGACTGCAAAGACAAAGACTCTGGAGTCCTACTATCATGAGAGGGAGGGACCACATTCAAAGGGAGACAGTGTTGACTCCACACCCACAGCTGAAGCCTCAACAGGGAACTGGTCTAAAGCACAGAAAGCATTCTTAGACGAGCTATAACAGATTTCCAGACCTTCCTGATGAAAAAGCCAGAGCTCAGTGGAAAATTCAACCTCCAATTAAGCAGGGAGGGAGATGAGTATTATATGAGCTTTTTCCTTACTGGTTCTGGTGCAAGGAGGGAATAAAACAACCAGTTAAGCATAGGACTCTATCTAGAAGAGACATAAGATGCATCATAACAGAGGGAAAGAGGGGAGGGAGAGGAGCTTTGCATGAGATTTGTTCCTGTCACTCTTGGTGGGAAGAAGAAATACCCTACAGGCAGTATGAAGGGGGAAGGTACAAGAAGGGAATAAGGGGGGGGGGGGGAAAGGGGGGGGAAAGGGAAGGGGGGAAGGGGGGAAAGGGGGGGGTGATAAGAAGGGAATACTGAGGGAGGTGGTGGTCAAAAGGAAACCTCTTAAGGAGGGAAAGGGAGAAGGGGAGAAAAATATAAGCATAATCAAGGGAGGGAATAGGATGGAGGGAAAGAGACAGTAATCACAACTGTGAACGTGAATGGGATGAACTCTCCCATAAAATGGAGGCAGATAGCAGAATGGATTAAAAACCACAATCCTACAATATACTGTTTACAAGAAACACATCTGAAACAGAGGGATACATACAGTGTAAAGGTAAAAGGCTGGAGTAAAATATGTCATGCCTCAGCTAAAGTAAAAAAAAAAAAGCAGGGGTAGCAATCCTTATCTCAGATAAAGCAAAAGCTGATCTAATTAAAAGAGATAAGGAAGGAAACTATATCCTGCTAAAAGGCACAATCAAGAATGAAGCAATATCATTCCTTAACATATTTGCACCAAGTGATAGCATCGAAATTCCTAGAGGAGAAGGTAAGGGAACTTGAAGAAATAGCAAAATTATACTGGGGGGGGGGACCCTAATCTCCCCCTCTCTGAACTTGATAAGTCCAACCTCAAAATAAACAAGAAAGAAGTTAAGGAGTTGAATAGAATTTTAGAGAGGATAGGTATGATAGATCTCTGGAGAAAATTGAATAGGGATAAAAAGAAAAATACTTTCTTCTCAGCGGTAGCTGGCATATACACAAAAATTGACCATGTACTAGGAAAATGGGAAAGAATTTTTGCAACCTATGTCTCTGATAAAGGACTCATTTCTAAAATATACAGAGAATTGAGTCAAATGTACAAGAATACAAGTCATTCCCCAATTGATAAATGGTCAAAGGGTATAAACAGGCAGTTTTAAAAGGAAGAAATTAAAGATATCTATAAGCATATGAAAAAATGCTCTAAATCACTATTGATTAGAGAAATGCAAATCAAAACAACTCTGAGGTACCACATCTCACCAGTCAGATTGGCTAAGATGATGAAACAGGAAAATGACAAATGCTGGAGAGGATGTGGAAATTTTGGAACTCTAATACATTGTTGGTGGAGTTGTGAACTGATCCAACCATTCTGGAGAGCAATCTGGAATTATGCCTAAAGGGTTATAAATAATTTTATACCCTTTGACCCAGCAAAACCACTTCTAGGGCTGTATCCCAAAGACATCATAGAAATGGGATGAAGACCCATATGTACAAAAATATTTATAGCAGCTCTTTTTGTTGTGGCAAAGAATTGGAAATTAAGGGGGTGCCCATCAATTGGGCAATGGCTGAACAAGTTGTAGTATATGAACATAATGGAATACTATTTTACTCTAAGAAACGAGGAGCCCATAGACTTCATATTTACCTGGAGAGGCTTATACAAACTGATGCTGAGTGAGAAGAGTAGAACCAGGAGAAATTTGTACACAATTACAGACACAATGTATGTGTGACAACCAACTTTGACAGACTGGACTCTTCTCAGCAATGCAGGGTCATAAGTCAACCCCAAAAGACTCATGATGGAGAGAGATGGCTACATCCAGAAAAAGAACTAGAAAGAACTGAGTTTGAATCCACATTGAAGCAAACAATCTGACCTTTTCTTTTTCTTGTTTGGTTTTGTTTCCTCTTTTCCATCGTTCATTCCATCTGATACAATCTTTCTTTATAATGTGACTAATGTCTAATGTGAAAGTATTTGCAGATCCTATACTTGATTGTATGCCGTCATGGTGGGGGAATGGGAGGGAGGAAGAGAAAATTTGAAACTCAAAGAATTGTGGAACTGAATCTTGTAAACTAAAAGTAAACAAACAAATTAATAAAGACGGAAAAATTTAAAAAATTGTAACAAAATTCATTTGGAAGAACAAAAGGTCCAGAATATCAGGGGTATTAATGAAAATACATGCTAGGAAAGGTGGTCTGGCTATACCAGACTTTAATCTGTATTATAAAGCAGCAGTCATAAAAACTACTTGTTACTGGCTGAGGAACAGAGCAGTGGATCAATGGAATAGATTGTGTACACAAGACTCAGCAGTCAATGACTATAATAATCTACTCTTTGATAAACCCAAACACCCCAGTTTTGGGGATAAGAACTCACTATTTGACAAAAACCGATGGGAAAACTGGAATGTAGTATGGCAGAAACTGGGCATAGATCATTATCTAACACCGTGTACTAAAATTAAGTCTAAATGGGTGCATGATCTAGTTATAAAGGATGATACTATAAGCAATCTGGGAAAGCAAGGAATAGTTTACCTGTCATATTTATGGAGAGGGGAAGATTTCATGACCAAACAAGAATTAGAGAGCATCAGAAAATGCAAAATGAATAACTTTGATTACATGAAACTGAAAAGCTTCTGTACAAACAATGCCAATTTAACCAAGATTAAGAGGGAAATGGGAAAATGGGAAAGAATTTTCACAACCAATGTCTCTGATAAAGGCCTCAATTCTAAAATATACAGAGAATTGAGTCAAATCTGTAAGAATACAAGCCAGACCCAATTTATAAATGGTCAAAGGATATGGACAGTTCTCAGAGGAAGAAATTAAAGATATCTATAAGCATATGAAAAAATGCTCTAAAGCACTATTGATTAGAGAAATGTAAATCAAAACAACTCTGAGGTACTACATCTCAATGGTCAGATTGACTAGGATGACAAAACAGGAAAATGACAAATGCTGCAGAGGATGTGGAAAAATTGGAACACTAATACATTGCTGGTAGAATTGTGAACTGATTCAACCATTCTGGAGAGCAATCTAGAACTGTGCCCAAAGGGCTCTAATAAGTAATTTCATATCCTTTGATTCAGCAATACCACTTCTAGGGTTGTATCCCAAAGAGATTGCAGGAGCAGGAGGAAGACCCACATCTACAAAAAAATTTATAGCAGCTCTTTTTGTGGTGGCAAAGAATTAGAAATTAAAGGGATGCCCATCAATTGGGGAATGGCCAAGTAAGTTATGGTATATGAATGTAATGGAATACTATTGTGCCATAAGAAACAGAGCAGATGGACTTCATATCTACCTGGAGAGGCTTATACGAACTGATGCTGAGTGAGAAGTGCAGAACCAGGAAAAATTTGTTAACAATTACAGATGCAACATATGTGTGATGACCAACTTTGATAGACTGGACTCTTCTCAGAAATTCAGGGCTTTGAGTAAACTCCAAAAAAACTCATGATGGAGAGAGATGTCTACATTCAGAGAAAGAACACAATTTGAATGCAGATTGAAGCAATTTACCTGCTCTCTTGCTTTTTCTTGTTTGGTTTGGTTTCCTCTTTCCCATTATTCATTCCATCTGATACAATCCTTTATAACCTGAACAATATCTAATGTGAAAGTATCTGTAGATCCTATACCTGATTGTATGCTGCCATGAGGGGGATGGGAAGGAGAGGGAGGGGGAGAAAATTTGAAACTCAAAGAACTGGATAACTGAATCTTGTAAACTCAAAGTAAATGAAAAAATTAATAAAGACAAAAAAAGTAAAAAAAAATACCATCCACCCAAATATACAGACATTTTAAAAACAATCATCTGCTGACCTTAAACTTTTAGAGCATAATCTGCTGTTCCATTAGAGTTGAATTAGTTTTGCAAAGGCACTAAGGAGCCATTTCTATTTGATTTTATCCAGTTCACTAAATGACTTTTTGTTGCCTTAGGAGAATTTGGTTGAATTAAACTGAAGTATAAAGACAACAAAACTAATGAAGTAGCATAACAATAAAATACAAAAAACAAACCCAAATATGAGAACCTGGTATTGTTCTTTGGCAACAGGTTAGAGGATCAGAAAGTATAGTGAATATTATAGAAATGAAAATTTCACTGGAAAGTAAATCTAGTGGCCCAATAATACATGAGTTTAAAGAAATAATTAGAAATTAATATAGGGGGGCGGCCAGGTAGCACAGCGAGTAAGAGCACTGGCTCCAGTGTCGGGAGGACCTGGAGATCGAATCCAGGGCTCAGACACTTAGCACCCACCCAGAAACACCTGGTCATGTAACCTTGAGCAAGTTACTTAACCCCAATTGCTTAGGGGTGGCCAGGTGGCTCAGTGAGTAAGAGTACCGGCTCCAGTGTCAGGATGACCTGGATCAAATCCTGGGCTCAGATACTCAGCACCACACCCAGAAATAACTGGCCGTGTAACCTTGAGCAAGTTTCTTAACCCCGATTGCTTTTAAAAAAAAAAAAGAAATTAATATAGGATATATCATTATAGATTTAAATTGGAAAGGTCCTCAGATCTCCTTGAGTCCATCTCCTTCATTTTATAGATAGAAACTGAAGCCAGGGTAAGTTGACTCAAAGTTATAAATGTAACCTTGCATCAATGACATGTTTGTGAACTCAGGTCTTCTGGCTTGAGTGATAGTTTTTCCATTCTGGCACATTTTCTTCTCAGTATGGTTTACCATTAAAAAAATATAGAGAGAGATTAATTGGTGGTCATATAGCAAAAGTGAAGGACAGGCATTAGACAGCCCAAGTATTTCATTGTAATCCTTGGAATACTTGAAGAATGAGAAAATGCCTCCTGCCTTTTGGACAGAATCGTTTTGAAACACTTATGAAAAGATAAAGCAATGATCCCTCAGGATGAGGAGGCATGAATGGGCTGTGATTAGAACAGGTGGAGGTAGTACCACATTGATAGATTCTAGATCCATTGAGGACTGAAGTATATAAAAAGGTGAAACAAACTTTAATTTGCTTCCTTTCAGGAACTTTCAGAGTATGTCATTGGGAGAGATAACATTTAATTTCTGCTGTTATAGACATTTTTTCCTAATCTGTCAATCAGTGGACATTAAGTTTAGCTAAATGCTGAAGAAGCAAAAGATTGTTAAAATGATGATGCCAATAGCTAGCAATTATTTAACAATTTGGTTAATATTATGTCATTAGCAAATATTATGTCATTTAATCCCCTCAACAATCTTGGGAGGTAGGTGCAATTGGTATCCCCATTTTACTGATAAGGACATTGAGGCAAATGGAGGTTAAATGAGTTGCTCTGCTCACATAGTTAACGAGGCTGGATTTGAATTCGAGTCTTTCTGACTCCAACTCCAATGCTCAATCTATGGCACCACTGAGATGTATGGACATGTAGAGAGGAAAATCAAGTTGTGCATAATAGATCTGCAATTTCATGTGCAATCATTTTTTTAAAAAAATTATGCTGTCATAGAATTGCTTATTTTATTCCATAAATTAAAAATAAAATACATTTAAAAAACACATAAGTACAGAACACGATGCTTGTACATCAAGAATATTGTCTCAGGCATTGCTATTCTTGTTATTTCAGATGCTTAGCATTAATTTAAAGAGTGACATATGACTTTTTATTGGCATTGTGAGATAAAAGAAGATGTGATTTTATAACTGACAGAAAAGTTACATTGTCACTTAATGTTGAGCTTGTTCAGGAAAAAGCTACATCCAAATGCCATGATATTATGCATAATTTGATGCTTTAGAAAATTCATGATATCATCAGTGAAGATACTCCCATCTCTCATGTTTTCCTTTTTTTTTTTTTCATCTTGTGCCTCCTCATATTATTCTGTTCTATGTGTCAAGAACTGGGGAATTTCATCACTGGAAATTTTCACCCTCTTAGAGAATTGCCTTAGGATCTCAAAGGTTAAGTGCCTGGTCCATGGTCACATACAAAGTAAGGTACAGAGATGGCATCTGAATACAGGTCTTTTTTACTTTGTGTCCAGTGTTTGAAGTACTACCTCACACTGACTCTTTAGATTCTCATCCATGACATCCCTTATATTCTCCATTGAAATGCCATCCAATGTTGGAGGTCTTCTTGTCTTTAACATCTCATGAGCACCAGATACCCCTATTGAGCCCATTACCCCTAAGTCTTTCTTTCTTTTTAGTTTTCAACATTCATTTCCACAAGATTTTGAGTTACAAATTTTCTTCCCTTCTCTCTCCTATACCCCAACCCAACATGGCAAGCATACTGAATACCCCCCACTCCAGTCTACCCTCTCTTATATCTTCCTCATCCCCCTCCTTACACCCTCACCCCTTACTTTCTTGTAGAGCAAGATGGAGTTCTGTACCTCATACCCCTAATTCCTTCTACTTGACTGGTCCTCCTTTTCTAGGCATAGGATTATAGAGTCATAATCCTAGAGCTGCAATGGAACTCAGAAGCCATTGGATGTAATTCCATAATTTTACAGATGAGGAAATCAAGGCCTAGGGAGATTATGTAACTTACTCAAGTCAAGGAAAGGAAGGATACTTTAGAGTAACTATGGTATTAGAAACTTTCTATGATTCCTAGATGATACATATTTGCCCACCATTTCTTACACATCCTTGGTAACATGTTGCAGGTTACTTTTTGCACCTATGATCAATCTCTCCATTGCCCATTGATCACCTGCAATCTTTATCTTTCAGTGATTGATCTTATGTTATTATTTTAAAGTTTAGTTATGTCCTGAATTCAGGACCCTAATCTCCATTTGTGACTTTTAATAGTTTCATTCTACCTTCTTAGCTTCCTCCATAAAAAAAACTCAAGTTAATCTGTGAAATATCTATGTCTTTTAAAAAATGGTTTTAATATCTTTAATTATTAAACTTCCTGGATTCTAACCCAGAAGACAGTTTAGAAGATGTGGAATGCAGTGTCCCACACAGTTCCAAAACATGTTTGCATATAAAAAAGCAAGATATGATTTAGGAGCATTGCATTAAAATATAATAGTTATTTTTTTTTTCCTTTCTAACATCAACAATGCTTGAAAGATTCCTATCAGTACAAATACTAGACTCTCCTCAACATCATGAGGCATTTAATAATTGGTTACCTCAGCAGTATATTTTTAAAAGGCTTTATCTTTGGTTGACAATTACTCTGTCAAAAAAATGAAAGAATTAAAAGTCAATATTGTTTGGCAAGTGTTAGAATACTCAGGTTGTGTTTCCTCTCTAGCAAATATGGTAATTCCCACCTTAATTGCATTCTCCAGAATTTGTGTCAAGTAATACAGAAAGTTTTTAGTCACAACATTCATATGTCAGAGGGATCTGAATTGAAATTTCTGTGAATGACCAAATAGGAATCTCTGCCTAATGAACAAAATGGAAAATGGAAAGATAATAATCTGCCTTAGATCTGTAATAGGTTTTTTTCAAAAGAAATAATTTATTGTTTTGTCCCCTTTCCCACTCCAAACTACTGCTACCAACTTACTTTTTTCTCAACACACAAACCAGCTTCAATGAAAGTACCCTAGTTGATTTTCTTTCTCTCCCATGTAAAAATATAATTTTTTCCACTTAATTTTTTGAAGATATAATTTTCCATTTAAAGGAAATTCAATTGATACATGGAGAACAAAAGTAGAATTTGAAGGAAAAAATACAAAATCCTTTCTAGTTGGCCCTGGAAATATAACTTATAGCTAAAGGGTTTTAATTTTTCACTTTAAAGTCAAGAGAAAACAACATCCAATTAGCTCTTATTTACACAAGGCTGGGGAACATACCACCTCAGCACTGAATATTATGCTTAATGGAATCACCACTCCTGGATTGCCAGTTTTCAAACAGTTATCATGCACAAAGCTAATTGTTTAATGAGAAGATTGTTCACTCATAGGGCACATAAGGATTTTTCTGCATCTTGGTAATCAATGTATTAATAATAGGATCCTACTTCTAGAGTAGTGAGGAACCTCAGAACCTATCTATTCAAGTATGTACATGAGAAAATTGAGTACTTGAGACTTTAGACTTGACTAAGATTCAGAAGCAGAAATAAACCTAAGTTTTCAGCCTTCAAAGGAAGTGCTTGTTTCACTGTACTGGAGTGGAGAGATGTCATGCCTTTTACCTGTCCACTCACTACTATTTCAATTCCAATATCTTTACCTTTAAATTTCCCTTCCCAAGTACAATCATCTGTCCTTACCACCTTCTGCCCATGTCTATTCCTACTGAACTTTTGTTTTTCATTCTAATTACCTTTGGTTCAGCAACTTTTGCAATTTCCTTTAATCCATCATTCCTATTCTAGCTTCATTTGCTCTGAACCTCTCTTCCACTCCTAATAAAATAATTTCAAGAGTACTTTGATTCTTCTGCCTTCCAGGCCCATGCTTTGACCTTCCACTGTTTCTGCCCAATTCCGTTTAGTAACTCCAACATCTTTTTTCTCCATTTCTACTCTTCCTTGGCCAAGTGCTGTTGGAGAAAGTCTTGAAACCTTTTTGATTGGTACCTGCCACAAGTTTATTCTATTTAAACTCAATTTGGCTTTTACTGTTGCATGGCAATACATTTAATAATTTCTTAATGACACTCTATTGCCTCCTCTAGGGAAGTCATTCAGTGCTCATGAGACCTTTCTCTATTCCACCAGAAATGCTAGTGGACAATCTTACATTCCATTTTCCTAAGAAAATTGAAGATACTACATTAGAAGGGTTTTGTTTGACTCTACCTCTATGCTTTGAAGCTTCCTATTCATTCAAACTGTCTTCACTTTCATTGTTGGGTAAAGGGTAAATTTTAAATAAAATTTAGACAAAAAGATAGTAAATAAATTAAATAAAATAACAAATAAATTAAATATAATCTAGATAAAAATTAAATAAAAAGGCAATCTTCTCTGCTATCACTTTCTGTTTCTTCTGTGACTTTACTTAAGCAATCCCACTCTCTCTTTAATCTTTAGTCATGTCTAATTTACTGCCTCTTTCCCCTCTGACATCAAACACTTTCAGGTTTCTTCTACCTGAACCTAAAACAAAAACAAGCAAGGACCCTTCCCTGGAATCTGCTATCCCTGTAAAATTGTTATCTCACCTCACTCCTTCTTTAATTACCAAAGTTTTAGGAGATTGGGTGACTCTTAGTCATCTTCTTACTACTCTTCAATTCTTTGAAGCCTAATTTCCACCCTATTAGTCCATTGAAACTGCAACTTCAAATAGTCAGCAAATCACATAGGATTGTAGTATTTAGAGTTGGATGGAGATTTAAATATCATCTAATTCAATGCCCATCCCCCATTTTATAAATGAAGAAACCAAAGGAGTGAAATCACTTGCCCAAGGTCACATAGGTAGTAATGTGACTACGATTACAGTCAATATAACTATAGTTAAATATAACTAATATGGTAATTATTGATATAGTAGTTAATCAAAAAATAACTAGTTACATATTAATTACATCAAATATATTAGCATTAAATTATATATAATATGCTAATTAGATTACATTGTATAATATAATTAGTATATACTATATAATTATTTGCATGTAGATACATGATAAATGTATTAGTATAAGGTTTATAATATATAGCTACACATATAGAGTATATAATTATATATAAAGTTAGTATACAATACTATACACACATATATACTTAATAATATAACTAATTATAGCTAATAGAAGTGGGGATTTAAACTCAGATTCACTGAAATAAAATCCAGTATGTTTTCCACTTCTCCACATTACCTCTTCTTCTTGTACTTCTTCTTCTTCTTGTACTTCTTCTTCTTCTTGTACTTCTTCTTCTTCTTCTTCTTCTTCTTCTTCTTCTTCTTCTTCTTCT
>NW_027185655.1:76994003-77014380 GCF_028583685.1 Petaurus breviceps papuanus
TCTTCTTCTTCTTCTTCTTCTTCTTCTTCTTCTTCTTCTTCTTCTTCATCTCAATTCTTATACTCCTGTCCTCTTTGGGCCATTTGACACTGTTGACTATTCCATTCCTTGCTATTCTCTCTTAGTTTATATGACAGTACTTTTTCCCAGTTCTCCTTTTACTGCAATTATATAGCTTCTACTATGCTTTTTTTTTTTTTTGCAGATTTGTCTTCTACCTCTGAATCCCTATTTAGAAGGGAAAAACACACTTTCTGATCTCTCTCTTTCTCTCTCTCTCCCTTTCTCTCTTCCTCTCTCTCCTATCTCTCTCTCTCTCCCTCTCTGCCTCTTTTGTTTTTCTCTTACTCCTCTCTCCCTTAGCACTCAAAGACTTTAAAAATCTGACTCTAATCCTGCTTTTTAAATCTAGTCTAACATTATACACTCCATGTGTCTTGGGTGCACGCACAAAATGGGACCATTCGATGTTCCCTGACTATATCCCACCACTTCCTGCTTCTACATATTTTTCTCATGTTTTCTTCTATGGCTGGAATGGTTCCGTCAGACCCCAGAATGTGCAAGTACTTGTACATGCCAAGTATTGAATAAGAGCTTATTGAATTGATAGTACAAATATATTTAATGTGCTTTATAGGATGTAGAGGTGGAAAGAGCTTTAAATATCATTTCATCTACATTTTATAGACAGAAAAGTAGAGAATCAGACAATACAGCATGTAGCAAAACTATGATGGGAACCCAGTTTTTCTGAGTTCAAGTCTTCATGAATCCTATTATGTATGATATATTTTAAAAGTTATAGCTATTTACTGAAAGGAACAAATACTTATCAATATAGCTATGGGACCATTGACAAGTTATTTAACCCCAAAGTATCCTAGGCAGCTCTCTAAGATCATAAATTGTTGAACATGTACAAATCTGCTTTGGTGGAGGGAGATTCTTCTTTGGGAGTTCATTTTACAAGTGGATTCATGAATTCAACTAAAAATATCTGACAAATACAGTAGAACCTTGACTTAATTTGTGGAATATATTTCTAGTACAGTCTATTTCCTCTTTCTAATCTCTTCCCTATTTTAAAACAATTATTTTCCTAGGTCATTATTGCTTCTTCTGAATTCTCACATTCTTGTCTCGTTTCTTTTACTTTTTAATGTGACAAAAAGATGGGGTACAGCAGCATGACTTTGATGAGGTTATGGGACCCAGACCCCTAAAAAGAAAAGACCATGTTTCTAGAAACAACTGAATTCCTGAATGTTCCCATGCATTCCAGCAACCCAGATCACTGGCCCACCCTACTTGATCACCTATTTAGCTTACTTGACATTCTTTCACTGTCATACTTGGCCTGCCCCATACTTCTTGAACTCCTTAATCCCACCTAGGTCATATAATTAGCCTACTTGTTATTCCTTTCACTGCTGCAACTGGCCCACCCCAGATTATTTGCCACTCTTTAATCTCATTCAGAACCTATCACTATCCCTTTTGTATAAAAGCATTGCTCTCTCCTCCCTTAAACTGCAGGTTCCCTAATAATGTAGCCTGCTTTATTGGCATTGCAATAAATCTTGTCACTGAACTTTGTGTGCCTGAATTCGTTCCAGCACCACCCTGTACCTTGACATTTTGGGGGTCCCAGCAATCCCAAACTGAGTCAACTTGATTCCTAAAAACCCTGTTAGAAGTAGGAAACTGCCTCAATATCTGGCATTAGAAGACAGAAAAGAGACTGACAAGAAGAAGTGAACTTTGGATAAAGTCTTTTGTGCTATTTTTGTTTACATGGTGGAAAGATGTGCACCAGGTGATAGGTAAATTTACAGTTCATTGAATAACTGGACCTAACATGTAATTAATGATTCAATGTCAGCCTCTAGGAAAGTAATGAGTTCTAAATTCACCTAACTGAACTATTGTTAAGCCTATATCTTTCCACCTTATCCACAAAAATAGCATGAAGCACTTGGCCAGATATATGAGGGAATATTATGGCATCTTGTTTTGCTCCCACAAAAATTATTGAGAGATAATCAATAGTTGTGGGGAAGTTTGCTTATCATATTTTACTAAGACAATGGCCATCCTGGTGCCAGGGGTAACTAGAAAGGTGGGGGTGTGATAAACAGCCCAGACCCTAGAGGTCATGCTTGGTCACAAGTATCCTCACTACCACACCTATGTAATCTGCATAAAGAGAGAATATAGGGGAATAAAGTGAGGAATTTGAACTAACCCTAACTCCAATAGGAAGGACAGAACTGCGTAATCTCACTCCTGTTTCTGTGTCAGTGCAGGTGTTCCCAGTGAGCATCAGATCTATTTTCTCACAAGAAGTATAATAAAAACCATCCTTTGCTCACTCTGTTTCTGAGTTCTTTCAGTGAGAAGGGGTTTGCCATGTTAAGGGACATATCACAAGGATCTTCCTAAGGATATGCTGCCAGGGAAACAGTGGACAGAGGAACCTCTTCTGGGCTAACTCCCTGAGCCTCCTTGGGAAGTCCTATGATCCATGCAAGTGTATTTTTCAGATCCGTTGCTGAAAGCTATCCCTGGTAACAGTGTCTATAGCATATCCTTAATCTAATAGTTAAATAGCCCTGTTCAAAAAAAATAAAGGAAGGAAGGAGGGAAAAAAAAGGAAAGAAAGAAATAAAGAATAAAATAAAATAATATTCTATTCTAGAATACCATTGGAGACTTAGAGGGAGGGATTAAAAGTGTGATGATTCTTATATGTTGAAAGTAATGATTCTAAATGCAACATTTTAAAAGCAACTACAATAATATTTGCTAGCATTTATATAGTGTTTTAATGTTTGCAAAGCATTTTACAAATATTGTCTCATTTAAACCTCATAATAACTCTGGGAAGTAGGTATTATCCTTCTTTTTTAAAAAAATATATGTATTTTTTAAAAAATGAAAAAGCTAAGGCACACAGAGGTTAAGGAACTTTCTGAGATTGTACAGTTAATAAGTGTCTCATTCCAGATTTAAACTAGGTCTTCCTAGAACTCTATCCGTTGTACCACCTACAAACTATAGTTGTTTGTATCAATATTTAATTTAGAATTTCCAATAAAACTACTGATTTAAAAAACTCTTCACAATTGAAAATAAAAATTGTACAGAGCATTAATTTCAAATCTCTTAATTCTTTTGGGAAATTATCTTACTCTCTATACCAAACAATTCCTCTGAATGTGATTGAGTGTTGAA
Source organism: Petaurus breviceps papuanus (assembly GCF_028583685.1). Taxonomy (NCBI): domain Eukaryota; kingdom Metazoa; phylum Chordata; class Mammalia; order Diprotodontia; family Petauridae; genus Petaurus; species Petaurus breviceps. Next base: position 76,997,241 of record NW_027185655.1, read on the forward strand.
TGGTAGGTTAGAAACCAGTGCTTCCTAGTTTAATTTTGAACATAGTTTGACCTGTACTCATTTCTGAACAGTGTGTTTCATGTTTGGATCTGGGATTATAGTACCTGGACAAGATTCATAAGTGTGTCTCTGAAGTGTCCAGAAGTCTCTGAGTAAATGTCTTGTTGAAGGTCACTGTTGTATTCTGGTGAAGAAAAATCCAGTGTTAAAAGGAATGATTTATTATATACGTACACATGTGATGTGTTTGGAATACTCTAGTGATAATTCTCTAGAATTAGTAGGTTCAAAGCTCAGGAAATATATCCTCACAGTTGACATTTATGTCTTTTAATACCTTCTCCTCAAAAGTCATCATTAAGGATCACAGCAAAGAAACAACCAGTTGACTTTTTCTGCTGCACTCATAATTCTTTCACAAGCACCGATAAACACCACTGACAGCTATTTTGTAATGGCTTATTTCAGACTTAAAAGGAATTCATATTTTTGAGATGTAAGGAAACAGAGAAGCCATTGCTTCCCAGATGACCTCCCTGCAAATACTTGGAATGTTTTGTATTATTTTAAATTTTCCAAGTGTTGTGCCTCCTAGAAATTTCAAGGAAGATGGAGAAGGTTCCATGGCATTCAAGCTTATTGGAAAGAAAAATAGCTCACATTTCTATGCTGAAAGTTTTTAGAAAATCTGATCTTTGGGTGGATTGTGGTATCATATAGATTATTACTGTATAAATACAGCAAAATGATGAGTTGAGGCAATTGTGCAGATAAGTATTAAAGATATCAGAAGGAAAAGTTATTCATTGATATGAATCATTTTGTTGGTTGTCTATCATTGTAGTGACTTCCATTATGTAAATTGCTAAATTTACCTCTGTTTTGTCTATACAGAAATCATCCCTTTTACCTTTGGGTAGCATGTGAACACACGCCAATAAGATCATAAAATTATAGATTTAAAGTTGAAAGTTTCTTAGATGTTTTCTAGTCTCTTGTCTACTTTGCAAATGACTAAAATGAGACTTAAAAAGTAAAATGATTTGCCTATTGTCACAGATGGTAAGTGGCAGAATCAGAATTTGAACCAATTTAATTACCTCTAAATCCACTGTACTACTCTGCCTCCCAAGTATAACATGCCTCTGGATATCACAAACTGTCTGATAAGTATCCTGACTTGGAAGAGTTTGCCTATTAGGCACTAGCTATTCCCAATTTTTTATTTAGCCTACTTCTCCATGGAAACAAGTCAGGTTCATGTCATCACTATACATTAATATTGACTGAGAGGTCACTTTCAAAGACATTTAAAGGAGTAGCATATTTCCATGGAACACTCCATGCACTTAGCACATAGTAGGTGCTTAATAAATACTTGTTGACTAGACCTAAACTGGCATTTCTATTTGCTTGCACACACACACACACACACACACACACACACACACACACACACACTAAACATTACGTAAATAATATGCTTCTTTCATCTGGAAAATTTCTCCATTTGTTCTGGATGCTAATATATCAATGAGACAATTCTCTTCTGTGCCTGCTCCCTAGAAGGAAAACAAAACAAAACAGAGAAGACACATACTGTGAATTAATAGTTCAGAAAGTATTTAAATAAGGAGATATTTACATAGAATTGAATAACAAATATTTATCACTCCAGGTACATTATAAGGATTCTTCTTGATTGATGCTAGAAGAAGTATGCTGAGATCATTGAGACACTAAGACTATAGGACATTTGCAGTATGGAAATATAGATAAATCAATGCTAGTAGCTGAATAAATTTAATTTATAGGGGTAGAATTCTGGGAACCAACTCCTAGAGAGAGACTAAGTAGCTTCTGGCCCAGGGTCTGGTGACCTCCAAGATTATATGTATGTCTCTGATGGATTCAATTCAATTTAATTCAGTTCTACAAGCATTTATTCAGTTCTGCAAGCTGCCATGTGAAAGTCCCTTGTAGTAGGTGGTGGGCATTCAAAGCAAAAATAATAAATAAGATACAATAAAACTGGAATAGTCATAGGATCAAAAATTTAGAGTTGGATAGAGGTCATTAAGCCCCAACCTCCTTATCTTATGGGTGAGGAACAGTTATTAAATATCTGAGTCAGGCTTCAAACTCAGTTCTTTCTGACTCCAAGTTGAGCACTTTACCATTACCCCATCTGTCTCAATGAGCTTACATCCTATTCTCATTTTGACAGAGCCCAGATAATTTTAGCAATGATTCCATGAGCCAGAAAATATACTGTCTTCTGTCTTCTCCTTATACGGGTCTATCACAATGCCTGGTACTAAATCTTTACAAAGTGCTTATTGACTGTCAGGGACAGAAACATTTGCATTTTTCAGCGTGTTGTTTTCTCTTCACCTCTCACTTGGAGGAGGATCACTATTTCTCAGATAGCCAAGCTGAAATCGAAAAATCTACTGGCTCAGAAAACACGCAGAATCTTATAGAATTACAGAATTCAGAGTGGTAAGGGGCAACATTAGAGATTATCTAGCTAAAGTAGTGTCCAACTCAAATAGAAATTGTGTCACTCATCTACACATAAAAGTTGGGACAGGCACATATTGATTTAGTTGAAAATCTGATATTATCTATGTCTTATATTTTTAATTATTGTGTTAAATATTTCCTAATTATATTTTAATCTTGTTAGAGCTGCACACTAAAGTGTTGTGGGCTATGTGTCAGCCACCTCTCATCTAGCCTAATTTCCTCTTTTTTTTTTTAATATTTGAGCAAATTGAGCCCCAGAGTAATTTAAACTTGCTTAAGATAATGCAAGCATTAAGAACACAGAGGGAATTTAAACCCAGTCTTCTTGTTCTAAAGCAGCAACCTACAATAGAACAGTGGGTAACAGTTACTAAAACAAGGATGTGATTGTACTTTGGGTCCAGGGAGTAACTGAGCCAGGATAATTCTTGTCTAGGCCTTCTGCAGGGTATAGATCAAAGGAGATGTAATAATGCTCCTTGGTCCAAGTGAAGGGTTTAATCCTTTGGAGGAAATCACAAACTTTATGTTCTTCTGTGGTCTGCTTAAGATAAATGACTTTCTAGTATCCAAGCTAGTTATTTCCTTTTCATGTTATCACTGGGGCCTAGATAGTTTATCTTTTTTAAGATAAAATGGATTTGAATAGCAATATTTCCTATAAAAAGTCTTTCCATCTTTGCCATTGAAATTTGAGTACATGTACTTAAAAAAAATCAATCATAACTATAACTAAGATCTCTGGGACTGAGTATTAAAAAATCAGTCCTAGCCATATTTTTCTCCTAATTTATTATGCTCAATCTATGATAGTAATAATAATGATAACAATAATAGCAATTACATAGTACTTTAAAATTTTCAAAATTTGAAGGTTTCTCCCCTATAAAATGAATGGGTTCATTTTCTGTACTGACTGAATATGAAAGGCTCTGTATTAGTCCCCTCTTAGGTCCAAGAGTTTTTGACAATATTTTGTAAATATGATGATAGGAGGATCTGAGGTTCTATTGTTGTAGAAAATTCCTTTCTTTCATGAAGATCACTTAAAAAATACACCCCAGGGAGTCATATGAGGTTCTCAGGACTTGACTTGCCCAGGGTTACAGTTAGTAATAGTATGAGAAATAGAGATTTGAACCCAGATTTGAACTCAGTGATTAAACTTTTATTCTGAATGTATTTTGTAGGCCTTAGTTAAATCCCTGAGGTAGATAGAATTGACATGTATTTCAATATGACATAAAGTAGTCATGTTGAGATTTGAGGCTTGAGACACCAAAATACCAACACACCAGGTCCTGCTGAATGAATTTGATTCAAGCTTTCTCTCAGGCAAAGTAAAACAAAGTTTATCAAAGAATTCATCATAATGGGTAGACTCTTAAAGGAACCTAAGTATTTGTGATGCTTGTGTTGACAAGCAGGCCAGATTGAATCTCCTCTAAATTGAATCTGAGCACCTTCAGGGAGGGAAAATTGTTCTTTTATACAGAAAGATTGTGGGAGGGATCAAGGAGTGATCTAGAGTAGGGCTTTGGGGAGGATCTTGAGGAACTGAGGTCAGACTCTAGGAATGGGATTAAGGGAGGGAAGGGAAATAACTGAATGGCTCCCTGGAGATCACACAATGGAGGGCTAGGCTAGTTTAAGCTAACAGAATTGGGTATAGATAGGATTATATTGATAGGATTAAGGGTGGGAAGTAGCTGGACAATGGAGGGCTAGTCTAGGTTAAGAGTAGCAGAGATTTGGGTCTAGCTATAATGAAAATTTATGGCCTCAGGCAAATGCCTCCTCAAGTGGGAAGATTCAAGGGGATTCCCAGAGTCTAAACTCCATCAGTTCCAAATGTAGAGAAGACTTTAAGGATGTTTATTCTATCCCTAAATAATAACTGGTCTTTCCCCACATACCACAGACTGTGATAATCTCTGCCAACTAATTTTGAAAAGATTTCAGAAATCCTGCTGGTGATCATGTATAGGCTTGAAGGAATGCACAATCTCCAAGCAACAGCAACAAAAAAAATCTTAATAGAATCTGTAATTATTTCATTTTTAAGAAATTACTTTCTTGTAAGGAAAAAAAACACAACTCTATTCTTCAAAATGGAAATTTAGATGCATGGGAAAGCATATTATTTCATAAAGGAGAAACTTAAGGTCTTATCAAAATAAATAGAAAACATGGCATAAACATTTCATCTCTGGTTCTATTTCTTATTTGTACGTGATATGCTAAAGTGATTGCCAACTTTTTAAAGAGTAGAATATTATTTCTGCCCTCCTTAATATAACAAAAAATATAAATTGCATTGCATAATGCATTTCTCATTTCTCATTATGGCTCACTTGGAAATGGCTTTTACAATTGAAGATCACATTAAATGTCAGAGAGCAAGAGAAATAAATGTGATTACAGGCAAATAGTATCTGAGGGTAGTTCCCAGGGTTTGGGGGATTGTAGAAATACCTTCATGGCATGCCAGAGCTCATGAGCATCATAAGATGGTGGTGGATACATCAAACCAACCATAACATCCTTAAAATGCCCTGAAAGATTCTCCTTTAGGTCTGCAATCAAATCCTACAGAGGAAAACAAAACAGTAAATCCATAAGCTATCCACATTGTGACATATCTATATCAGAGTTATCATGGCTTAGCGGTCCAGAAGACATTGGTTTAAGTCCGGCATCTGACATTGTGTGACGTTAGGTATTTAATTATATATTAGGTACATAGAATTGACCTCTCAGAGCATCGAGAGATGCTTTCCCTAAAGATGTTCTCCCCAGGTATGCAATCCCTAAGACTGTAAATGGTGGAAAAAAATTGCTAATAAACATTGATTGAACATAGATCTTATGTTTGTTGGCACATAGATTTAGAGCTAGGAGGGACTTGAGGTACCAGTTAGTCCAACTCATTCATTTTATAAATGAGGAACCTGAGGCTCAAAGAAGTTTAAGTGATTTATATGTCCATCACAGGATTTAAAATAATTCTTTTGTCTCTAAATACAAGGTCTTTCAACTGTAGCATGTGCCTTCCTCATTAGACCAAAAATCTGTAACCTTATCTCTACCTGTACAAATCATGGAATAGTGGAAAATGCATTTTACAGTCTGAAATAATACCTCATCTCGAATCCTTCCACAAAGCAGATACCTTACTGTTGGAAAAAAAGAGTGGTTTGGGAACAGACTAATTAGTGAATCTTGTTAGACTGAAAACTTCAAGATGCCTGCTGACTGAATTTTACCCCATTTCCTCATGAAAAAATATCTTAGCATATGCAGCAATACATAGACAGGATAACATTGTACCTTCTTCTATCCAACCCTCCAAACACACACACACTGCCTTGATCTCACTGTAAATATGAATAGTAATTGAAAATGAAGTAGACTTTACCTGGGCTTGTTTACTCAGTGCCCTTGATTACCTGGTGGGGTTTTAGGAAACATTATTCTTCAACAAAAATAATTTTTTCCCCATTGTGATAATAAAGATCCTAAAAGGGAAAGAACTGATTCCTCCATTGCCCAAAAGCTTGTGTTACCTATTCTGACTGTTTTAAAAAACAATAGCAACAATCTTTTAGGCATTTCTGAAAATTACTGCTACACTATTATTGTAATGCATAAAAGAGTATTGAAAGGGGAAATAAATTTTTTTTCTAAAGTCAAACATGCTAGGTTTTCTTTGTTAAAATATGAGAATCTTAAAAAAAATCAGTTTGCCAAATTACAGAAGTACAAAAATTGATAAGAAAAGACATCTCATTCTCAATCTTTGAAGTTATATTAACAGAAATATATGTATATATTACATATATAACACATAATATAAATGCATACATATACTCTTTTTGCAGAAAAATGTTTACTAGAAAAAAGGTTTTCTAGAAAAAGATTTGTAAAACAATTTCACATGGTTCAAAGACTAGTAAAAATGTGTGGATAATATTCCATCTTTTTTAATGTACCCAAGGTATTAATTCAAATTTGTTCTGATCATATATATTAAGATTTCTTAGTCATGGGGCTGCTAGGTGGCTCAGTGAATAGAGTACCGGCCCTGCAGTCAGGAGGACCTGAGTTCAAATCCAGCCTCAGACACTTAACACAAAAACTAGCCAAGTGACCTTGGGTAAATCACTTAACCCCAAAAAGCAAAAACAAAAAAACAAACAAAAAGATGTCTTAGTCCCACAGAAAGACATACAAATTTTAAGAATAAAGAAAGAATAATCATAAATTGAATTTTAAATGCCACATATGAGCATGTTTCTTTTTAAGTAAAAAACCATTTATCTGCTGAGTACTACAGATATGAGGACCATATGGCTTATATTTTCCTGAGTAATAGCTACTTCAATATTTTTCTCCTGTTGTCCTTACAAACCATCAAAATTTCTTAGGCATTACACTATGTCAGCAACTAGATATTGAAAGAATCAAGACAATAAACATTACCAAAAAAACCCCATAACTCATAACATTGAGAACTACAAAATATGGAGAAATAGGGACTGAAGAAGTGTTGAAATTAATAGTAAAAATCAAGAACCTTACCCTTGTCAGTGTTATGTAAGAGAGTTGTTGGTAGGGGCTAGCTTTTATTTTTTTCTTTGTATCTATAGGGAATAGCAGAGAACCTTGAATAATATTAAGCATATCAGTGTTTCTTAATAAATGCTACTTGAAAGAATGAAAAAATAAAAAAAAGTTATGCTTTACGCCTTTAGGAGAGAATTATCAAAGTGAGAAAACATGGCATGTACCCAAATGATGGAATATTAATATAAAATAACAAATGTTTAACAGTTTACTTTTACTTTCAATATTACTTTTATACATTATCAGATACTAAATAAATAGTATACAGTAGGTACAGTAAAAAGTTACAATGCTAGGCCAGATCTAATAAAGATGAATTTAAAAGAAATGCATAAAGTCTTACCCTTACATTGTGGGGGAGGGGGGTGGAGACCAATTAACTTCACCAATGTAAGACTGAGGAGGTGTGACTAGAAGAGTTTTATTGAAAAAAATATTTTGAAATTTCAGTGGACTAGAATCTTTATGCAAATCAAAATTTTGTTTGTGATAGCCCAAAAAATGAATGCAAACACAAACTGTGTTAAGAGAAGCCTTGTTGTGCAGGAGTAGTGAGGTGATAGCCTGCTGTACTCTGTCAGACTCCACATCTACAACATTGAGTTCAGTTCTGGGCATCACTTTTTAGGAGGCTCATTTATATACTGTTGTGTGGGATATGGTGAAGACCCCTCACAGACTCTTAGGAGGGGGATCCTCATACACTTTCAGAATTTAAGTCTGGGTTTTCAATTCAGTTTTTCTGTAAAAATAAGCTGCTGACCCTGAAGTATTCCAGGAGAAGAGGATGGGAACACAGGATGCAAATACATCTGCATATTTACCCATGTCAAGAGACTAATAAAGATGGGAGTTACACAAGATTTCTTAGAATACTACTTCGGCAGGTGTGATAGTAATGGCAATTAAAGATTCCCCTGTATTGGCTTGGTTTTCAAATTGATTGTATTAAAACCCAGAGTTTGTTAATCCCACCTGTGGGATGGGCTTGTTGATGTGAAAAGAAAGTCCTGAAGTAGGAGGAGCTGGTGATGTAGATTTGGAGAGACAGGAGAGAGGCGGAAGATCTTTTTTTGGAAGCAGCACCTCGTGGAGAGAGAGAGACTAAGAGAATTGCTGGTGGCCGCTTTGATTTGCCCTGGACTTTTGAGACCTGCCCCCTGAGCTGCCAAGGACTGAGGAGACATGGCTGTTTTGCTGGTACTTTGTCTGTCTGTTTTGATGTTATTTTGCCAGATTTGTCCACTGGTGAAAGACTGTCCTTTTGTTGAAGAAGTCCTGGAACCTGGCTGTTCGCTAAGAAGGCCTGCGACTGCCCTGCAGACAGAGAGTGAATACTGTCCACTGGTGAGGGACAGTACTGTTGTTGCAGGGGTCTGGAGACTGTCCTGAAGACAGAGTGAATACTGTCCACTGGTGAGGGACAGTGCTGTTGTTGCAGGGGTCTGGGAGCCTTTCTGTTGGTTCAGAAGCCCTGAAGAAGGATTTTCTTGTTGTATGTTTACAGAAATCCTGGGAGAGGGCTTTGCTAATGTGTTCAGGGGTTCTAGGACTGTTCTACAGACAGAGGATAAATTCATGAAGGGACTGGCAATGTACCTTGTGGCTTTGCTAAGCCTTGTCTCCCCAGGAACTAAGATTGCTGAGAACTTGCCTCGTGTCAAGATGAAGAAAAGACCTCAATTTGGGTATTAAGTGCTGTGTTTAAACTTGATGTAACTCTGGGGTAGATTCAATTGTGATCCAGGGGTGGGGAACTTTTGACCTTATGTTTGGAAACTAATCTCCATTTGAGAAGAGGGGCTTTGTGGTGGACTTAATTAAGGTATAGCCTAGGGGTGGAGAAGTATTTAGAACAGAGACTTTGTAATTGATTGAATGATTGGAAGGTCCTGGGGTGGGGTAGTACTTGGAGATTATTTAATCACGCTTAGTAAATGCTGTACTTTGAATGATGTCATGTTTTGATCTTCTCTGTTCTTGGTTTGTCACTGAATAAAATAGAGAGCACCTATGCTGGTATTTTGAACCTGGGAAGTTGCCTTCTTTTGGCATTACATTACAGCAGGATAATCATATCTGCTTGGTTCCTTGCCTAGTTATACTATAAGGGCAAGTTGACCATGAAGTATTTCAGTAACAAGGACAAGGACACAGTCTTTGATCACATCTGTACATTAATCTAAAGAAAAGGGGCCCTGGGGAGAAGCCAAGATGGTGGCATAGAAACACAAACTTGGAGTAAGCTCCTGCTCCAATGACTTACGATACATGTAAAAAAAATGACTCTAAACAAATATTAGAGGTACAGAACCCACAAAGTGACAGAGAGAAACAAACCTCCTGCTGAAGGCAGCCTGGCAGGCCAATAGGAAGGTTCTATCACATGGAGCTGGGAGCCGAACACAGCCCCCTTGAGCTGCAATTCTGGCCCCAGGGTGGCCTGACCACCTGTGACCAGAGCAGACTTCAGGAGAGTGAATCACCAGCAGCTGTGGTGGTTTCCAGACTTCTCAACCCATAAATGCCAAAGACAAAGTAAAAGGTCAGTGTGGAACTCTATTGGAAAGGAGGGGTATAGAAGAGTGGGGTCTGACCCCTGCCCCCAGGGTGGGAAGTGGTGGAGGTATGGGGGCTGCAGCCGCTGCCACATGGCTCCTTCTGGAGCTCCTGTCCTGCAGATTGTAGGGGGAATAAGCATCCATTCAGAGGGCAATCACTCTTGAGAAGTCTGGTGAGCCCCTGGGAAAGGAACAGTCTAAAAAGTCTAGAATGGGAAAACTTCCTAAACTTTCCAAAGGATAGTCCTCTTGGGAATAGACTCAAAGATTAATGGCAGTCCTGGGTGGTGGTCCTGGGGTGTGTAGCCAGTGTGCCAGAGTTTTTGGGGACTATAGAGTGGGCACCTTCATAATAGCTCCAACAGCTACAAAAATCACAGCAATTTGGGACAAAGCTCTCTCTATTCTGGAAGCAGAGTTCTACAATAGAAAAGAGCTCAAAAGCCAAGTAATTGGCTGGCAATATGAGCAAGCAGAGGAAGCACAAACAGACCATTGAATCCTTTTTTGGGGACAAAAAGGATCAAAGCATGGAACAAAGGAAGACAATGATGTCAGAACTCCTGCATCAAAAGCTTCCAAGAAAAATATGAACTGCTTACAGGCCATAGAAGAGCTCAAGAAGGTTTTGAAAATCAAGTCAGAGAAGTAGGGGAAAAATTGGGAAGAGAAAGGAGAATGATGCAAGAAAATTAGGAAAAGTGACTCAACAGCATGCTAAAGGAGATCTCAAAAAATACTGAAGAAAATAACACCTTAAAAAATAGACTAACTGAAAGGGCAAAAGAGGCACAAAAAGCCAATGAGGATAAGAATGCCTTTAAAAGCCCACTTTGCCAGATGGAAAAAGGGATTTCAAAAACTCACTGAAGAGAATAATCTCTTCAAAATTAAGTTGGAGCACTTGGAAGCTAATGATTTTATGAGCAATCAAGATACTATAAAACAGATCCAAACAAATGGGAAAAAATAGAAGGCAATGTGAAATATCTCATTGGAAAAACCTCTGACCTGGAAAATAGATCCAGGAGAGATGATTTAAAAATTAGTAGATTACCTGAAAGCCATGATCAAAAAAAGAAATTTCTTTCAAGAAATTATCAAGCAAAATTTCCCTGATATTCTAGAACCAAAGGGCAAAATAGAAATTGAAAGAATTCAGCTATCACCTCTTGAAAAGGGTCCCAAAAAGAATACTCCTAGGAATATTATAGCCAAATTCCAGAGTTCCCAGGTAAAGGATAAAATACTGCAAGCAGTCAGGATGAAACCATTTAAGTACTGTGGAAACACAATCAGGAAAACACAAGACCTAGCAGCTACTACATAAGGGATTGGAGGGCTTGGAATATGATATTCCAGAGGTTAAAGGAGCTAGGACTAAAACCAACAATCACCTACCCAGCAAAACTGAGTATAATGCTTCAGGGGAAATTATGGTCATTCAATGAAATAAAGGATTTTCAAGCAATCTTGATGAAAAAACTAGAGCTGAACAGAAAATTTGACTTTTATCTACAAAAAGTAAGAGAAGCATGAGAAGGTAAACAGGAAAAAGAATTCATAAGTAACTTATTAAAGTTGAACTATTTACATTCTATTCCTACATGGAAAAATGATAATTGTAACTCATAAGACTTTTCTCAGTATGAGGGTAGCAGAAAGATATATATATATATATATATATATATATATATATATATATATATATATATACACACACACATACATACATACACACATACACATATATATACACATACATACATATATATGTATGTATAGGGGGTGTATGTGTATATAAATATATATGTGAGTGTGGGTATATGTAGGTAAATGTACACATAGACAGAGGGCACAGAATGAGTTTAATATGAAGGGATGATATCTAAAAAAATACAATTAACAGGTGAGAAAGGAATTTATTGGGAGAAGGAGAGAGGGAGAGATAGATTAGGGTAAATTATCTTATATAAAAGAGGCAAGAGAAAACTGCTACAATGCTTAAGGAGGGAATAACATACACACTCAATTGGGTATCTTACCCTACAGGAAAAGAGTGGGGAAGGGGATAAGAGGGGGATAATAGAAGGGATGGCAGATTGGGGGAGAGGGTAATTAGAAGCAAACACTTTTGAAAAGGGATTCGGTCAAAGGAGAAAATAGAATAAGTGGCTGGTGGGATAGGATGGAGAGAAATATAGTTAGTCATTCACAGTATAACTACTATGGAAATGTTTTGCATAAGTACAAGCTATATTAAGTTTCTTGTCTTCCCATTAGGGGTGGGTGAGGACAGAAGAAGGAAAAAATTCTGGAACTCAAAGTTTTAAAAACAAATGTTTAAAAAAAAGGATTTTTTACAGGTAACTGGGAAATAAGATATACAGGCACTGGCATATAGAAATCTATCTTACCCTACTAGAAAGTTAGGGGGGGAATGGGGCAGGATATAAGAGGGAACAGATTGGGGGAAGGGGTATTCAGTAGGCTTGCTGCTTGGGGGTGGGTGGTAGGGGAAATATGGGGAGAAAAATTTGTAACTCAAAATTTTGTGGAAATGAATTTTGAAAACTAAAAATAAACAAATAAATTGGGGGGAGAAAAAGAAAGGGGACCCCCCAAAATGTAGGAGTTGTGCCAAAGTTAACAGACTGCTATACATAAAATAATTGCGCCTGCTTACTATGCATTTCATCATTAGAGTAGATTTATTGTGTTTAGATTGTACCCTCAAAGCTCATGATAATGGGCTGAGAGGAAAGGGGTTAGGGAGGGGGATTGTGATTAGGGGTCTATAAAAGAATTTGCCTTCTCTGTGTCTGGCATGGTCTGACACAGGATGTATTGAATGCATTTGGATCAAAATTTATTTGATCCAAACAAATGAAAAAAAAATAGAAGGAAATGTGAAATATCTCATTGGGAAAATCACTGACCTGGAAAATAGATCCAGGAGAGATAATTTAAAAATTGCTGGACTACCTGAAAGCCATGATCAAAAAAAGAACCTAGAAATCATCCTTCAAGAAATTCAAAAAGAAAAATGGGAGACACAAGATAAGAGAGACAAGGAAAATTTTATAATCCAGGATGGGAAAGCAATCTCATCAGTCCTGGGAAAGGAAGTAGGGAGAGAGGGATAGAAGGTAGAGGAGTCTGCCTGTTAATGCATTAGATATTATATGTAGTTAATTGTTTACATTATAATAAGAATGATTTGATGAAACTGTGGGTTACTGCTTTACTGTTAAAGCCTAACATTGTTAATTGTTAATTTGTATGGAAAGGAGTGGCTAGGTGAAAAATGTTATTCTGACTAGTTCTGCTCATTCATTCATTCAGAACCATCCCCCTGTAAGCATGGGGGTTGTCAGGCAAGGGCATTAGTATTGGCCCTCCCCCAGGTCCATGTTGATTCCCCTTATTTGATAAACTAACCAAGGCCCCTAGAAACCACCTGTGTGGCCAAGGTCATCAGCCCTGGAAAAGGAGCTTATTTTAGTTATAAAGCTCCTAAACAATGAACTTGACATGCTAAGAAGTAGCAAATCTATGTACAAAATACTGAAAAGGATATCTAACAATTGGCTTTTATACCAGGATAAGTTTAAAATTTGTGAAGGGAAAAATGTTAAAAAAGGGAATCCCTTATGTATGCGAGTCCTGGTAAATCTTTATGGTATATTGCAACTCAATGAGAGTAAATTTATATTAAAGTAAAAGGGCTTGGGGACCATGCTGCATGTGGATGTGTTGTCCAATTAGGTCCCTACTTTTCATCTTTCTGACAGGTCAATGGAAAGTTAGGCATAAAGTAAATATATTTTGCTGTTTTAAGGACATTCTCCCTGAATGTTGTGGGAATAATTAGATACATATTTGTGAGGTTAGACATTAACCTCTTTGTTTTTTTTTTTACTCTGGGATTCCAGTATAGAACAGTTGTTAGTAATGGGGATCAGAGGGTTGAAAAGATAAATGAAAATTTGGTTAGAAATATGGATTACAGTATGAATTCAGATCAAGCATGATCAGAGAAGGAGAGGGAAGCTTGGGAAGTAGATGCAAATCTATTATAGCAATAATTTATAATCTTGATGGGAGTTTTGATTTTTTATGAACAAGAATAAATATAAAAATGAATACAGGTTATTTGAGGCTCACTTTAAAGATGTCCCTTAACCAATGTGAGATTATAAATCATAAATTGATTGATGGAGCCTGCTATTTAACATTTTATGGGACTGTTAACTTACTGTTTCCCTGAGTCTAACACCAGGTATGAATATTGAGAAAGGCTATCCAAGCTAGCTGAGCCACTGACCTATAATGCCAGACCCTGTGAAGTACAGGTATGGAATGCAGAGGGAAGGTCAGGAGAATGACTGTTCCACATGAGCTGAGGTAGAATTCTCCGGACTTGATCTACCCATTGACAGCTGGAAGACTTTAAGCTTGGCTCAATGCAGATTGCAGCTTGGTATACATTTTGCCTGAAATTGACATTCTGAAGTTGGGAAATATGGTTCCCTCATTATACTTTTGCCCTATTCTTGGTGGAAAGTTTCAATAGTCAAAAGTTTTGAAAATACAACAACAAATCTATTAAATACTTGATTCTGGAACATCTTAAGTTACTATGAGATTAAGCTATTAGGCTCAGCATTTAGGATAGGTATTCCTGTATAAGTCAGGGTCCTTTTGTTCTTTATAATAATGTGAAGACAAGTAGCTCAAGGGTTTGTGGGAATATTATTCTGCTATTTAGTTAGTATCACATTTGTCTCAGTTTTGCTATTAGTTAATGTTAAAAGGAGAATAGTTTGTAGACTACTTAGTAAATATTTTAATTGTCTTAAAGTGATAGCTTAATGTAAATCCCTTAGTGAAAGCTCATCCTCCTGGTGGAGGAATTAATAATGGATTAATGCAAAATATAAGAAACTGGTCCTAATGTGTGATCCTGACAATTGACCAAGATTCCAATTTTAATTTTGTAAGAATGATAAGGGTTAAGGAGGGGTAATTTAAATTGGTTCCAAGGTTATTTTGTAGGAAAGCGAATGAAAGAAGGCAGAAGAAAAAGAGCCTGGGATGCAGTGCTGAGGATGGATAGCTGGAAAGTGACCAGAGGACTTCTATCAGATGATATACTCCCACCAGACAGCAGTGTGAAAAGAGACTTTTGGATTTTGAAGGTATAATTGTTTGTTATTGGGTTTTTTTGAGTCTCTGTATCTGTACTCATAAAGGGGACTGCCCCCTTGTATATTGTCAGTGCGATGATCTTATTTAAAGAGGAGATGGGAATTAGAATTAAGAAAAGTGGGGAAACTTCAAAAAGGTATAAAAGAACAGGGATGGGCCCCAGTAGAACATGAGGACAAAACCAAATTGGATGGAGGAGTCGGGGATGAGAGAGCAGAAAGAATGTATCAGGAATGGTGTGAGGGGTCTTCAATGAGCAAATGAGAAGGAGGGATTGTGTGGGATATGGTGAAGACCCCTCACAGACTCTTAGGAGGGGGACCCTCATAGACCTTCATAGAATTAAAAGCTGGGTTTTGAATTAAGTTTTTCTGTGAAAGCAAGCTGCTGACCCTGAAGTGTTCCAGGAGCATAGAACGGGAACACAGGATGCAAAAGTATCTGCATGTTTACCCAGGTCAAGAGACTAACAAAGATGGGAGTTGTACAAGAATTCTTAGAATATTAAATCTAAAATTTAGAATACTTAAACTTAGAATACTAAATAATACCAAATACTAAATAAAAATACTAATTCTTAAATACTAAAATACTAAATTTTTAGAATACTAAATACTAAATCTGCAGGATAATCATATCTGCTTGGTTCCTTGCCCAGTTATGCTATAAGGGCAAGCTGACCGTGAAGTATTTCAGAAACAAGGACAAAGACACAGGCTTTGATCATGTACATTAATCTAAAGAAAAGGGGCCCTGAAAAATGTAGGAGTTGTGCCAAAGTTAACAGACAGCTAAACTTAAAAAATAATCGTATCTGCTTACAATGTGTTTCATCAGTCATTTGAATAAATTTATTGCATTTTGATTGTACCCTGAAAGCTCATGATAATGGACCAAGTGGAAGAGGGTTAGGGAGGGGGATTGTGATTAGGTGTCTATAAAAGAATTCGTTTTCTTTGTGTCTGGTGTGGTTTGACACCGAGAACGTATTGAATGCATTTGGTATGAGTCGCTCTTTCTTGCAAGATCGCAATAAACTCCTTTCTACTTTCTACTTTGAGAAGCCTCTGAGTTTAATTTGTTTAAGGACTTTGCATGTTCCACACACTGTGGAATATAAAGAAGACTCCAAACATGATTAAGAAAGCCCTGTAGATATTGCCAAATGAGGATCAATTAAAGTTGAGGGGTTGTATGGAATATAGAAGACTTAGGCATGGGGAAGTTATTTAGACCTATCTGAAAAGTTATAGAAAAGAATTAGACTTCTGTGTGGCCTCAGGGAAAAGAACTAAGATCTATGAGGAATGGCAGAAAGAATAAAATGTAGGTTTGAAGTAAGGGAAAGAAAACCCAAATTCCTCACAATTAATACTCCTCTAAAGAAGGCATTCTTAGAACAAAAACTGGATGTTTACTTGTCCAATATTTGAGAAGATTTTTATTCTGGTTTAGTTTGTATTCAATGGCATTTTGAAATTTTTCCACATTCTGAGATGATGTGATTACAGTTTCAGAAAAGAGCATGGATGTGTCAGAAAAACGCATCCTTTATGGAATAAGTGAGGTTTTAGCCAGGCCCTAGAGGATGGTTGTGATTTGCAGAATCAAAAAGTATAGATGGGGAGGCAATTGCATATAGTAGGGTGTGGGGAGTCAAAGAAGCCTGATTCAGGACTCAGACTATTTACCCTATAGAAGGTCCTTTGCAATGTGGCTTTTTGTTAAGATTTCTCCTTGGGTCTTTTGATATGGGTTACACTTATAAGGATGTTACTTGAGTTCTGAGATCAATAGGCTCTACCCCAAGATTTTAGTTAATGAGAGCCAAAATATTTGCTTCAGCACTCAGGTATCTTTGGGTGGTCAGCTCTTAACATGATGTATTTTGATGATTGTGGCTTTGGCTTTGAAGTCTGCTCTCAATTGTATCCATTTATGACTGTGGCAGCATTAGGAGGTACTTGAGGCCTAGATCAAAGGTTTTACCCTAAGACTTTAGTCTCCTAGATAACAAATCCTTATCAAATTATCTATTCTGTGCTATTTAGGATATAACAGAGTAAGGTAATGATAAGAATACTCAAGTCCTATTCCTTTGTCTCATTTGTTTTATGTAAACCTTGTGCTAAAAATCAATAAATGGAGAGAAACAGAGAGAGAGAAAGAGAGAGAGAGAGAGAGAGAGAGAGAGAGAGAGAGAGAGAGAGAGA
>NW_027185655.1:77014390-77050469 GCF_028583685.1 Petaurus breviceps papuanus
AGAGAGAGAGAGAGAGAGAGAGAGAGAGAGAGAGAGAGAGAGAGAGAATGAGAATATAATAGACAACTAGGCCATGTCATACCATGGACAAATTACTACTGGCTCTGGAATTAGAGGAACTAGACTTGGCAATAAAGACAATAAGACAGGGCAGGGTTTGGAATCAGAAAGACCTGAGTTAAAAATTCCTACTGAGTCACTTACTAGCTATGTGACTATTGGCTAAGTCACTTAACCTCCCTTTGCCTCAGTTTCCCCATGTGCAGAATGAAGGATTTGGATTTGACAATCTCTAAGGTCCCTTTCAGGTCCTTATCCAAAATCCCATAATCTCAGTTGAAATGCTTGCTACCTGTGTGATCTTGGACAAATCACTCAGGTTTTGTTTTGTTTTTATAAAACAAGAGGGTTGGTCTTTGAGTTTCCCTCTACATCTGGATCAGTGATTTGATGGTACTTTTGTTTTTCTAAAAAAAATTTTTAAAGCTTGTGGGAAACAAAAGAAGGAATTCTGTTTCTACAGGAGTAAAACCACTCTCAGCTTTGAGTGATAACAGGAGGTAAGTCAGAGGTAACTGGTTCTAATCAGAGCTGTGACCTAGCATAACCAGGCTTCTGATTAAGTAAAAAGTCAGAAACTTGTATGCACACTTAACGAGCGATTTGAGTGGGAACATATCAAGGAAGAGAACACAAAGTGGGTGGTTCAGGAGGTTGCATCTAGCCAATGGCAGGGCGGGGGAGGGGTTCCAGTTGGAAACAGAAGATAAATAACTGTGCATTTATTTGAGCAAGTGTATCCTATTGACAATGAATGTAAAATAAATGCAATGAGAATTGTCCTGGCTTCACAATGAGTATTTTCTTTCTAGAGTGAGCACATTTCTCACAAGCTTTATTAAAATAGTATTTAAATTGTTAGAGCTAGGAGGAACTTTAGAGATCATCTAGAATCACATGAAATTCGGGCAAGAAGGATCCTTGTCCTCTTTATTTTATAGATCAAGAAACTGAGGCAGAATGTGGTCAATTGATTTGTCCAAAGTTACAGGGCTGTTTCCAGCAATTGTCAGCATTAGAAACAATTTTTTCTTAACTCCCAGCAGTGTCCTTACAACTAGAGCAAGCTAAAGCATAAATATTAATTAATCACTAATTGTTAAACTGTGGAATACATTTAAAAAAGGGAGATTCAAGGAAATAAACATTTAGATAAAATTTGGTAATTGTATCACCAAACTTTAATTAATAATCATTAACTAATGGAAAAATAAATGATCCTTTATCAAAGGTTCAATAATCATCACTCACTCCAAACTTTTCTTATGCTTCAAACACACACACACAAAACATACATGTTTTTTAATTTAACAACTGTCACTAGTGCAGGCCAAATTCCTAATAACTTCTTAATCTCATACTGGTCTTTCCACTCCCCCTTTTTTTTTCAACAATTTCATCTCCCCCCCCCCCCCCCCCCCCCACCTTTAAGTTTTAGATTCATTAGGAATTTAGCCTGCACTATTGACTGGTGTTACAATAAATCTTGCCACCTTGACTGAAAGAAGTGTTGAATGCATGAATTCATTCCAGGCAGACATCGCCCTGTACCCTGACACTTTGGGGTTCCCAGCAATTCCAAACAGCATCAGAACCAGCTCCAACATGCTTGAGTGTTAAATGTTCAGAGAATTTCAACTCAGAAATAAACCATTCATACAAATTAAGTGCTTGATTTATGTTTTGTTGATTGTATAAACTTAAAGTGTTCATAATGAAAACTAAATTTAAAAGTGTATTGCATATATTCCCCCTCTACCACCATCCCCCGCCTCCAGTTGGCTCACCAAACAACTTTTTATTGCTATATAGAGGTTGTCTGAATTTAGCAAGAGGGCAGCAGAAGGTTCACAAAATTAAGTCATCACCAGACTGGAAGCTGCTGCTATTGTTGCTGCTGCTAATAACTGATATTTAATTGTGCTGGAAGGTTTGTAAAATGCTCTCTGGATATAACAACAGATTTTTGAGAGTTTGTGTATTTGTGTCAAAATCCTAGTTTTGCTGTAATTTGTGAGCCTTCTTTAATAGATGACAACTTTCATTGTTTCTTATAATGTGCCAGAGAGACAAGTTAAACATTTGCGCAATTAAAAAGACATTGACTATCTTATGTTTATTTATCAGTTTTTGAAACTGCTTTCAATGAATCATCACCATTGGTCCCAACAGCTATCCTATGGGAAACTTAGGGCAGATATATTGTTATTTTGGGAGCCTGATTTGTCAATGACATAGTCAACTGATGATGAAGACAGAAAACTTCTGAGTATTAATCTTGTACTCTTTCCTAAATCATGATTTAGTTTAGTTCTCAATACTTCCTACGTATTTTGCCATTCCAGTATCTTATTTGTGACCAAGAAAACTCTGTTCCATGTGACTTATCCTAAGTTTAAAAAAATTTAGCCAGCCACATGGTGTAGTGAACAGGATGCTGGATTTGGAGTTAGGAAGACCTCAGTTCAAATCCTTACTTCAGAAACTTCTTAGTTGTTGGACTATGGTCAAATCAATTAACCTCCATGAACCTCTGTTCCTCATCATGAAATGGCAATAATAGCAGCACCTACTTCACAGTATTGTTGTCATGACGGTCAAAAGAAATAACAAATACAAAATGCTTTGCCAACCTTATAGTATTAACATATAGCCACCTTTTTTTGTGGCTATATGTGTACCATTTTTGTACTTTTGGATACCAACAGTCCCCTAGACTAACATTTTTCTGATCATAAACAGGGTTCCTTGCAGACCAGTTTCCCTAATATTTCCAATTTATTCCTATTGTCCAATCTAATAGGAACTCTAGATGGTACCTTCTGTTGTTCCATGTCAAGTTGAAAGTAGGCAGAGAAACAGATACAAAGTGGAATGAACTGAAATGAAATTCTGCTCTCTAAAAAGAAAGGCATTGGAAGGAGTTTGGAACTCAGTAGTCCAGCCCTCCAAACAGAGCAGAGTTTCAGGGAGGTGATATCAATCAAGATTTGATTTAAAGCTTCCCCTGGAAGCTCCTTTTGGGCAGAAGACTTACACCTTCCCTTGTCTTTCTTTCCCCTCCCACAGTCAGTTCACTGCATATAACAGATGTAAAGCAAAAGTTGTTGAATCAAATTGAACTGAATGTTTTCTTCTGATCAATTCCTAAAGGATCTCTTACTTAATCTTTAATCTCCATTTACAAAGAAACAGTTAAAACAAGTTATACCTGAGTTCCCAGAGCAGTAATTTCTGACTTTGAGCACAGAAGGTGCTAAATGACCAGTTCTGAGTCATGGGTAGCCCTAGGACAAGGCAACCTAACAGGCAAATCAGAATATTTACAAATAATCACTTAATAACCTGAAGACTTGTACCAGCTTTTTTAAAAATCTGGCTTCTTAAGGTAATTTTTTTTTACGTAATTCTTTATAACACTTTTATGGAAACAGTTTATTTAAAAAAATGGTTTCCTCACTTTAGAGAAAAATAATTTCCTTAGAGAAATAAAATGTAAAGGAAAGAGGAAAAACTTGGAGTCAGGAAATCTGGGTTCAAATCTCACCTCTGACACTTATTAACTATCTGATCAAACTCAAGACATAACCTCTCTTAGTCTTTGTTTCCTTATCTGTAAATTGGGTATAACAACTTGTTCCACCCTCCTCACAGGGTGGCTGTGGAGACAGGGGATAGGGAATGGATTTGTGATTCCAATGGTATAAGGAATTTCCAGGTGAGGAAACCCTCTCTCACAAGGCTGGCATCTTTTCTCCAATTTATTGTCTTAGAGAGTTGCCTAGAACACTGAGAGGTTAAGGGAAATTTCCAGGGTTGCAGAGACACTGTGTGTCAAAGGTAGGACCTAGGTCTTTCTCTCCAATGCTTCTCAAAGTATGGTCTGGGGATCTCTTTGGGTCCTGAGATCCTTTCAGGGGTACATGATGTTGAAACTATGTTTATACTAATACTAATACATTTAAGTTTTAATATATTAAATATCAATAAACATAACCCACAAAAACAAAAGAAAACGCTTTGGAGTCCTCAAATAGTTTTTTAAGAGCATAAGGGGTTCCTGAGACCAAAAAATTTAAGAACTGCTGCAATGTGCTATGCTGCCTTTCTTTCTTTTTTTTATTTTTTCTAAAGCAATCGGGGTTAAGTAACTTGCCCAAGGTTACACGGCAGTTTTTTTTTTTTGTGTGTGTGTGCGTGGGTGTTAAATATCTGAGGCCAGAACCAATCCTGGGTCATCCCGACTCCAGGACAGCACTCTTACTCACTGTGCCACCTAGCTGCCCTGATGCTGCCTTTATTTTTTGTGAAACAAATCATGAAAAACCTTACGATACATTAGAAATAAGAATTATTGCTATTATTCATAGATTGTTCTGAAGTTGTGAGGGAACCAGCCGATCATTTCACCTTTGATCTCTTAACATATTTGGTATCTTTGATCATGCTACTAACATTTTCTTTTTTGACCAAATCTGCAAATTTTGTTAGTTTAATCAGTCAATAAACATTTATTACACGTCTACTACTTGTTAGGCACAGTGTTAAAAATACAAAGAAAGGTAGAAAATAATTTAAAGCAATCTAATAGGCAAACAACTACATACAGATAAACTATATACAGGATAAAAAGGAAGGGACTATAATTAAAAGGGTTTGGGCAAGGCTTTCCATAGAAAGTAGGATTCTAGCTGTGATTTGATAGAAGTCAAGGAAGCTAGGAGGTAGAGATAAGGGGTCTCATGCTAAGAAACTCTTTACCAATTCAGATCAATGCATATTCTCCAAGTCTTAAGAGCATTGAGAGATGAAGTTATTTGCCCAGGGTCATACAAACACTATATGTCAGGGGAGGGATTTGAACCCAGGCCTTCTTCACTCCAAGACTGACTCTCTGCTCACCATGCCATGATGCCTATTAACACAGGTAGCACTTAATTACAAGTCATGTTTTATGAAGCAAATTAAATTTTATTCACAAAATTTTTATAAAGTGCCTACTATGTTCTAAGTACTATTCTAGGCTTGCAAGGAAACTCTGTCTTATATACAACTTCTATACAAGTAAGTAAATACATACATAAGATATTCAAGGAAATATGAAATAATGTCAAGTGTGAAAAAAACAGTAACAACTAGTTTCATATGAGATGTTACCTAAACTATAGTTGGAAGGAAGTCAGAGATTCTATAATTTTGAAGCAAGGTAGAAAGGTTATTTCAGATCCCATTGTGAGAAATGTACCAGGGCAGATAGTTGATTTAGAATTAGGTTATATAACTTCTTTGAGGGACCCAGGCAATAGGCACACAATGCCTGTGGTTGGGTCCTAGGGTAGAATGTTGAACTGCGCATAGTAGTTGTGTGAGAGATAAGTCCTCATTTAGGGGAGAGTAATGGAGAGGGTAGGAACTGACCCATTTTTCTACCCCTGTACTCCCTTAAGTGTTAATCACAAAGTCTTTGGGGCCAAGTGCCCACTTTGAAGACCACTGCATTAGAGGACCCACATCTCTCTTACAGTCCCCAGCACTTTCAGAACCTTTTCTAACGCAGGAAGTGGCTCACATATCCTGGTCCTTATTCAATCACACCAGGGATGCTCCCTCACCAAGGCTTAGGGCAGGCTTTTCCCTAGGAGAACCATTTGAGCTGTTCTGTGGTACTTGACTAAGATGCTATTCCCCACTCCCTGCCTAGTCTTTACCGACCAAATTGTGTCTCAAAATGTTTTCTTGCTTGTCTTGAGACTGGACCTAAACCCCAAATCTTTTCCATTTTCTCCAATTTGGCCTATTGATCT
This sequence comes from Petaurus breviceps papuanus, assembly GCF_028583685.1. NCBI lineage: Eukaryota > Metazoa > Chordata > Mammalia > Diprotodontia > Petauridae > Petaurus > Petaurus breviceps. Next base: position 77,020,255 of record NW_027185655.1, read on the forward strand.
TGACTTTACCCTCAACTTTGCCTTTAAGAGTCACAGTAAATTTACCTTATACAAGCTAGCATCTCTCTGGCCATGATTCCTACCTATCATGCTACTCTAGTCACTCTCTCTAATGGCATAGTCCGGTTCCCTGTCCTGACCCCTCATAGTCCCAGAGTCAGTCCTTACCCAGGGCTGAAAGTTTAGTATCTTACATGGTATACATCAGATAGCTCTTCCAATTACAATTTGCATTTTGAGCTTGATTGTGAATTAGGGAAAATTTCATTTCTAAGAGAGGTAGCAGCAAATGGAGATAAACCTATAAACTCATCAACAGCTTCAATAAACAGTTTCGATAAAAACCTGATTCCCTGAAGGAGAAAAAAATAATTGAAAGTATCCACAGGATACTGAGTATAATTAATGTGGTAGATAGAACAACAGCAGGAAAGAAGTCATAGAAATTTTGTAAAAAAAGGTATTTTATCATCAAGAAACAATTAATAATGTTCACCGAATGCACATTAGCTACTTCTAAATCACAAATGAAAAAGAAATTAAATCATTAAGACATTCAGTGCTGACACCATGCCAGTGGGAATATGGATTAATAGTTGGAATGAAGACTAATTAAAAATTACCCCTTGTGATCTGAAACAAGATTAATGGAGAGTACTGAGAAACAAGGAACTAAATTATCATTTAAATTGTTTATTTTCTAAAATTGTTTTTTTTCTAATTGTCTCATTACATAATTGGAAGAAGGCATTTTAGACTCCATATATGTCTAACCAATTTACTAGGAATTTTCTTGAGTTCTTTTTCCCCAAGTCTTTATTTTTTTCTTCCTACTCCCATATCCAATTTGATATTCCTACAAAAGCCAGGCTAAGCATGTTTCTGAGTTAAAATTTATTTTTATTTTCTTTTACATTTATACTACTACATTATACTTTGCTCAGAGCTGGACTAAAGGTTTTATATGGTAGCCTTAAGTATTGACTAATAATAGGAATTCACAAAAGATTTCACCCCATAATCTATATACATTATTCTGTTCTGGGATTTGACTAAATTATCAAAGTTGCTGGCCTTTTTTATCCTTAAATAAATCTGAAATGAAATACCTCTATAAGTTTGGGTTATTCCTGAAATAATTAATAAATAAGCCATATTTATTATAAATTAAAAGTGGATTGATGCCAGTGTCTTAGAGTTGGTGTAATTTGTGCTGCAATGATTTTAAGATGACCATGTATATGGGGAGGCTTACAGCACAAGAACTGTCTTATGAAAGTCCATTGTCTCTTTCACCTTGTCCTTGTGTTTTCTTTCCACTAACATTACATCTTTTCTGATGGTGAAGACTGGTTAACTTTCAAAGTTTGGGCAAGACTATGCCATATACATTCCCTCTCAAGCTGTCCTGGTAAGCACTTCAATTTTTCTCCATCTTGGCACTTCAGTATTTTTTGTTTGCAGGCTGATTACTTTGGTATCAATCAACTTGCTTCCTAGCGTTTCTAAGCTGAGGTTTATTCAATTTTTAAACCAACAAAATGGGGGACCCAATAACCTAAAGAGAATTTTGATGTGCACTTATAGGATTGACACTGAGAACTGAACTTTTGCCACATTAAGGTAGTTCACCATCATTGTTTCACCTAAGAAGCTTTAGGTATTTGGTAAACTTATGAGGTTATTAAAGCATATATATATATTTTAGTAGTACTGTAAACCACTTATTAGCTGCATGACCCTGGGTAAGTCACTTAACTTCTGCCTGTCTCAGTTTTCTCATTCATAAAATGGGGATAATAATAGCACCTACTTCCCAGGAGTTGTTGAGTGAATTAAATGAGGTAAAGTGTTTAGCATGGTACCAAACAGTTTATATCCTTTTCCCTAATTTTGAAATTGTGCTTATTGATTTTGTTTTCTTTCACTAAATAATTACTAATTGTCTCTTTCCTCTTTCTTTTCATCCTGTTGGTTAAGTAGTTAATTAAAAATCCACCCCCTTCTCCTACTCTCTAATCTTTAAAAAAACTTTTTCTACACTTTCCTAAAAAAGGTTTTTTTAACCTTGTTCTCTTCATTAATTCTCTTCCAGTCCTGTCTATTCTATTTAGAAGTTTTATTCTTTAATTTTTATTTTTTCATTCATGGTGTGTATACTTATTTGTTCCTTCTTTATCTTCATGGTATTCTTCATGGAATATGAGCTTCCAAAATACCATGTTTGAGTCCCCTTTTTGACCAACTTCTACTGTTATTGCCTTCATAACCTACCCCCCCATCATCTAAACGGACTCTACCTTTGGTGCACAATTCCTCTTTTTCTTTTGAGGGTTACTGTGGATTGGATAAAATTTCTAGTCTTCCTCTTGTTGGTTACATTAAACAGAAATAATCATTGTTCACTATTTTTTATATGAATGGAACCAATAGATTGAAGATATTATTGCTTACAGTATAGAATATAGGATCTGTTACTACATTGCTGTCTGGGGGAATTTTTTAGATTACAGGTTTATGGAGTTCATAATGAAGTCCTGAAAAGGAGCATGCCTAATGACCAAATTAGATTTACCATTTATAATTGTCTCAGACAATATCAGAGAGAGCAGGAAAGGAGTGAAAAAAGCCTTAGCCTTTGGGTCAGTAAGACCAGTGTTTAAATCTCACTATGGTTACTGGTCAGACAACTCCTGACAATCAACACATTCTTGATAACTCAGACAATTCTATAAGAATGAATAAATGAATTAATAAAGCATATATTAAGCATTTACTATGTGCAAAACACTGAGCTGAGGGTTAGGCATTCAAATAAGGAGTGAAACAAAAATACTTCCTGTTCGCAAAGAGCTCACAATCTAATGAGGAAGAATGGTGATAAATTATAGAGGCAAAATCTAGGCTTGATGTCAGGGGAAAACATTCTAACAATTAGAGCTGTCTAATGGTATAATAATCTGCTTCAAATGTTAGTAGGTTCCCTTTCCTTGGATATCTTCAATCAAAATTTGGGTGGCCATTTGTTGGAGAGGATACCATGTTTTTTTTTTTATTGCTGTTGAACTACGGGTTGGACTAGATGTCCTCATTCTATTATAACTTAGAGATTCTGTAATTCTGAATATTTGTTCTATTAGGAGAAAGGTTGTCTTGAAGAGACTATGAGATTCACAAGTCAACAGAATAAAACCCATGAGCTATTAAAGCAATTTGTATCATTTCAGGTAATTTTGATTAACTGCTGTCAGAAGATAGTAAAATCTGGGAGTAAAATTATTTCCAAAAGACTTCATGAAAAGATTCCTCAGTATATTGCAGTTTTACTGTGCTTATAAATAACCATGAATTCAAATACAAAGCCATGGAAATTGACTGTAGTTCTGATATATTAATAATTGATACATATATCTTCCACAATATATCTTTATTTCAGAAGGGGAAACAAACAAAGTAATTTTCTTTTCCTTTCTTTTTTTTTTTTTGAAATTAGCAAGCATTTATTAAACATCTATTATGTGTCATGCACTGTCATACACTGGTACATTGGACATAAAAAGAATTTTAAAAAAATTCCCTGTTCTTGGATTGGTACACATTGGGAGAGGGAGGTACTCTCATGGGAATGTGGTTGAAAATAGAGAAAAAAAAAGTCTAAAGAATCAACAGTGAGTCCATAAAGGAATGAATGATTGTTGGGGTAGCTAGGTGGCACAGTGAGTAGAGCACTGGCCCTATTTCACACACACACATACACACACACACACACACACACACACACACTCAAAACTAGCTGTGTGACCTTGGGCAGGTCACTTAACCCCATTGCTCTACCCTCTCCCCTCCAAAAAGCAATTTAAAAAAAAAGAATGAATGATTCAATATGTCTTTTATAGAGGTCCTTCCTTAAAATGTTATTTCCAGGAGGAACTAGCCAATCAGAGGAAGATGCTGCAGAGTAGAAGAATCTTCTAGAATGAGAAAGCTACTAACACATGATGGAAAAAAAAGTCAAGAGCCAGACCAGAAAAGAATGAAGGCATTCCACTTTTGTAAAGCTCTTCCCTAATATAAGACGGATTTTTACCAAAGAATTTGAATTTTCCTTTTTGCAAACACCAGTACTCATTCCCAATGTTATACTCTGTGTAACTCTGACTTTAGGGCATGCCCAGTTCTAAAATAAAAATTCCCCTGAGGGGGCCTTTTGAGGAAACTTTTGAGCTTGTCAATTTTGCCTAAATAGAGCCCACTACATAGGGCAAACAGAACAATAGAACAGAAACAAACACCACCAGACCAGATCCATTGTGGTGTAATGGTGTAATGAAAGGTAAACAGGGGAAGGGCAAATACTTTCTGTCTCACTGGTTCATTTCATGTCTTCCACACTGTGCAGAAGATAAGAGTCACTAAAAGTCAGTCTCCCATCATGCTCTGTATCTGACTACGGGCATTTTCACTGGCTACTCTCAATGCCTGAAATTTCCTTCATCCTCCCTTCCATCTCCTGGCTTTGTTCTTTGGCTACTTGTTAATGTCCTGCCTTCTACAAAAGAACCTTTGAAGATCCTTTTCATTGTTAATGCCTTACCTCTGTTGATTATCTCCAATTTATCATATATATATATATGTATATTTGTATGTATGTATGTGTATCTTGTTTGTGTGTGGGCTCCTTAAGAACAAGGACTATCTTTGTGTTTCTTTGTATCCCCAGCAGTTGTCACAGTATCTTGCAAATAGTAGTTGTTTAATATGTTCTTGTTGACTTGACAAGGAATTATAATAATAATTACAGCAATAATGGCAATGATGACAATAATACCATTTAATATAGCACTTTAAGGATTGCAAAGCACTGTACATGTTTCAGGGCCTTTTGACTTGACCAGTTTCTATTCTGAATTATTGGCTTAGATTAATTACAAGACAAACTATTTGATGAGACATATTTTGAACATTGAATGTGATTGCTTTAAAATGTTGTTGATGATATTTAATATATCTTGAGCAATTTTTAATCTGCAGAAAAAGTCTTTACTTCTTAATGATCTTTAATAATACTAATACATAAGGAGAAAGCCAGGAAGGCATTTACTCTGGCTGAAGTGAAGATGGCAAAGTGGGGGATAGTATTGGAACAAAAATCAACATTATTTCTCAACCTGGTGATTATTAGTGCTATTCTATACCTGCCCCAAACTCTATAAATGTACATTTCTAATGCAATATTTTTTTTAATTTAGTTTTTTATTTAAACAAATCTTAAAAGTTAAATACACAAGAAAAGAAAAAATATTCACACACTTAAATATTAAAACCTAAGTACAAAATAAGAAAAATAGCATTGCCATGTGCACAGCAGAATGTAAGAGAGGATTCAAAACATACAGCAGCAAATTTCCATTTCCAGAAAGCCCATGTAATAAATGCTACGCATTTCCTTCAGAGCTGTCCTTCTCTTCTTTGCTTCCTTCTAAGTTTTCTTTTATTTTCTGCTGTGCACTTTTTTGCTTTATTCTTTTTTCCCTCTTCTCCCCCTTCCCCCATACACACATACATACAACATACATATGTATTCCCACACATACATATACATATATGTACATATACAAATATACACAAACATATACACACATGCACTTACATATACATGCATATACTTAGATATCTATAATCATACTCATGTATAGACATACATATTCATATGTATCTATGTAAGGCTATACAATTGTTACTTGTCCTCTGTTTTTCTGATGGGAGATAATCTCTTCCTTCATAAATCCAAGTCTTTCCATAATTTTCTAAGCCCAGAAACTCGTCATTTTCTACACCACAGCAATATTCCAACCTTATATTGTTTAGTTATTTCAAATAGTCCAAAATAACATTGATTAATATGGCTGATATATAGTATAGTTTCTTTATTTTTCTTATGATTAAATCTATTTTAGCTTTGACTTTGCCTAAGATCATGATTACTATGCCTGCTTTTTTTCCTCTAATAAACTCTATTCCTAATCTTTATTTTATGTTTGTATGTATCTCTTACTTCCTATCCCTCCTGATTGCTGTACTTTACTTCTACCCGCTACCTTGTCCTCTTATGACTTAGCCTACCCCTCTTCAAGAATCCTTCCCCTATTTTCCCATTCCCATTAATCCAAACACCTTTCTATAGTTCCCTATAACCTATTCCCTCACTCTCCTCTCTAGAGATAATTCCCTTATCCTCTCCCCCAGCCCTATCTCCTTACCATTTTATTTCTTCTGAATTTAGAATACTTTTAGACTTTTCTAGATATATATGTATTGTCCCCTGTTAAACCCATTCCTGATGAAAGTAGATAACCAGAAATACTAGCCCTCCTCCCTTATCTAATTCCTCTGTATTGATTCTTCCTCATACCAAATTTGTATAAAATAATTACTCTTTTTAGCTGTTCCTAAATGGTTTTACTTTTTGAAGTCATATCAGGTATGCCCCAATCTTTCTTACAAACTACCAAATTAGTAATGATAATTTTAGACATAAGTTTTACATTTTACATATGTAAAAAGTATGACCTATTGAATCTTTTGTAATTAGTCTTTTGTAAGCACCTTATATTTCTCTGGGCTCTTTTATTTCTAAACTTCTATTAAGTTCAGTTTTTTAAACAAAGTCTTGAAAGTCTGACAGTTGATCAAATGTTCATTTATTTTTTCATTCAGGATTTTACTTAAGTTTGCTGGGTATGATATATATATATATATATATATTTTGTTTTACCAGAGCACAGTTCTCCTGCTCTTTGATAAATAGAGCTCCAAGACCTGTGGTCCTTTAGGGTCTCTGCTGCAAGGTCTCATGTGATTCTAATTGTGGCACCACCATATGTAAACTTATTTTTTCTTGTTGCTTTTACCATACTATCCTTGAGATGGGGATTTTGGAATTTGACTATAATATTCCTATGCATTTTCCTCACAGAATCTCTTTCAAGTGGTATTCAATAGAATTTTTTTCCTATTTCTACTTTCCCCCTTGTTCTAATGCTTCAGGACATTTTCCTTAATTATTTATTTTATTAAGATTATTTTCTTCCACTTTAAAAAATTTTTATATTTAACTTTATTTTATATAATATTTCATATGTATTTATATATTTATTTAAATGATATTTTAAAATTAAATTTTATGGTTATTTTTAGTTTATATCATTAATTTCCACAAGATTTTGAGTTACAAATTTTCTCCCCCTCTTTGCCCTACCCACCACTCCGAAACCGTGGTCCCACTGTATACACCCTCCCCCAATCTGCTCTCTCCTATATCCTCCCCCATTCCCCTCCAACTTTCCAGTAGGATAAGATGGATATCTATACCCCAGTGCCTGTATATCATATTTCCCAGTTGCATGTAAATATATGTGTATACACACACACATATTAAACATCTGATTTTCAAACTTTGGATTACAGATTCTTTCCCTTCCTTCTTCATCAACCTTACTGGGAAGATAAGTAATTCAATATCAGTTGTACATGTGTAGCTACACAAAACATTTCCATAGTGGATATATTGTGAAAGATTGACTACATTTCCCTCCAACCAATTCCACCCCCCACTTGTTCTATTCTCTACTTTGACCCTGTCCCTTTCAAAATTGTGTGCTTCTAATTTCCCTCCCCGCCAAACTGCCCTCCCTCCACCATCCTCCTTCTCAACCCTTTCCCCCCTACTCTCTTGCAGGGCAAGATACCCTATGTAGTGTATATGTCATTCCCTCCCTAAGCCAAATTCAATGAGAGTAAGGTTGCCTCATTCCCTTCTGCCTTCCTGCTCTTCCCCTCCATTGTAACAGTTTTTCTTTGCCTCTTCTATATGTGATAATTTACCCCATTCTGTCTCTCCCCATCTCCTCTCATTATATTCCTCTCTCACCTCTCAATTTCAACTTTTAATTATCATCCTTTCCCATTAAACTGGTCCTGTGCCTTCTCTGTATATATACCCATACACATATATACACACACTCACATATGTATTTATATGCCCATATACTCTCTTATATGGACGTATGTATGTATATATACATGCATACATGTATATGTATATATATGTGTGTGTGTATACACACACACATTTATATTCCTTTCAACTATTCACAAACTGAGAAAAGTTTCATAAGTTACATTTATCATTTTTCCATGTAGGGATGTAAATAGTTCAACTTTGATATGGTTTCTTTTCCCTGTTTACCTTCTCATGTTTCTCTTGCTTCTTGTATCTGAATGTCAAATTTTCTATTCAACTCTGGTTTTTTCATCAAGAATGCTTGAAAGTCCTCTATTTCATTGAATGACCATGTTTTCCCCTGAATCATTATACTCAATTTTGCTGGATAGATGATTCTTGGTTTTAATCCCAGCTCCTTTGACCTCTAGAATAACATTCCAAGCCCTTTGATCCCTAATAGTAGAAGTTGCCAGATCCTGTGTTATCCTGATTGTTTTTCCACAATATTCAAATTGTTTCTTCTTGGCTGCTTGTAATATTTTCTCCTTGAACTGGGAACTCAGGAACCTGACTATAATATTCCTAGGAGTTTTCTTTTTGGGATCTTTTTCAGGAGGCGATTGGTGGATTCTTTCAACCTCTATTTTGGCCTCTGGTTCTAAAATATCAGGACAATTTTTCTTGAGAATTTCTTGAAGGATGATTTCTAGGTTCCTTTTTTTTTAATCATGGCTTTCAGGTAGTCCAATAATTTTAAATTATCTCTCCTGGATCTATTTTCCAGGTCAGTGGTTTTTCCAATGAGATATGTCACATTGCCTTCTATTTTTTCATTCTTTTGGATCTGTTTAATAGTATCTTGATTTCTCATAAATCTATCTTCCACTAGCTCCAATCTAATTCTGAAGGAATGATTCTCTTCAGTGAGCTTTTGAGATTCTTTTTCCATCTTGCAAATTTGTTTTTTTAAGGCATTCTTCTCCTCATTGGCTTTCTGAGCCTCTCTTGCCATTTGTTAGTCTATTTTTTTAAGGTGTTATTTTCTTCAGTCAGGTTGTTTACTCTCATTTCATAATTTCCTTGCATTGATCTCATTTCTCTTCCCAATTTGTCCTCCACTTCTCTTATTCAGTTTTCAAAATCCTTCTTAAGTTCTTCTATTGGCCTGTAACCAATTCATATTTTTCTTCGAAGCTTTTGGTACAGGAGTTCTGACTTCACTGTCTTCCTCCTGTTCCATGCTTTGATCCTTTTTGTCCCCCCAAAAGGAATCCAAAGTAGGATTTCTGTGTTTGCTTTGCTTCCTTTGCTTGCTCATGTTGCTACTCAATTTCTTGGCTTTTGAGCTTTTTGCCACAGTAGAACTCTGCTTCCAGAGGGGAGAGCTTTGTCCCTAATTGCTGGTGTTTTCAGAGCTGCTGGAGCTATTAGTTGGCTGCCCTATCTGAAGCCTCCACCAGCTCTGGCATCTGGTCACCCACCCCAGGACCTCCACCCTAGACAGCAATCCAGATCTAAGCAGGTGAAAGCAACAGTGATTACCCTTCAGAATGGTTGCTTGGTCCCCTTACAGTTTGCAGGCAGGCCAGGAGCTCTGAAGCAGCCACATGGTGCTTCAGCCACTTCTCCCTCCAGGGGCAGAGGCCAGATCACACTCCCTGACCCGCTGTCCACTGACCTCTCACTTTTTATTTGGCATTCATGGGTTGATAATTCTGGAAACCATCACAGCTGCTGGTGATCCGTTCTTCCAAAGTCCTTCCAGCCATGACTAGTTGAGCCGCCCTGGATCTAAAACCACGGGCTCTTGTGGGGCTGGGCTTTGCTCCCAGCATGCTACAATGGACCCTTTCTGCCTGTCTGCCAGGCTGTCTTCAGTGGGATGTTTGTTTCTCTATGTCACTTTGTGGGTTTTGTAGCTCTAAAGTTTATTTAGAGTAATTTTTTATAGGTATTTGAGGTGATTATGAGGGGGATCACAGGGAGTCTTCCTGCTTCTATGCCACCATCATGGCTCCTCCCCCCAACATTTTTTTATTATAACTTTCAGGTTGTCTGATTATTCTTATGTTTTCTCTTCTTGATCTGTTCTCCAACTTTTCTTATAAGATATTTTACTTTCTCTTCTATTTTTTCATTCTTCATATTTTGTTTGATTATTTCTTCATGTGTTAAAACTTCACTTGCCTTGCTTTGCCCAATTCTAATTTTCAAGGTATTTTCATCCTGAAGATTCTGGATCCCTTATTTTCCTTGGATTATTCTTATTCTTATTTTTCTTAAGTTTTCCCTCTATCTCTCTCATTTGACTTTTAAAGTTTTTTTTTAAGTTCTTCTATGAATTCTTTTTGGCCAGGCGACCATTTGACATTACTCTTTGGGGTAGAACAGGATTTCTTTCCTTCAGTCTCCTCTCCTGAACATGAAGCCCTATTTTCTCTATTCCCATAAGAACTTCCTCTGGTTGGATTCTTTCTCCTTTGCCTGTGCATTTTTTTTTGAGAAATAATTTAATTTTTGTAATCAGCTCTAGCCCTAGGGTATGGGTGAAATTGTCTCTTGCCCTAGATCTTCAGTTCTCCCCTCTACCTTAGAACCAAAGTCATACCTCCAGGCTCCTGTAAGTCCCCCCAACCAGGGGCATTCTGCTCCATCTGCTTCTGAACTCCCAGGGAATTTGTTGGTTCCTTCTCTTCCCTGCTATACTTAACAGAACAGCTAGGTTTGGAGTTCCTTGTCAGCAGAGATTCTCTCCATCTTCTCTGGCTCAGACATCCAACCCCTCTCATATTCCCTGGGGTAAAAGTTCCAGTGGATGGGACCTTCTCAGTCTCCCAAACCAGCTAACCCCAGGGCTTGCAGCTTGTTGTTAATAGGGATCCTGGGCTGGAGGTGTTTACTCTTTACAGGGACCAAACTTCATTCTGGAATTTTTCTTCTGATCTTCTGGAAGTATCCCAGGAAGACAGACCCCTGTTGTGTCCCTATTCTTATTTATTTTCACCACCCACCCCCACTTTGTTTGCCCTAAGGTGCTATTTTATCTCTTTTTGAAAAAAAAAAAAAGGCTGGAATTTTCTGACCTACTTCACCATCTTCCCAGAATCCTCTCCCACATTAGTCATGTAAAGAAGAATGAAATTAAGAAGAATGAATATAATGCAATATAATTGATGTAATAATAAAGTAATTAAAAGAAGAATTAAAACCAAGAAAGAAGGGGAGGAGAAGGTCCTGGGATTTTTCTTTGGATCTTCTTCTGATTGTCCTAGGAGGATCAGTATTCTGCTCCAACTGTTGTTTATTTTTATGGTTCTATGTTTGCCTGGAGGCTATCTTGTGGGGAAAATCTGGAGAGCTTGGAATTTACTGACCTACTCCTCTATCTTCCCAGAATCCTCTGTAGTGCAATATCTTAAATATAATTATAATATAATTAACACAATAATTAAATGATTGATATAATAAAATTGGACCAACTTGAAATATATAGCTGTGAAAGTGAAATGAATATTTGTAGGAGAAAACATTCCTCATCACCTAGAACAGGTTAGTTGATACTTATATCAACTTATATTGATACTTATATTGATAAGTTGATACTTATATACTTATAACTATACAACATATAGTTGATACTTAATAAAGGATTGTTAGCTTGAATAGTATTGCTGAGAGTACTGAGGAAACTTCTGTGATGGTGGAGACACTGAAAGTGTTTCCCCACATAATGAAGCTCATGTTCTATGTAATTAAGTGAAAGGGTTTTCACTATGACTGATTTCAGACGGGTACTTGCTGACTAACATTTTCAGGGATCATTAGCATCCATGTGATGGGAAAAACTCTTTTGTTATCCCCCTCATTTATTTTCTCTAGAAATCTGGCTGGGTGAGAGAAAAAAAAATCATGATAAATTAATAGGCTTGGTAAAAGGAGAACTAAAAGGACAAAGATCGAGTTCATACCTTGCCATACATGCTTTGATACGCCTCTGCGATCATAATCCTTTGTGCATTACTGCGCTGAGTCAAAATATCAATCAACATGTCTTTATTGCAGTCTAAAAAAAGAGGTAAAACATATTCCCAGATTAAGACTACCATTAATCTATATGAATAAAGAATCTTTATTATGCTTTGCAGAACTTAATACTTTGTAAAACTAATCCTTAAATTTCCTTTAAAAAAGAGAAAAAATATAAATTAGATCCTGAGTTCACAAGGAGATATTGAAGGAGTTCATTAAAATGAGATAAAATGAAAAATTCCTGCTTCTTATTTCAGTATTTTTGTTATTGATCGAATCTTTCCCTTAAAAGAGGTGGATGAGCAGTTGCTTACTTGCTTATGTGTTTCCTTGGGTCAGCTGTAAATAAAATTGTGTAATAGATAACATCTCCAGTAATCCCAAATGTCTCCTTTTTGTGATGATTTTTGTTCTACTTCTATGGCTATTTTGGTATACAGTGCCCCTCAGATTTCTCCTACTCTATAGACAAATGCTATTAAAATCAGAGAAGAATTTTATATTTATCTTTAAACATTCATTATAATTAAACTTTTTTCATATTTGGAGAATAGCAAGTTTTTGGTTTTTTCTTAAAGTTATTTTGATCTGCAAGTAGATGAAGCAAGTATTTTTAGGGAGCTATGGGTGGGGAAATTGGTTTCTCTAGTACTAGTAGGTAGCTGCTCACTCTGAGTTGTAAGTGCTGACCTTTGGGGTCACATGGCACAAATATAATTCTTTTCTAGTATGAAAGACCTTCAAATATATGAAAAGAGGCATTTTGTTCCCAGCTAAATCCTCACATCTGTAGGCTAACATAGCCAATTGCTTCAAATGATCTTCATGTGACTTCCATTCTCATCAAATTTTCCCCCTCTCTATTTCTAATTTCATTCCTGTCATAACCTCACATAGCCAGCCATTCACTCCATTTTAGATTATCACAAAGTCTCAGGTACTCAGGTAGGAGAAGGTTATAAAGGGGTGTGGGATCTGGACCCCTCCCCATATTGAACTTTCACACAGACACCTAGCCTCTGAGTCCATATCCCTGGCATTTGTGTGAGGCATCAGGCTCATCCCAGTATAATACTTTCAACTGTCCTTTCAATGTGACCCCCCACCTAGCACAACCTTCACTGTCTACATGGGTGACCCACTGGCCCACCCCAGGCGCTATTCCCCTCAGTCTCTCCTCTGCCCCCTCCCTATTGTTGCTGCCATCTGATCTTTCCCTTTGCCAGACAGATCCCCCAGCCTTGCAGTGGAATCCAATTCAGCTTGCATTCCCTAGCACCCCCCTCACAAGAATTGGGACTTCCTATCTCCCTTCCGCCATGTCTTCAGGACTTTTTCCTCTAAGGGAAGTAGCAGCCTTACCCAGTGGAACAACTAGAATGCATGTCCCATTCTCCATTTCAGACCTTACTCAGGTTAAAGAGAAACTATTCTATACACTGAAGTTCCTGATAAATTTACTGAAGGCTTTAGGGATGTGTCTCTTTAATTTGAGCTTTCTTGAGGAGACTTGCATATACTCTTCTCCATCTGTTAAGGACAGAAAATATTTCTGGGATCTCTGACTCTCAAAAGTTCAAGAAGCAAATGTGTGTGGTAGTCAAAAAGAATCCATATGCTGACCCCTAGCCTCAGTGTCAGGTAGACTGGAAACTGGTAAAGTGGAGAAAGTGAAAAAAAAAAAAAGGTTTTTCTGATCTATAGCCTGAAACTACTGCATTCCTGGGGGGGTGGGGGGGAAGGGCAATCTAACTTTTTGTCATTTTATCTTTATAATTTTTCTAATAATTGATATTTTGAAAAACACAATAGTTTTGCAAATTTCTAAGATAGATTGATTTTTAGAGGGCACAATTAAAATCATCTTTGTTGTCATTTAATGTGAGAGATTTCCTCACAGTGAAGTTTCCTCATTTTTTACTCCCTGTTACATTCCTATATCTTTTCCATACTTTCCCCCAAATTTGAAAGAAAACCATACTAGTTCACTTCTGATTGGGTGCTTCTAAATTTGGTGAAAGGAAATGCATATTGCAGGATCATAAAACAACTTTTGATAGGATAGAGATTAACTATGAATAATTAGCACAATGAAGGATTGAAATTGTTTTTCAATTAGTTAACATTAGTGAAAGATTGTGAGCTTGCCTCACCAGCCAATGGTGAGGACAGGTTTTGGAGGTGGAGTTAGAATCAGGACAAGAAAAGCGTGGCAGCTTCCACATTTTTCACTCTCTAACAGATGCTGCTTGCTCTAGAGAGAGGGCAGTGCTCTTTCTCATGAGAAAGAATAAAGTCCTTTTCTGATCTCAGACTTCAAACTTTTTCATCTCACACACTTAAGATAGTGACAGCAAAATCTGACTTCTTCCTAAGGTCCTCTTTTTCTTTAAAGAGATAGAGCTCAGTTTCTTGGGAAAGCTTTTATAGGTTTTTAAGCAAATGTTTCTTTTAAGGTTATTGATTAACACAATTTTACCAAGAGACTCATCAAATAACTGGATCCATTTAAAGGAATACATAGATGTAAAAACATACTTTTTTTAAAATTTATTTCAGTATTTAGAAGACATTTAATTTTTTTAAAAATTCTTTTTGCATGATTTCCTTTAACCATCTATTTTATACCCCACCCCCTCCCCACTTAGGGGGTCCATGCAGTGATTTCAGTGGACCATGAACTTGAATAGGAAGAAAAATACATCTTTATTTTCACTAATCTTTAACTTAAATTTAGCATTCCTTCCATTATTTGAAAACATTTTTTTTTTCTGAGAAGGAGCCATAAATTTCAGACTTCCAAAGGGGTCTAAGACATAAAAAGGTTAACAATTTATGTCTACCAATAGAGGGTGCTGACCTACTCTGGTAGAGGGAGTTTTCTCATCTTAGAATTCCATATACCATGAAATCACAGCTCCAGTACCTATCCCAATACTACCTTTTAAAACTCGGAACCAGACAGTGTACTAGAAAGATTACTGGATCTAAAATCAGAGGAACTACATCTGAATCCTACACAGATTATCTTAGACAAACTTCTCAGGGTCTTAGTTTGTTTATCTGGAGTACATGGTCTTTAGTTGTTGTTCAGCTGTATCTGACACCGTTTGGGGTTTTCTTGGACAAGATACTGTAGCGGTTTGCCTTTTCTTTCTCCAGTTCTTTTTACAGATGAGGAAACTGAAGCAAACAGCACAAAGTGACTTGCCCAGGGTCATACAGCTAGTAAATAACAGGCCAGATATGAACTCAGGAAGATGAGTCTTACTAACTGCAGTTCCTGCACTGTACCATTTAACTGGGAACACGATCTTTAAAAACTTTCAGAAGTTGATTATCTTGTGGACTTTACATTCTTCCCTGTTGCTCACTCCCTTGCTTTTTCTCCTTACTCAATTTTGATCTCTCCTCTTTTTATTCTTATTTATTTACTCTTCTCCCCATATTAATTCTCTTGATCCACTTTCTCTAGTCTTTTTTGCAAGTGTTCACACTATTTCATCTTTAAAAATACTTTTAAAAAATTGCATTGAAATAAAAAGGTAAAAGTCGATATATAAAGCTTACCAAATCCTTGAAGGGCTCCCCCTATCATTTGAGCATCCATGACAGGATTGAAGTTTGGAGATGGAAAGATGGTTCCCTGTACCTGGTTGGAAGGGAAACCATAGAGTTTGTCGTTATTGTCATCAGGGTTGTCTTCCAAAGAACTTAGGGAGACAAAGTTTAAGAGGACCCCAAATGACAGGATTTTCTATGTGCATCAACAACTGTAAAGTAAATACATTTCACTAGATTAGAATCCAGAATTTATTTGGCTTACCACCCTCTTTATCTAAAAAAAAAAAATACTCAGTGTCCCCTGGAAATCTACTTTTCTTTAAAGTATTTTTTAAAAATTTCCATCACTTTAAAAAATGTATATTTTTTAAATGACTCATTTTAAATTTAACAATTTATTGTATATTTATGGTTTTTTTCCTACATTGAAAAGTTGATGATGTAATATTGCATTATGTAACCATATAATATCATATTGTACACAAGTCATTGCATACACATATTCCTGCCAATGCATGCTGGACTTCCTTAAAATAGGTTTACCTTCCAATGCTTTCTTGTTAAGACCTGTGCCCGGACTTGTGTGTATGACTAACTCTGTTCCACCACAGATGATGATACATGTACGAAAGGTTTTTCAAAATTTTCTTCTCTTCTTTTCTTGTGCTTCCATTGCTACTTTATTTTTATTCAACATCCCCAATTGCATCCAAGGCTACTGCCACCCCCCCCGCCCCCCCGGATCATTCCAATGCCCCCCAGGAGATGGTATCGACCACTTTGGGAACCTATGGATAAGATTGTGAAAGTATTGTCACATGAACTCCAGTGTTTGGATTGGGCTGCTAATCTTGTTGCCTGGCTTTGCATAAAAGACAAAGAGTTTCCAGATTCCAATATCTTAAAATCTGCTATCTAGCTAAAACATCTTTATGGTATATATGACTTTGAGCATCATAACTAGTATTAGAAAAGTATGAGAAGTACTTGGTTTAAGCCAGCTGTTGTTTTTCTTTTTGTTTTCTTCTGAAGGACTTTGACAGCCTGAAAATGGATTTGTGTATAGAACAAGTTGAGCATTTTATATGAATAATAAGTAAGACTTCCTTCAAAATAATTTGCATGCTGATAAAATCATTTAGGAAAATTGTGATTGCTTAAGTGGATTATCAGAGACTATGCATGGCAGTTTACAGAAATAAGTTGTAGGAGTCTCTAGCTAAAGTGACATGACAGTTCTGCCACTTTAAAGAAAGAAAGACAGAAACATTTAGGTAGCAGACATATTCAGGTGAAACTAAAATTACATTTTAGGCTAACAATAAAATGTTGACCTATTTGAAAAAGATATTTGTTTGACATGGTTTATTATTTCAGAAAGGTGGTGAAAAATTAAATGTTTAGTAATTGATCAGTCAGTAAATAATCATTTATTAAGGCAAAAACAAAAATTCAATAGTTTCTGCCCTCAGGAAATAGGAGAGACAAATGTTACATTAATAAGAATGTCTACAATTTTTATAATATAAACACAAGGTTAAAAAATTTGGGGGAAGGGGGCAGAGTCAAGATGGCAGAGTAGAAACAGGACCTCCTCTTGGCTCTGGCTCTCACCACCTCCAATTCATGTAAAAGGGGACTCTGAACAAACTTTGGAACTACAGAAACCATAAAATGACACAAAGAAGCTAAACTCTTGGTGAGGACAGCCCAGCAGGCTGGCAGGAATCTGCCAGGACAGTACTCTGGGAGCCCAGCCCAGCTCCACATGAGCCCCAGGGTGAGCCTGACCAGCTGCTGGCTAGAGGGACTCCAGATTACCAGCAGCTGTGGTGATCCAGAATTATCAACACATAGATGCTAAGGACAAAGTTAGAGGTCAGTGCAGTGTGGACTTTGGGACCCAGTAGTTGGGAGTGCTTTGGCTTTTGCTCCCTGGGTGAGAAGCCTCTGAGGACTTGGCATGCAGCCACCATGTGGCAGCTTCACCTCCTGGCCTGTAGAGTATAGGGCAACCAGACAACCAGTCTGAGGGGTAATTGCTCTTGCTTTAACCTGCTTGGATCTGGATTGCAGTCTAGGGTGGAGGTCCTGGGGTGTGTGAATAGCTTGCCAGAGTGTGTGGAGGCTTCAAAAAGGGCACCCAACTAATACCTCTGGCAGCTGAGAAAACTCCAGTGTTTGGAATGAAGCCCCCCTGTCTGGTAGCAGAATCCTACTGTGGCAAAAAGCCCCAAAGTCAAGTAATTGAGGGGCAACAGGAGGAGCCAAGGGAAGCAAAGCAAACAGAACAATCCGACATTAGACTTCTATTTTGGGGACAAAAAGGATCAAAGCATGAAACAGGAGGAAGACAGTGAAGTCAGAACTCTTGCACCAAAAGCTTCAAAGGAAAATACGATTTGGTTACAGGCCATAGAGGACCTTAAGAATCAGATAAGAGAAGTGGAGGAAAAATTGGGAAGAGAAATGAGAACGATGCAAGAAAATTATGATATGAGAGTCAAAAGCCTGACTGAGAAAAATAACACCTTAAAAGTAGACTAACTCAAATGTCAAAAGAGGCTCAAAAAGGCCATGAGGAGAAGAATGTCGTAAAAAGCCAAATTTGCCAGATGGAAAAAGAATCTCAAAAGCTCACTGAGGAGAGTCATTCCTTCAGAATTAGATTGGAGCAAATGGAAGCTAATGACTTTATGAGAAATCAAGATGCTGTCAAACAGATCCAAACAAATGAAAGAATAGAAGGCAATGTGAAATATCTCATGGGAAAAACCACTGACCTGGAAAATAGATCCAGGAGAGATAATTTAAAATTATTGGACTACCCGAAAGCCATGATCAAAAAAAGAACCTAGAAATCATCCTCCAAGAAATTCTTAAGGAAAACTGCCCTGATGTTTTAGAACCAGAGGGGAAAATAGAGGTTGAAAAAATCCACCAATCACTCCCTGAAAAAGATCCCCAAAAGAAAACTTCTGGAGTTCCCAGGTTCTGGAGTTCCCAGGTCAAGAAGAGAATATTACAAGCAGCCAGGAAGAAACAATTTGAATATTGTGGAAACACTATCAGGATAACTCAGGATCTGGCAGCTTCTACACTGAGGGATCTAAGGGATTGGAATATGATATTCTTGAGGTCAAAGGAGCTGGGATTAAAACCAAGAATCACCTACCCAGCAAAACTGAGTATAATGTTTCAGGGGAAAATATGGTCATTCAGTGGAATAGAGGACTTTCAAGCATTCTTGATGAAAAAACCAGAGTTGAATAGAAAATTTGACATTCAGATACAAGAAGGAAGAGAAGCATGAGAAGGTAAACAGGGAAAAGGAATCATAAGGAACTTATCAAAGTTGAACTATTAACATTCCAACGTGGAAAAACAATAATTGTAACTGATGAAACTTTTCTCAGGATGAAAATAGTTGAAGGGAATATATATATATATATACATATATATATATACACACATATATATTATATATACAAATACATATATAATATATACCCTCTGATACATATATATATATGTATCAGAGGGTATATGAGTGTATGAATACATATGTGAATGTGTGATATGATTACAGGTATACATAGATAGAGGGCACAGGACAAATTGAATTGGAAGGGATGATACTTAAAAGGTGAAATTAAGAGGTGAGAGATGAATATAATGAGAGGAGTTGGGGAGAGATAGAATGGGGTAAACTACCTCATATACAAGAGGCAAGGGAAAATTGTTACAAAGGAGGGGAAGAACAGGAAGGCAAAAAGGCAAAACCTTATTCTCATTGAATTTGTCTCAGAGAGGGAATGACATACACACTAAATAGGGTATCTCACCCTACAGGAGAGTAGGGGGGAAGAGGATGAGAGGGGGGATAATGGAAGAGAGGTGGGGAGCTAAATTGGAAGCACCCACTTTTGAAAAGGGACAGGATCAAAGTAGAGAATAGAACAAGTGGGAGGTGGGATAGGAGGGAGGGAATTATAGTCAGTCTTTTACAATATATCTACTATGGTAATGTTTTGCATAGCTACACATGTACAACCTTTACTGAATTGCTTATCTTCCCAGTAAGGGTGGGTGACAAGGGAGGAAGGGAATAAATCTGGAATTCAAAATTTTAAAATCAAATGTTTAAAAATATATAAATACAATTATTAATGCTATTTTAAATGTAATTGGGAAATAAGATATATAGGCACTGGGGCATAGAGATGCACCATGCCCTACTGGAAAAGTCAAAGGGTGTATGGGAGAAGATATTGGAGAGAGCAGATTGAAGGAGGGGATATCCTGTGGGACTGCTATTTTGGGGCTGTGGGTAGGGGAAAAACAGGGAGAAAATTTGTAACTCAAAATCTGGCAGAAATGAATGATGTAAATCAGAAGTTAATAAAGCATTTTAAAAAGAAAAAAAAAAGATACCAGACAGGGGAGATCTTTGAGACATCGATTCTCTTTGCTTCCTCGTACTTAGTACCATGGCTGGCACATAGGCACATTTTAAATATTTATTGATTGTTAAAAAAAAAAAAACAAATTGAGGGGGAAAGGCATTAGAAGTTAGAGACATTGAAAGAGGCTTCATTCATAAAATGGTGCTTTAGTAGAGTTTAAATATCATTTTTTGACCCCCAATAAGATGCAAAGCCTGAACTCATAAATCAGGCTGCTTTGCTTTGCTCTAAAAACGCTATTTCCTGTGTCAGCAACTCCATCGACCAGATAAGGCTGAATATTGGGATTTCTCTTATCTTGCAGGCATACTCCATACGGGGGAAAAGAGAGATATCTTGAGTTTGTAAATTCCAATTTCGATCTGTATTTACAACTAAGAAACTTTCTTTCCCATGGTATGGATAGAAAACATAAGAAAACCATAAATCTGAGGGACACAGATATCTTGGGATTATCCAAAAACATACAAAATAACTTTGTCATTCTTGTATCAGGTAGTCAGAACTTAGGTTCTGGCTCCATGCAGCATGTAGTAGCAGCTAGCTTTGAAGAAATAAATGATGTAAATGTATATCACCTAGCCTATTTGTTTCCTTTAACCAAACTTTCAGGTTAACAAGGATCAGTGCAAACGGGAGGAGATGGTGTATGTGTGTGAGTGTGTTTAAAAACTGGCCTTGTTTGGCTGCATTGTAGCATGGGAGAAGGGGAGGAATGAATGATAAAGTTGGAAAGGGAGGTTAGGTACAGACTTTGAAGGCCTTTAAAACCTAAACAGAGGAGCTTATATTTAATCATAGTGACAATAGGAAGTTATTGGAGATTCCTGAGGAAGGTGGTGACATGGCCAGACTTGCACTTAAGGAAAATAATCCCTTTGATAGCTCTGTGGAGGAAGGCCTAGAATGGAGAAAAACTTGATGTGAAGAAACCAATTAGGAAGTTATAGCAATCAAACATGTGAAAGATGAAATAGGACAGTGATTACTTAAGTAGAGAGAGGGGATCAGATATGAGAAATATTGTAGTGACAAAATTTGGGAACTGGATGGACATGTCAGGTAAGGGAGATGGAGGAGAGAAGAATGATGACAGCCAGGTTAGAATCTGTATGATTAGATAGATAGTGTTATCCTTGACCAAAATAAGGGGTTTAGAAGAGAACAGCCTTATTTATTACTTATTAATTTATTCATTAATTCATATATAAATATAAAAATTAATTCATATTTATAGTCATATATATAAATGAATGAATGAAAAAACAAATGAATAAATTATTTTTGGGGTATGATAAAATGAATTCAGCTTTGAACTGAGAGGAAATTCAGAGGTGTTCTAGTTTAATCACCTCATTACACAGAAGAGGAAACTGGAAGCTTGAGTGGAAAAGTGTCCAGGGTCACAAAGGTATCAAATGCAGAACAGGGATTTGAGTACCAGTCTTAGGACGTCAAATTGAGTACATTTTTTCCCATACCACAATGCTTTCTTTATATGTCTGCCTATAGGAAATTTAGACCTGTGCACAAAATGTAATGTTGACATGACCAGTGTTCTCCTAAGAAGAAAGTCAGTAAATTATTTAACATGCATTTAATAGTTGCTTATTATGTTCTAAGTACTGCAGTAAGGAGTTCGAATGCAAAAAAAAAATGCAAAAACACAGTCCCTGCTCTCAAGGAGCTTATACAATTATCCTTTACATGTTAAGACTTTCCCCATTACAGTTTTGATATATCGTGGGTTGGCATAAGAAATTAATTTGGAATTTTGGGGGGAATCTTATAGAAGCTGCAGATGACACATGAAGGTCAGTAGATGACTAAAAAAAGTTTTGAAACTCAGTAATGTATGAAATATATGTATAGTATTGTGTAATACCGATGTATTTTATCTTTTAATAGCATAAATGTACACAATTCCTTTTCTCTGGTACAAAGGGAGGGCCAAAATATTTTATGTGAATTTTCCAGATCCCAGGGGACACCATGCCCTGTCCCCCAGGATGTGGAAGCGATAATTGTATTCTAAAAGGTGTTGCTGAATGATATCTTGGTGGCTTGAGTCCATCCTGTCTTAGTATCAGGGAGTGATTCAAATATGATTCCATTATTTCCATACTATGCCATTCTTCCAGGCTTCCTCATCTTCAACCCATTAGATCTTCCCACTAAGCACTGGGAAACTTGGTTTTAATAGGTTTTATCCATCCTGGAACCAGGGATTCAAGTGCTTTCCTGACCATTTCCATGAAATGCCACTGTACAAATATCCTGCCCTTTCTATATCCCCCTTTGTATTGTGTTCCCCTGCTATAATATAAACTCTTTGGGGTCTGTGGTTGTCTTGTTTAAATGTATTTGCATCCCTAGCACTTACATCATAAGATTTAATAAGTTGTCATTTATTCTTAAATGCCCCTGTCCTGGGCATTTAGGGTTAGGTACCATTTTAAGCATCTGAAAATGATACTGTTCCATTGTAGGGGACATTTCATAGTATTATTCAATTATAGATGGGGGGCTACAAAGGACCTTTAAAGTAATTTAGTCTAACCCCCTCATTTAACAGATAAGGCAACTGGACCACCAACAGGTTAAGTCAATTGTTCATGGTTATGCAGCAAGTACTTATTAGCTGGAATCCCTAGACCTTCCTGACCCCAAATCCAGTGCCATATCAGATCTGCCAAGCTGCATCACATTGAGACTATCTTGCAAATGTGTCCTGGATCTGTCATTTTCGGGTCTCCAAGGATTCTTATAGATCTCATCTGTGTTTGGCATTTTTGCAGACTGTCAATTTGACATAGTCAAGCAAGAAAGAAGGTAGCAGCAGTTTGGTGAATTTGGGCTACATTAGCCATCAATTTATATAATTTTGGATTATAAAAGTGATCTGAAAGTTTCTTTGAATTTGAGAATGATGCTGGAGATAGGGGAGAATGAAAAAAAAGAGAAGCGTGAGAAAAGATTTACAAAAAAATATTTGATCTGGAATGAACTTAAGAAATCATCTAACAGATTTAAAGTCGAGTATCCACTTTTGCTATTTTTAACCTGCTCATTTATTTCCTTTTTTTTTTTTTTCCGCAAAACGAGGAGACTGGATTAGATGATATTGAAGGCTCCTTCAATTCCTACATCCTCTGATTTTATGACTGAAAATCCACAAATTCCTTATTTTCTAAATGAGGAGGCAGAGACTCTATTGGATTTACATTTAATAGCAGAGCTGGGAAGGGAATTCTATGTCTTCTGATTAACAATCTTTTTTGTTGTATAACAACGCTTTTTTTTCCAGACCTTTGGCTAGTAGGAGATGACTGGCTTTCACCCAGGGTGCTAACATTTAGCAAGGCATACTTTCTTCCTGGTATGTCTCTGGTCCACAATTCCCAGTCTTTGTGATCTCATTGTTATTGTTCCTTTTCCTTGACGGTAGCTACAAGTGGCATATACTAAAGACTGTGTGTGAGAAGTGGAATTCAGGGATCTTCCTGCAGCCCAGGTGAACTCTTCCACTGATTTACTCTGTTCCCATCTTTGAAACTTCCCTATCATTTAAAAATAATCTTTTTCCAAGTTCTCCTTGCCCTTATTAAAGGAAGATCCCTGGGGCCAAAAAGAGGGACCCTAAATGAAACAGAATCCTATCACAGATTTTAAAGTGTTTTTCATTGTCTGAGGGGGAAAAAGGCTTACAGGGGAGAGAAGATCCTTCCAGGAAACAGAGAGGGAAACAATTCTCTACTTTCCAGAGAAGAGTGAAAAACAAATGAGGTAACATACTTTCTAGAGGCTTTTGGGTAGGGAGCAGAGGGTTAAGGGAGAAGATATGTGTGGACACAATAAACCAAGATGTTTAGAAAGTCTCAAGAAAGATCTTGAGTTCCGTAGATGCTGCTCAAGTATACCCTTGAGCTATTTGGTTTTTGGCAGCTACAGGCATCTCCAGATTTGGCTAGAGTTCACTCACAAAGGATTGCGGGTATGTTAAGCAGTTTTGGGCCTCAGAAGCCTTTCTGATTCACTAGTTGTTGTGTAACTGACGTAACTCTATAATGACTAGAGAGCCTATATTCACACTTTAGATGCCTGAATTCTAATCATGACTGTTGTCGACCTCTATTTAAGAATTGGTTAAAGGAGACAAAGAAATGGTAATATAAAATTACAACATTTATTTGTTATTTCCTTAAAGCTAGCATTACTTGTACAAGGAGTCAAGAGCTAAATCCTGACAGATGAACAAACAGATGAGAGAGATTAAGTACATTTTAGGACCATCCCCATTCAGGGTGGCTGAGTAACACAAATTTATGCCCCCCATAATGGTTTAATCATTATATGAGAAAGGAATTTTCGGCCCTGGAGTCAGGAGGACCTGAGTTCGGTTCCGGCCTGAGACACTTAACACCCACACAAAAATACTAGCCATGTAACCTTGGGCAAGTTACTTAACCCCAATTGCCCTTCAAAAGTAAAAAAAAAAAAAGGTAAATATAATAAAACAAGAAAGATGACATAATTGAAATTATGATCCAGAATATCTGTTTTCTTTACCGTTAACATTCCATAACATGGTATATGTTCAGAAAATCTTAACATAAGAAAAAGTCCCATTACTCAAGTTAATGCTTTGAGTTGAGGCTCTCAGTTGAGAGCAAGATGAAGCTGGATCTGTTTGGAATTTATGATCCCTGGATACCTCTGTTAAATCCTACTCCCAGCCTTATTTGGTCTCTGGAGTGGCTGAGACAGAAAAGGAGCTTTTTTTAAATGAGGCAAGGTAGTCTGTTTGATTAATTCAGACTTTGGCCAAAATATTTAATATTTTAATATATTATTTAATATATTAAATATTAATAAGATATTTAATGATAAGATATTTAATTAATTAATAAGATATTTAATGATTATCACTCTGCTTCTATTTGAAAATCCTGATAAGATGTTCATTTTGTTGTTCTTGGTTAGTATATGAAGTCATAACGCTATGGTCTACATGCTGTTGTATAGTTAACATGTTGACTTTTACATGGTTAATATGGGTTGGGGTTTTTTTTTGAGAGAGGAAGGCAAGACAAATTAGGGTTAAGTGATTTGCTGAAGGTCACACAGCTAGTAAGTGAGGCAAGTGTCTGAGGTTAGATTTGAATTCAGTTCAACTTTGATTTGAACTCCAGGGTCAGAGTTCTGTTCACTGTGCCACATAGCTGCCACAAGGTAACATGTTTTCTATGTGATAATAAGAGCTACAAATAAAATGTGGATGAATATGTTCCATGAAGTCAGAAATATGACAGCATCCATAACAATAAAAAAATATCCACCACAGAGAGACTGGAACCTAAGATCTTTCATCTTAATAAAACGAGAATGAAATGCAGTGGAAAGGCAGTGTGGGATAGTAGAGTGAGAACAATATTCTCAAAGTAAAGAGAAGTTAGTTTGAATCCTATCTATGATATTATTTTTTGCAATAAGTCATTTAATTTCCCTGTGCCTGTGTCCTAGTTTATTAGTAAATTAGAGAATTAGTAAATTGAGACTATTTTAATATTTCTACTGCCTACTTCATAAGATGGTTAAGATACACACATACATGTGTGTATGTATATATGCACATATACCCATAATATGGGAATTTATGAATATATGTGTTTATATGTAAATAAACATATACACATGCATATATACACACATATCATCAATTGGTTTCATTGCCTTCTTTTACAGTGCTCCTTGATAATAATGCATTTCTTCCAATTTTCTCATTCATTACACTAATATTTTGGAAGCATTTCCATTAAAAAACTCTGAATAGGATTAAGTGAAATGTCATAAAATATTATAATGATTGCCAATGCTTTGGATAGCAATTTATGCAAAACATATGGTTATTAGCTTGTATGATCCCTCAAAAAAAGTCCTTGTCCAGTAGATAGTATAGCTATTGTCCCAATTTTACAAATGGGGAAGCTGAAACATATGACCTGCCCAATGTCACACACACAATTAGTTAAGAGATAGAGTTATGATATAAATAAAGGTTTCTTGCTTTTATATCTATTGCCCTTTCTATTACATGAGAGCTGTCTCCTAAAAAGTAAAGGAATTAACTTTCCTTCTTAAGTTAGCAACAAGTGAGTCAGTCAGGAAGGTCTTCCTAAATAAGGTGGCATTTGAACTGGGCCTTAAAAGATGGATTGAATTTAAGTGAATAGAAATGATTGAGAGGCTTTGCAGTGGTGGGCAGTGGGGAAATAATCTAGTATTATGAACCGTGAAACCTAAAGTATAGGGGTGGCATAACAAGGGGCATGTATTGGGGAAGCAGAGAATGGATGACCAACAGGTTGGTTTGGTTGGGGCACAAATTGTGTATAAGATATAGGCTATAAGATATAGGTTATAAAGCTTCAAAGAAGAGGTAGTGTCAAATTGTAAGGTGCCTTGAGTTGGCCCCAGATTTATATGTTATTTTTCTAGTGACTTCTGAGTTCAGTAGATTATCAGAAAAGAGCATTAAAAGTTTCTTGGGTTAATTACTGCTTTTTTTGTTCTATTATAACTCCATGAGTTTCTGATGAATACTGAAATTCACTATCTTGAATCATGAAATGAGGCTTCACCAGATAAAGATTTGGGCTAGGTTTTTATTTAATTTATATTTCATAAATTTTAGCTATTACCCAGGAAAAAGCTGTTGTTTAGAAGAATTCAAATAGGTCTGCTAGAAGTAGATAGAAGAGCATTTTTTGCCCCAGATAATAATAGCATGCATTTAAATGCTTTTCAATTTAGAAAACAATCTTCAGGGGCGGCCAGGTAGCTCAGCGAGTAAGAGCACCAGCTCCAGTGTCGGGATGACCTGGGGGATCAAATCCCAGGCTCGGACACTTAGCACCCACCCAGAAACACCTGGCCGTGTAACCTTGAGCAAGTTACTTAACCCCAATTGCTTAGGGGAGGCCAGGTGGGTCAGTGAGTACCTCAGTGTCAGGATGACCTGGGGATCGAATCCAGGCTCATATACTTAGCACCACACCCAGAAATAACTGGCCATGTAACCTTGAGCAAGTTACTTAACCCCAATTGCTTAAAAAAAAAAAGAAAACAATCTTCATTTGATTATAATAAAAACTTTACATTGTTATTATATTTGTTATTATAGCCCATAGTCACACTAATAGTAAGTATTCAGAGGTAAGACTCAGACCCATGTTTTTCCTTGCTCCAAGTTCAACAATCTTTTCTTTATCACATGGCATACTCAGGCTCTTACCCCCATCACCTTGGGCTCTTATTGGTTATCATTCACTTTATTTTGCCCACTTGCAAAGCTACCATTCCATTCCCTGGACATCTTCAGTCTGTACCATAATATGCTTTGTTCCTTATTATCCTCCATTTCTAATTCTAGCTCTGAGAACAATAATCAAATAAACATTATCATTTTTGAAAAGGACATATCAATCATTTTAGTCTGTGTCTCCATTCACCATTCCCTCTGACATCCCTGTCCACAAATTTGCTGTATGTTCTGTCTTCTATTAGAATGTAAATTACTTGAGGTCAGTGACTAGCTAGCCAAATTTTATCCCCAGTGCTTAGTACCATGCTTCACATGTAGTAAGTGCTTCATGAATATGCTTTCCTTCCTTCCTTCCTTTCTTCCTTCCTTTCTTCCTTCCTTCCTTCCTTCCTTCCTTCCTTCCTTCCTTCCTTCCTTCCTTCCTTCCTTCCTTCCTTCCTTCCTTCCTTCCTTCCTTCCTTCCTTCCTTCCTCCTTCCCATTGGACAATCCCAATCACCAAATAAACTGTAGAAAATAAAGGACTAGAAATCCTTGTGCTTATGTATTTTTTTTATCATTCCTTCAAAAATATTTATAATGGCTTTAGTGACAAAGAAATGTTAATTTTCTATGTTGATTCCTTAGTCCCAATTTCTAGGGACTTATCTTTAAGATATCAAGAGTATATTTTTCATTCAAGACTATATTTCTTTTATTGAAGCTACACACCATTGGTTGAGCATATTATTACTTTGTCAATGCCTTGTTAATATTGTTTATTTGGAAGGTGTGATGGTGGCAACATCACTAAACATGCTGACAAGATCTTTAGTATTTCTGAAAAGATTAATAGGTCTCTAATGATTACATAATGGTACTGTATAAATGGGACTATATCTGCCCTAGAAAAATTAACTTTAAGTCAATGTCTATCACAATAACTTTAGAAATACTTAATGATTACTTGAAATAGATATTTTATGCTATATTCAGCAGCCGCCTTTCATAGTTTATCAGATCACTACATGGATTCTACATCTTGTGCCAATGATCATAAAACAAAACCACACTATCTGCTTATTGAATTTCCAAAATCACTTCTTCAAATACAGTTTTTGGCTTATTTTTTAAAATGAAAATGATTGTTAATACCATCAAAAATTTGATGAAATAGGTCACAGAGTTAACTAATTTTTTGAGTGAAACTTTTGGCTGTTGTAGTATGTTACTTCAAAGAGCAATGGAGCCATCATCTCACTGATATAGATATTGTCTTTGGTTGTTTAGCTCATAATCAGCCATGCCTTCTTGACCTGTGGGAGACTTGTCCATATCCTGCTTTCTCATTCTAAAGGAGAGGTACATTTCTTTCTAGGAATTCTCCTTAATTAGCTATTTAATTAACTTCATTCCTAAAGACCTTTTAATATGGCTAAAATGCCAGTTAAGTACTTGAGTTGTTGTATGATTTTTCTCCTTTAAGATTTAACTCAGATATTATGGTAATTTTTTATTATTTTTTATTTTATAGTTTTTATTTATTTTATTTTACAGTTTTTAATATTTTATTTATTTTATTTAATAGATTTTATTATTCTTATATTTAGTTAATTTAATATAATATATTATTATTAAATATAAATATTTATTATTGCATAATAATAAATATATTATTATAAAATATACTTATTACAATTGATGAAATATAATTTACATATAATATAATTTATATGTAATTTAAATATAATTATAATTTATAAATGATAATTTATTACATTACAATATTTTATTGCAATATTACAATGCCTATAATATTTAACTTATGGAGTTGTTTTGAGGTTCAAATGAGAACATACATATATGTATATCTTAAATACATTCATACATGTATACATACACAAATGTATAATAAAAGCACATATATATCTCTAGTATCTTGCAATATTTAAAGCACTATATAGACAGCAGGTATTATTTGGAGGATTATTGATATTAAAACCTAAAAACCTTAGAAGTTATTCACTTAATGTTACAAATGAAGATATTATTATATATTCATTCTTTGTTTTCCTTTAGTGTAAAAATGTTTGTGCTTTTTATCCATGGTGCTGTTTGTTTCCTTTCTATTTTTTTTGATAATAGTATATATATATTTAAACATTTGATTTTAAAACTTTGAATTCCAGATTCATTCCCTTCCTCCCTTATCACCCACCCTTACTGGGAAGATAATCAGTTCAGTATAGGTTGTACATGTGTGGCTAATGCAAAACAATAACATAGCAGATATATTGTAAAAGACTGACTATATTTCCCTCCCTCCTATCCCACATCCCACTTGTTCTATTCTCTACTTTGATCCTGTCCCTTTTCAAAAGTGGGTGCTTCCAACTTCCCTCCCCCCCAGCCTTCCCTCCCTTCTGTCATCCCCCCTCACATCCCTTCCCCCCCCATTCTCCTGGAGGATGAGATCCCCTATTTAGTGTGTATTTCCCTCCCTCCACAAGCCAGATTCAATAGGAATAAGGTTGACCTATTCCCTTTTGCCTTCCTATTCTTCCCCTCCATTGTAACCATTTTTCCTTGCCTCTTCTGTATGAGATAGTTGCCCCACTCTGTCGCTCCCCATCTCCTCTCATTATATCCCTCTCACCTCTTAATTTCACCTTTTAAGTATCATCCCTTCCTGTTAAATTGGTCCCGTGCCCTCTATCTATGTATACCTGTAAACATATATACACACATTCACATATGTATTCATATGCCTGCATACCCTCATATAAAGACATATATATATATATGTGTATATATATATATATATATATATATATATATATATATATTTC
>NW_027185655.1:77050569-77217486 GCF_028583685.1 Petaurus breviceps papuanus
AATTTCACCTTTTAAGTATCATCCCTTCCTGTTAAATTGGTCCCGTCTCTATCTATGTATACCTGTAAACATATATACACACATTCACATATGTATTCATATGCCTGCATACCCTCATATAAAGACATATATATATATTTCTAATCCCTTCAACTACTGAGAAAAGTTTCATAAGTTACAATTATTGTTTTTCCATGTAGGAATGTTAATAGTTCAACTTTGGCCAAGTGGCTCAGCAAGCAAGAGCACCGGCCTCAGATCAAATCCGGGCCCAGACACCCAGCACCACACCCAGAAACAACAACTGGCCGTGCAACCCCGAGCAAGCCACTCAACCCCAATTGCTTAAAAAAAAAATAGTTCAACTTTGATAAGTTCCTTATGATTTCTTTTCCCTGTTTACCTTCTCATGCTTCTCTTGCTTCTTGTATCTGAATGTCAAATTTTCTATTCAGCTCTGGTTTTTTCAGCAAGAATGCTTGAAAGTCCTGTATTCCACTGAATGACCATATTTTCCCCTGAAATAGGATACTCAGTTTTGCTGGGTAGGTGACTCTTGGTTTTAATCCCAGCTTCCTTGACCTCTGGAATATCACATTCCAGGCCCTTCGATCCCTCAGTGTAGAAGCTGCCAGATCCTGGGTTATCCTGATTGTGTTTCCACAATATTCAAATTGTTTCTTCCTGGCTGCTTGTAATATTCTCTCCTTAATCTGGGAATTCTGGAACCTGGCTATAATATTCCTAGGAGTTTTCTTTTTGGGATCTTTTTCAGGAGGTGATCGGTGGATTCTTTCAACCTCTATTTTGCCCTCTCATTCTAAAACATCAGGGCAGTTTTCTTTGAGAACTTCCTGGAGGATGCTTTCCAGGCTCTTACTTTGGTCATGGCTCTCAGGCAGTCCAGTAATTTTTAAATTATCTCTCCTGGATCTATTTTCCAGGTCAGTGGTTTTTCCCATGAGATATTTCACATTGCCTTCTATTCTTTCATTTGTTTGGATCTGTTTAACAGCATCTTGATTTCTCATAAAGTCATTAGCTTCCATTTCCTCCAATCTAATTCTGAAGCAATGATTCTCCTCAGTGAGCTTTTGAGATTCTTTTTCCATCTGGCAAATTCGACTTTTTAAGGCATTCTTCTCCTCATTGCCTTTCTGAGCCTCCTTTGCCATTTGAGTCAGTCTGTTTTTTAAGGTATTATTTTCTTCAGTCAGGCTGTTGACTCTCATTTCATAATTTTCTTGCATTGTTCTCATTTCTCTTCCCAATTTTTCCTCCACTTCTCTTATCTGCTTCTTAAGGTCCTCTATGGCCTGTAACCAGCTTGTATTTTCCTTTGAAGCTTTTGGTGCAGGAGTTCTGACTTCACTGATTTCCTCCTGTTCCATGCCTTGCTCCTTCTTATCCCCAAAATAGGAGTGTAATGTTGGAATCTTCTGTCTGCTTTGTTTCCTTTGCCTGCTCATTTTGCCACTCAATGATTTGACTTTTGGGCTTTTTGCCACAGTAGGACTCTGCCACCACACAGGGGAGTTTTCGTCCCAAACGCTGGGGTTTTCTCAGCTGCCGGAGGTATTAGATGGGTGCCCTCTCTGAGGACTCCACATGCTCTGGCAAGCTGGACACACACCCCAAGTCCTCCACCCTAGACTGCAATCCAGATCCAAGCAGGTTAAAGCAAGAGCGATGACCCCTCAGACTGGTGCTTGGTCCCCCTACACTCTGCAGGCCAGGAGCTGAAGCCGCCACGTGGCGCTGGCAGGCTGTGCTGGCATCTCAGAGGTTTCTCGCTCTGGGGGTAAAAGCCAGGCACTCCCACTTCCTGGGTCCCAAAGTCCAGACTGCACTGGCCTCTCACCTTGTCCTTCGCATCTATGTATTGATAAATCTGGAAACGGCCACAGCTGCTGCTGATCTGGAGTCCCTCTGGCTGGCGGCTGGTCAGGCCCGCCCTGGGGCTAAATCCTCAGAGTGGGGCTGGGCTCGGCTCCCAGAGCGCTGTGCTGGCCGATTCCTGCAGGCCTGCCGGGCTGTTCTCAGTGGGAGGTTAGCTTCTCTGTGTCATTTTGTGGGTTCTGCAGCTCCAAAGTTTGTTTAGAGTCCCCTTTTTACATGGATTGGGGAGGGTGGAAGCCGGAGCTGCGGGAGGGTCGTGCTTCTACTCCACCATCTTGGCTCCGCCCCCCTCTGTTTCCTTTCTATTTATGCATATCCTACACATCTTTCAAGTTCCAGATCAAGGCCAAGCTCCTCTGTGAAGATTTTCCTAAAGATCCTAAACTACGTTGATGTTGTTTTCCTAAGTCTTTTTTTTTAAACTTAACCCTCTCTTACCTTTCTAGCCTTTCTGTACCTTAACTTTCAATCCAGTATACTGGCCTTCTTGTTCCTCACACAAGATATTCCATATCTAGAACGTGAACACTTTCACTGTCCTTTCTGTCTTTCACTGTCCTTTCTGTCTTTCTCTTGTTCCCTGATTTATTTCAAATCCCAGCTAAAATCATATCCTCAAAGAGAAACCTTTGATGATCCTTCTTGAAGGAATCCTCCCTTCACTGATTATCTCAAGTTTATCCTTCATATGTTTTATTTGTACATAACTGTATGATGCTTCTCTCAATAGACTATGAGCTCCTTGAAAATAGGGACTACCTTTTGCCTTTTCTTCTAATCCACAGAATTTAGCATGGTGCCTAGCATTTAGAAGGCACTTATTGACTGGCTGTTGTATGTATTGATCATTATCTTATTCAATTTAGTTCTCTAATGGCCTGTAGCCCAAAATGAGCACTTAAACCAGATAATCAATAAGCATTTATTACATGCCTACTATATGCTAGGCATTCCAAAGAGATCATAATAAAGCGGAAAAGACCCATGTGTACAAAAATATTTATAGCAGCTCCTTTTTTGTGGTAGCCAATTGAGGTGATACCCATCAATTGAGGAATAGCTGAATGAGTTGTTGTATATGAATGAAATGGAATACTATTGTGCTATAAGAAATGATGAGCAGGTGGACTTCAGAAAAACCTGGAAAGACTTGCATGAAGTGATGCTGAATGAAGTGAGCAGAGCCAGTAGAACACTGTAAACAACAACAGCAACATTGTGCTATCACCAGTTTTGACAGAATACCAAGTCTTCTCAGTAATTCAATGATCCAAGACAGTTCCAAAAGACTCATCATGGAAAGTGCTATCTGCATCCAGACAAAGAGCAATGGAATCTGAATGCAGATTGAAGCATACTGTTTTCTCTTTTTTTCTTTCTCATGGCTTTTGCCTTTTGTTCTGATTCTTCTTTTACCACATGACTAAAGAGGAAACATGTTTAATATGATTGTACATGTATAGCTTATATCATATTGCATGCCATCTTTGGAAGGAAGTAGGGAAGGGAAGGGGAAAAATTTGGAACTGAAAATCTTAGAAAAAGTGAATGTTGAAAACTAAAAATAAATAAAATTAAATTAAAGGAAATGAGAAGAATATTCAACAAGGCTGGGAAGATCAGTTGGGGACAAGCTTTGAAGGGTTTTAAAAACTAAAAAGTGTTTACAATTTATCTTAGAGGTAATAGAAAACCTCTGGAGTTGGTTGATTCACATGGTCAGATTTGTGCCCAAGGAAATTTGTTTTGCTAGCAATGTGTAGGATCGATACCATAGTGAGATACTTGAGGAAGGGAGACCAGTTAGAAAGTTTATAAGTGAAAGATGATGAGGTCATAAACTACTATGAATGGAGAGAAAAGCTTGTTTGCAAGAGATAGAGGTAGAAATGGCAAGATTTAACACCTGATTGGGTATTTGGAATCAGAGAGAGGAAGGAATCTAAAATAATGCCAAAGACTGATAAACTTGAAAGACTGAAGGGATTCAAGGGGTGCCTCTCACAGAAATAGAGAAGTTTGTAAGGAAAAAATGTTTTTTGTGTGTGTTTCTTTTTTGAGGGAAGGGAAGATACTTAGTTCAATCCTCCTACCACTTGTATGAGGTGAGAGTCACCAGTTCTCTTCATGTTGTAGTTGAGATATCTTTGATACATTCATTTTAAATATTCAGTAGGCAACTGGTGATGTGGGTCTGAAACTCAAGGGAGAGGTTAGGGCTATATAAATACATTTATGCATATATGTATATATATACACATCTCTCTATATATTATATATGTATATGTATACCTGATATCAATAGATCATCTATCTATCCATCATCCATTCATCTATCATACATTTATATTTAATTTGCATGAGGATGATAGTTAGGGCATTAATGAGGCTACTGAGAAAGGGTTTAATGGAAGAAGAGGGCCTAAAACAGAATCTTGATGAAAACCCACAGTTATAGAGTGTGATGTGGATGATGAGCTAGCAGAGTTGAGAAAGAGTGGTCTGAGAGACTGGGAGAGAACTGAGAGAGAGTAGTATTAGAAAAACTGAGACAAAATGGAGTATTCAGATGGGGAGGATGGTCAACACTGCCAAACATAGCAGACAGATAGAGATGAGTGAGGACTGATGAAATCAGCATATTCTGTTTTATTTTATATTCTCTTCCCACCCCTTTCCTTCCCTCTTCTGCCCCCCTCCTGCCCAGATCCCATCATAGTCACTTGATGGCTTACACTAATTGTGTGAGGTGTGAGTCACCAACTCTCTTGAAGCCTTGCCTCTGCCTCCTAAGCTTTTTCATTGCCTCTAAGTCTTATAGAACTTCATCTATGACTAAATATGAAAAATGAATAGAATAGACAAAATATTTATCCAATCAGTTCATCATATGCCATCCTTAATTTGCACAAATATTCTTGACTAGTATAATTTACAATTAATGAGATGAAGGGAAATGGGAGGGGGTCATGAACATTGGTAATTCTCCTGAAATCATTCTTTCCCCACTGGGGAACTGGATATTAGGAAGGAAAAGCTCATAAATAAGAATTAACTTTTATTCATTTAAGAAATTTCTCTTAAAAAAAAGCAAAAAGTAAAAAAATAAAATAAAATAAATTCAGTAGTTTTTTTTTTCAATTTAAATGATAGATTCTTCCTTAAAATTTTTTTTCTGAAAAAAATTTTTCTTTTTGATTTTTGGAGGGGGGAAAGTAGGGCACTTGGGGTTAAGTGACTTGCCCAAGGTCACTTGTCTAGTTTTGTGCTAAGTATCCCAGGCTGGATTTGAACTCAGGTCCTCCTGACTCCAGGGCCAGTGCTCCATTTTCTGTGCCACCTAGCTGCCCCTTTAGTGCTTTCAATTAACAGATTCTAGTCTATTGTAATCTCCAATTCTCTCATCATCAAGACTGCCCTGTTTTGGACGTGCTCATGGTTTTTAGTGTCCTGAAAAAAAACAGTGGTCCTCAGACTAGGTGACAATGAGGTCTGCTTAGAGTAGAATAAAATTTGGACTTTCACATCTTTCTGTGTTGACACACTGTCTCAACAAAACCTAACTTCATTTGAGTTTTTTTGACAGTAGTTGAACTGCTGACACATTGATTTCAAAGACTCCTGTATCTCTTCTTTCCTACTAAAGAACAGTTATTTCTCCAGTCCTATATATTCATTCAGTTAATTCTTTGTTCCAATGTCTAAGACTTTTTACATTTATTCTTGTGAATTTTAATCTATCTTGTTCAAAGGAATCATTATTATTATTTGTATATATGTTGTTTTACCATCAACATAATATAAACTCCTTAAAGGCAGAGACTGTGGGGGTTTTTTTTTGTCTCTTCACTACCTGTGGCAGAACTTTTCATAAAGTAGATAATTAACAAATGCTTTTTTAATTGAACCATTCCAAGTTATATCCTGTTGAAATCTTTTTGCAGCTTGAAAATGACAGGATTGTAAGAGGTTAAAAAGAAGCATAAGAAATGGCACATATGAGGAACTTTAAATCATTCTGGAAAAGCAAAGAATTAAAGGTGTACTTTCAAATTAATTGAGGATTATACTCCTTAAAAAAACAAGTATATAGACATATCTAAATGGAGTTATTAATAGAATCAGCAATCACCTTGAAAGACTGTGCCCTCAATCTAATGATGTTCAAAGAAATGAGAGCAATTTTATGAACCAAATGAATGTCATCCTTAAAAGTATCCACCTTGGGGTGACCAGGTAGCACATCGAATAAAAGCACTGGCCCCAGTGTTGGGATGACCTGGGGATTGAATCCCGGGCTCAGACACTTAGCACCCACCCAGAAACACCTGGCCGTGTAACCTTGAACAAGTTATTTAATCCCAATTGCTTTAAAAAAAAAAGTATCCACCTTAAGAGGGTAGGCACATTCTACTAATACTGATGCTGTCAAATTATTTTGGGGAGATTTTCTATTGCAGATTTATTCAAAACATTCAAATGGCAGGTTTCAAGGTAGCCCAGTGGATAGAACATTGGACTTGGAGTCAGGAAGACCTCAGACACTAGTTGAGTGACTTCAGGCAAATCACTTAGCCTCAGCTGTCTCAGTTTCCTCATCCTCAAAATGCAGAAAACAATAATAATTACCTCTCAGGTTTGTCATGAAGAGAAAATCAGATATTTGTAAAGCACTTTGTAAACTATATAAATTCAAACTATTACTCTTATTTGTAAATGTCATTAAGGGTGAAAAACCTTTATTATTGAGAACAACTTGTGGTGATTTCAAATAGACAAAAAATGTATTTGGCATTCTGTCTGTTGAATAGTGCATGGTCAGATTGGAAAATACAGAAAATATTAGGTCCCAGATAAAATGTGATTTTTGAGGTATTGAGAATGGCATTTAGCATGTTGCTTCCAACAAATGCTAGTTAACTGATGGAAGCTTTTGTGAGGTTCTAAAGATTCTCAGAAGTGTTTTTAGAAATAAAACTGTAAGTAAAAATAATTGCTTTTATTGTATATATATATATGCATATATATAGCAATTGGGGTTAAATAACTTGCTCAAGGTTACACGGCCAGTTATTTCTGGGTGTGGTACTGAGTATCTGAGCCCAGATTTGATCCCCAGGTCATCCCGACACTGGAGCCAGTGCTCTTACTTGCTGAGCCACCTGGCCACCCCTAAGCAATTGGGGTTAAGTAACTTGCTCAAGGTTACATGGCCAGGTGTTTCTGCATGGGTGCTAAGTGTTTGAGCCCGGGATTTGATCCTCAGGTCATCCTGACACTGGAGCCGGTGCTCTTACTCGCTGTGCTACCTGGCCATGCCAATATTTTTGCTTTTATTGTTAAGGTGACTATTTCTAAGGATAAAATTCATTTGGCTCAAAAATTTTGGTTAAAATAAATTTGTATCCATATAATTTTTTAATGGTGACAAAGAGGGAAAAATATACTTCCAGTACAAGCAAAGCATATCTTATCAATACTGGCTATATTTTTTGAAAAGTATTTGAATAGATGATTAAAGAAGATGTGGGCAACTTGATTTAAATTCAGCTGGAGTATTTGCGTTTTGTCAGGTCTTCAGCTAGGCCTTAGATGGATTACAACAGACAAAACAAAAGATTCCCTGCTTCAGAGCACTGATATTTTACAGGGATGAACTAACTTGGAAAAAAATCAATCAAATATTGAGTATATATACAATATAAATATAAGACAGGAGAGTGTAGTGGATAGAGAGTTATAAAACCTGGGTTCAAGCTCAGTCTTTGAGGCATATTGGTCTATGAAAATGGGCAAGTCCCAACCCCTTAATGTCCCATGAAAATTTCTAAGCCTTAAAGTTACAGAACAGGTGCTGAGTGGCCTTGGTAGGGAGAATTTCCTAACCAGAGAATTACCTACACTAGCAAAATCACAAATCTGGACCAAACAAAAGTAAAGCAAAACAATAACCCCAAACAATACCCCTAACTCTTAGAGTTCCTCAGTCCATTCATTAGGTTCAAATTTAACTACTTAAGGGACTGTGTGCCCCTGCTTTCAATCTAGTCAAATGACACTTATCTCCGAGTCTATTAAAGTTTCTCATCAGATTTTTATAAACCTGAGTTCCAGTGTCCCAATTTAATTTTTGAGAGATGGGAACTATTTAGCAATTTATGGGGATTAGCAGTTAGGAATGAGGTGGGGATGGAGAAGGAGGTCATGAAATCCATTGTGTGTTACAAAAATACTTTTTTCAGAGTAGGATTTTTATCTTTAACTCAAACTGTAAAGGTGCAGTTTATATGAAGATAGACATTTTTTTCTGAAAATGTAACAACCTTAAAAAACTGAGTATTCTTTTTGATTTCAGAACTCAGCAAATATAGGGAAAAATTTGTATAGGACTATTGTCAGTTAGACACAATCTTTCTTGTATTTGTCTGTAATTACAATAATAAAACTTGGCTCTCAGTCTCTGTTGACAGGTATATAGGACTGATATCAATTAACTGCTAAGTACAGCAGATTTTTCATCACTTGATCTATTCCCTCCCTGGGAGTATAAAAATTCCATCTAAGGGAGTCCAGTAATAGCTAAAACTGTCAAAGAAGGAGAAATATGACTATAGCTGATGGCATTAAGCCTTGGATGTCATTTAAATGTTAACAAATGTTTACCATATGATGTCATATAGACTTAAAAAAAATTACATAGTTTTGATTTGGTAGAACTGATCAAATTAATGGATGGGGGAACTCTAATGTGGTTTTAAAATAGAATTCAACACATCAACCTTATAAAATATGACTGGAAACTTGAATAAATGTAGATATAAGTGTTGTTTGATTGTATTGAAATTCAGGGGACACAATATCTAGAACAATTAAATGGCAACCTGATAAATAGACAGATATTCTAGGGGATGGTAGGACTCTTTAATGAGGGACTCAACAACTGGAATTAGTTCAAATTTATTTATTCTCTTCAGTAGTGACCTAAAGGAAATACTGAGAACCCCATGAATTAGTTAAATTGAGTGTTGTATGTACTGGGGGCACATGGAGGATTAATACCCAGAAGTCTAGGGGATTTGTAAATATGGTGGGAAAATATCAAAGTGAAAATCTACCTGGGAAAAGGCTATATATATCTTCAAAGCATAACGGTTCTGAAAAGAAATATTTAACAGAGATAAAACTTTTGGGAAAATGAATTACCAAAAAAGAAGTGAGTATGGAAGTAGACAGAAATTGGGAAAGAGTCTGCCCAAGGGATGTGTGAGTGATGAATATTAGTCTACAGCAGAGGGAGGCTAATTCTACTTTACACAACACTGATGAGAATTCGTTTAGTCTTTAAGCAAAATAGAGGGAGAAATGTGATACTATCTTGGGGATAGAAGAAAAATAATAGGGAGCCTAAAGGATTGTAATAGCAGAAATATGGAATGCTGACTATGTACAGCATGATTGAATGAAGCTAAAGGTCCAGGGGAGAATGATATGGTCTAGCATATGTTTAAAACATAGGGACAAACAAAGAGACAGACTGTCTGGGTTATAGCAAGTGATAATGAGATAAAGTTAAGGTTGCAGACATTGGAGCTGGGTTTGAAGACAACTATGGGACAGTATAAGTTTGGTTTTTCAATGAGGAGAAAGGTAGGAAGGCTGTCTCTGTCCCTCCCTTCCTCCCCCCCGCTTGTGAAAACATTAAAGTTAAGTTAGGGTAATGGAAAGGGGATAGA
Organism: Petaurus breviceps papuanus; assembly: GCF_028583685.1. Lineage (NCBI taxonomy): Eukaryota > Metazoa > Chordata > Mammalia > Diprotodontia > Petauridae > Petaurus > Petaurus breviceps. Next base: position 77,060,202 of record NW_027185655.1, read on the forward strand.
AGGAAGTAAGAGAACTCATACCATAAATGTTTTCCTTCAATATATTTTCTGATTAGATTGGCATATACTTAAGCATTTGCTAAAATCCAAACAGATTGGAAACCCTCTATGCCTTTGCATAATGTCTTCATTAGTGTCTATTCCTACCCTTTCCTATAAAATAGTATCTTCTAACAGCTTATCATGCAAAGAGGACTCTTTCAAGATCCGATAGTCTGTTCCTAGCACAGTCTGTTCCTTAGGTGCTAGAGTCCATGGCCAGGCCCTCTACATGTCAACAATCATGAATATTTTAATGTGCAGAAAATAAGATGAAAGAGGATTCTGCACAAAACTGTAAACTTCTGTTATAGGTGGCTTTTATAAAAAGTGTTTATTAAATTGAACATGATCATAACAAAATTGCCTCACTTCTGTTTTTCCCTCTCTGACATTATTTTACTGTCTTTGTAGATTTTTAAACAATATTTCATAGATGCTCTTTTATATTTTTAATGTCTGTTGCTCCCCCTTTCTGACCCATTTATAGTTTAAGAAACTAAAAATCCCATACTTTCTCGATCACAACATAAATGGAGCTTAGAGTGGGTTCCAATTCTGGGTATAACAGTGTATATTGTTGCTTCCTTCTTTCTCATAATATTTCATTGGTCTGTCTGTCTTTTCCCATTCTTCCCTTTCTTTCTGGCTTCCCCCTCCCTATATCACCTTCTATGTCATCTTTGGCTCTTCTTTCTTTTTCACTGTTACAACCCATCACTTGTCTTGTCTGTCAATTCTACTTACACAATATATCTAGCATCCATCTTCTTTTCTCAAATCACAAAGCCCCTATTCTAGTTCATACCCTTATAACCTCTTGCTGGACTATTATAATAGGACCCTAGTAGATCTCTTAGCCTCTAGTTTCTTTCTTTTTCAGTGTATTCTCTACACATCTGTATAGCTGACAAATTGAAATTCCTTGATTACAATTCTGACCATATCAAGAAGGCACACCAGTTCTTTGCTGTCTTTGGGACATAACTAAAATCCCTCCATTTGATATTTTCTCTTCCAGTAAGACCAGCCTGCTGATACTTCTCTTAGAATGAAAATCTGTTCTCTGCCCTTTGAACAGATAGTCCCTTTTGCTTGGAATGTGCCCATTATTCAGTTCTGTCTCCTAGAATCTCTAACTTCTTTCAAATCTTAGCCCAAATGCCTCTTCTTACGGGAAACCTGTTTTGACCCTCCCAATTGCTAGTGTCCTCTCAGAAATTAGATTGAAAATATTTTAATTTTGTAGGTAGATCATGCCTTCCCACAATATAATGTGAGTTACTTATGAGCAAGAAAGACTTCATTTATTGTTATATGCCCATTACCTAGTACAGTACAGTAAATCCTAAAATCTCCCTTTGATTATGGGACCCTTTTTATCAAGTACCTTCCAATTGTTGTCTAAAGTAGAAGTATTAAACTTGCTGTTTAATGGCCCATAACACTTTTGAGGACTGCCGGCTTAAATATAATTGGGAAATAGATAACAAAATAAATAAAAAACAAAACATGATAAAATACCCAAAACACATGCTAATATTTGGTTTTCTAAGTCAATAAGTGTCTCCAGGGTCCATACATATGATTCAATAGTCTCCGTTTCTATTTGAGTTTCACTGTATTGGCATCCAGAATAAAGTCTGGTATTTACCTTCTTCATATCTAGCCTCTCCCTACCTGTCATATCTCAACTCTCAATCTTTTCTATCTTGAACCCTTTAGTACAACAAAGTTGGTCACTTAACTTCAAGTTAGTAATATTATTAGCAGCAAACTTAGTAATATTATTTACCTCACTAGAATATTATTATTTTTCTGCTCTATGTCTTTACATTCCATCAATTCTTTGGAAGTGAGCTTGAGTTACACAACTTCCATAAAACCTCAGTGAAATATAGAAGATTAGATTAATTCCCCTTTATTCTGAACTCTCATAGAATGTCTTTATCTAGGTCATTTTTTAACACTATTATGTAACTGTTCCATATAGGCATGTCCTCAGAATCAGAACTGCTACAAAGACAGTCACATGGTGGAGAGAAGGGTACTTCTTCCCTAGGAAGGCATTTCCCTCTCTGCTACAACTGCCGTCCTCAAGGTCTTCTGCCACTGCCACCTCTCATGGTGATTGCCTGCCACTGAGGTGATTACCTACCCCTCAAGGAGGTACCTGCTGGAATCACTAAGTGACCAGTTGCTCCCTTTCCTTTTATTTTATATATATATATATATATATATATATGTATATGTATATAGTCTTCAGGATAACTACCTTTTCTTAACTTCAAATGAATGTGTTAGAGACACCAGAATCCCTAAAAACAGCTCTGATTAGACTCTAAGTTCTTAAAGGGCAGAAACCACATTTTATTCTTAAACTTCCCCCTGACATCCCTCCTTTTCCTCTCCTCAGTAGGAACACAGTGTATTTACTGTGCATATAGCAAACACCCATTAAGATCTTACTGTAAGAAAAGTATAAATATAGTAATTCAAGAAGATTGGAGAGGAAACATTTAGAAGATGTCTGTGGATATTTAGACCTAATATAAAGATAAAGTCTGGTATAAGGAAATAATCTTATATGCAACATTCAGGTGTGCTTAGTCTTAAGTAGCACGGGAATTATTTTTGCCTACTATTTCCACTTTAAGCCTATTGGTCTCATTATTTTAAAAATATATATTTTTTTACTATTAATAAAATGATTTACATTTATATAGCTATTTACAATTCAAAGTTCTCAGATGGGTAGTCAATGAGTCCTTGATGATTGATTGACATTGATCACTTTAAGGAACTAATATATCTCATACCAGGTTAGGTAGAGTATGTATAATCATGGGACACATAGTCTTTATTACCTCTCAAATGTTATCTTAAAATTGGATTAATGGTTCCCTTTCCATGTTTGTTTTTCCATTAGTCTTATCTTTTCCATTACTTACTTTGGTTGCAAAGACTGACCCCAAATCCTCTCCATAATTTGTCCCCCCAACTCTGAGACAACTGCTGAGAACTTTTCTTAAAAAAAAATTCTAAGCATGTAATTCAGAACAGGAAAAAAACCCGGCAACTTGACAGTTTCTTCTTTCTGAGGTTTAAGGAGTTTAATAGAAATCTCATGAAATTTTGAAGCTATAAGTAGCTTGATTCACAACTTTTATTGATTCTTGGTGTTTAAAGTTCAGGCAGTGAAGTCTTATGATTGTAAAAAGCAATCTGAAGGGTGAACAACCTATTCATAATATTTGTTCAGTAAGTCATAGTGCTGATAAAACATCAAAGTCAGATCTCTTGGTCAAAACTGTTTTTGTGGTAATGACTCCCCCTCATTCTTAAAAAAAAGCCCCCCAAATCATGTTTTTAAAAGCAAAATATGTGCTACATTCCTTTATGAATTGACTGTTCTCCTCCAAATATCCCCTGTAGGGAATGCTTATTTCTTGATAAAATGCTTTAAGGTAGTTTGGATTTACTGAACGAAATTTTTTTCTATTGCCTGCACTCATAATGCATATGTATATGTGCCTACTTTTATGTTTTTCAAACCTATGATTTCAAAAATAGAGGGAACTCTAAGTGAGCAACTTTCTCTATGACTACAGATGGTACCTATTCTGCCATTAATCTGAAAGAAGGACTTCTTAAACTTTCTTGCATCACGGACTATCTTTGGCAGTCAGAGAAAACCTATGGACCCTTTCTCAGAGTAATATTTTTAAGTGCATGAAATAAAGCACATGGAATTACAAAGGAAACCAATAATATTGAAATAAAGATGAAGTTTTTTCCTCACTCAAGTTCACAGACTTTTTGAAATCTATTAACAAACCCCATGGGGTCCAGGAACCTTCAGGGTAAGAATTCTTATTTTAGAGAATTGTCTTAAGGATGGGGGGGGGTGTTTGGGAATTGAAAGACTGCATGGTGCAGTGGACAGAGAGACTGGCCTCAGAGTCAGAAAAGGTTGACTCAAGATTTACTTCTGTCAGCATAAGGTCTGGGGATTAGCACAGTCAAGTTTAAGACAGCTAGACAGATGGATAGCTAGATATCAATAAACATTTGTTAAATATCTCCTATATGTCAGTGACCATGTTAAGTGCTGACAGAAAGATAGACAGATGGATATATGTGTGTGTGTGTGTGTGTGTGTGTACATTATAATATAAAACAAATAGAGATGCAAACTTAGTTTGCTGAAAATACCCAATACCCATATGATCTATTCTCTAGAGACTTTGTACTGTCACTGAGTCTGCAATGGGAGCCTTCTTCACCTTATCACCACTATACTATGATTTACCAAACAATTTCCTCGACCGAGAAAAAGTGACTTGCTTTATTATGTGCCTTCCACAGCTTTAATTTTGTCTAGATTAAGGCACCTAACACTGAGTATCTCCTCTATAAAGAATTTACAAGAACATATAGACAAAAATTAACAAGATGACCTTTATCAGTGGAGGGAGTACCAACATATTTAATCTCATGGATTCATGGTTATGAAACAAAGTTTTACCTGAAGTCTTATCTATTTAAAGTCTTGAAAATCAGTTGAATAAGTACTAGGGACAAAGTATTATATAAATGTTAGCAACTAAAGTATTGGTAGAGTCTATTAGAACAATCTTATTGGTTACCACATCAACACTTAATTTAAACATTATCTGAATTTTTTTTATAAATTGGCACACATATGAATCTAACACTATACTAGATTACAATTATTAATGTCAGTCAGCCACTCAGTCTATCTATAAGCTGTTATTAAGAACTTACTATGTGATAAGTTCTGGAAATACAAAGAAAGGCAAAATAAATATGGCCCCTGATCATTTATAATTATCATAACCATTATTAACATTTAAAGTATTGACCTCAAATGTTTGAAGTAGAAAGTTAGATATAATCTCACATTGTAACTTTCCATTTTGGTGGGATTTGCCTTAGAAAGGCAAGCAAACCTTTGCCTAAGTTGTAAAACAATGGGAAAAGAATTGAATTAGAAGTTAGGGCACTTATGTTTAAATTCCAGCTTGGCCACTAATAACTATAATAATAATAGCTAACATTTACATAGTAGTTACTATGTGCCAGATACTGTAATATGTACTTTATAATAATCATATTATTTGGTCCTTGCAACAATGCTGGGAGGTAGGTACTATTATTATCTCCATTTTACAGATGAGGCAAATGGAGGTTAAGCAATTTAACTAGGGTGAAATAGCCAGTAAGTGTTTGATATCAGATTTGAACTCAGGTCTTTCTGACCCTAGGTCCTTTGCCTTATCTATTGTCCCACTTAGCTGCCCCCCTAATTAATTTTGTGATCTTACCTTTCTAGCTTTAATTTTCTCCTTTACAACAGTGTTTGACTAAATGACTTCTAAGGGACCATCCAACTTAAAAATCTATGAGCTGATGAACTATATACTTCTAATGGATTCTGTTAGCAATATTCCTTTATAACTATCATTGGGATGTAGTTTCAAAATTATTTGAAGGGCTCTTTTGATAAATTGGCATGCTAATATGAATCTGGTGCCATGTGGTACTGAATATGCGGTATGAATTATCCACAAATAATTAAGTTTGACTAGTCAGACACAAGAGAAAAAAACAATAATATTCTTCTCCAAATTGAATCAATTCCAAAACTGGCTGAAATTATCTAATCCTCTCTTTTGCTTTCTAATGAACTGCAGTGACCATGGAATTAAAAAAAATACTAATGAAAAATGCAATGCATATCTGGAAATGTAAAGTCTAAAAATGGATTCAAGTTTCCCAAACCCATACTAGTGGAAAATCAGATTATTACAGACCTCTATTTAATGTCAATTTGTTGGGAGAAATGAAGATGGTCAAGAAAATTCTATAGGAAGAAGTGTTTTGTAAGTACATTGAGATGACTCAATGCAGCAATAGTAACTCTTCACACAAATGGTTTAAAAATCTGATGTTAAGACATAGTATTGGAATAATCCTGCTTCCCCCAAAACACATTCCTAAAAGGTTAAGTTTTTTTGGTCAATATCAAAATGTATTGCAAATAAGTGAAATAGTTGTGGAAGTATCATGGCTAAATGAATTTCTGTTTTGGAAGATCTGAGTTCAAATTCTACTTCTGGACCTTCCACAAGTTGTGTCTTTATAGGCTTACCTCTTAGCTCCCTCTGATTCTCAGTGTCCTCATCTACAAAATGAGTAACCTAATACTTTCAGGGCCCATCTCACAGAACTTTTGTGACACTCAAATGTGAGAATGTATGTATGGAAAGCAAGCTAGCAACCTTAACCCACAATATAAATGTTGGTTATTATCTAATTATCTATTTTAATTGCTTCTTTAATGCTTGTGCCCAATTTTAGATTGATAAATTGGTGATTGTGTATTTGAGCCAACTAAAGATGTTCACATTTCTTACACTAGTCAAATTAATTTCAGATATTTTTAATGATCACATTTCATATTGTATATCTTTACTAAAGGACATTAATACAGATATTGGAGCCCTTACTTCAAATGTACTCATTCTTCCACAGGAGTTCTAATCATTATAATCCTCTATTATGAAGTTAGTAAAATTTTTCTTGTCCTCATCATCCTCATTGGACAACAACTCAACTTTAAAATAGGTTTGAGTTACAATAAAATTATCTTCTGGCTAATGTACACTAGCATATTGAATTTATGTTAACTCAAGTAGGTACAAAGATTGGACTAGATGTCCCTTCTGCACAACATCTATTAGAGTACATTCCTGTACCATGTACTTTTATAGATGTTCTGTATATGATAGGTGTTTAATAAATTTGATATATCTTTAATGAGAAAACTCAACCCCAGATAGGCATGGTAGAACTGAGATTTGAATCTTATTCCTCTGGCTCCAAATTCAGCGTATTTTCTATCACATTTAAGCAAAAGAATCACAAATATATTCCAATCTAGAACTGAAAAGCTATATTTTAACAATATTTTTCTATTGAAATTCTAAATGGAAGCCCCATTTTTATATATCATTCATAGTGACTCAGATCTCAAAAACTTTAGAATATTCCATAGATATACCATACATTTTTATGTATTACATAATTATACTTTATTATATATTATGTATTATTATATATCATATGTAATAATATTATACAATCATATATACTTTGATATAATTACATATATAATATATTATATAAAATGTATTGCTATATAATTATACTTACATAGTCCCCAGAAAACATTTTGATGTTGGAGGCTAGCTTCCTTATAGATCAGAGAATAAGCTAGAAGGAAAATGATCAGTTGGTGTAGCAAAAACCTTACTTCAGTAACACTGGAGTTAAAAGGAACTGACAAGTTAGAGTAGCCAATCAAATTTAAGTGTTTCTACCATTCAAATTTGTCTCCAGGGTTAAAATGAAGTCCTGGTACAATGTCCCCTGATTAAATATTTATAATATGCCACTAATCATAAACCAGTAGGTGGAATTATTACCCTAAACAAATAGAACCATTGATTTCATATCCAGATGCATGTTGATTCAAGAAAAGTGAGCTAAGCAGGCAAGGCAGTAGCAAAATCCTTTGAAAAATGATGTTTTAATCAATGGTTTGATGATTAATCAATAGGCTAATGATTTACCTTCTGCCTTAAAATAATCAGCACTTGGGCTCTGTATAGCATATAATCTCAAAATACCATAGTTCAAATGCCAGCTATTAGTTTGTAGACTGTAAGGTGAAATGATGTGTAAATCTATCATTTGCTAATGATGACTCTCATGGAGAGTGAGAAGGAGGGATACTGGAGCAAGATATAATGATATAAAAAGGCACTAATAAAAACACATTAAAAAATAAAAAAAAAAATGTTACTGAAAGTATCTCCATCAGCAAGCATTAATGAATACTAACTCTGAGTTTCAGTCATTGTAGTTCCTGATCAGTGATCTCTTCTTCCTCATAAATTATGGGTTCAATTATCGTCATTGGACAGATGACTTCCAGATCTATATATTCAGCTCTAATGTCTGTCTTGAACTGTTGTTCTAAGAGTTGACTGTTGGATATTTCTGCTTCTATTAGTATATCCTTTTTTTTTCATCATCTTCATATTCTTCATCCTACTTCTCCAAAATTCCCTCTCTCCAAAAAGGGAAGCACAATTCTTCTATTCATCTATCTTCACAATGTTGGAGTCATTCTTGACTTTTCTTTCTTCCATGCCAAATTTTGCCTATATTTATCAGGTCTCTCTGCTCCACCATCTTCTCTCCATTCACATAACCGCTATTCTTATTCAGATCTTTTGAACAGGTATAATAATATCCTGATTAGTCTCTATTACTCCAGTCTCAATGCTCTTTAATCCATTCTCCACACAGCTTTAGTCACAATTCTCTAGCCAAACTTCTTCCTTCCTTCCTTCCTTCCTTCCTTCCTTCCTTCCTTCCTTCCTTCCTTCCTTCCTTCCTTCCTTCCTTCCTTCCATCGGGGTGAAGTGACTCGCCCAGGGTCAAACAGCTAGTATGTGTCTGAGGTCAGATTTAGACTCAAGTCCTCCTGACTCCAGGGCCAGTGCTCCAGCCACTGTACCACCTAGCTGCCCTTAATTTTTTCATTTTCTTTCCTTTTTCTTTTCTTGCCAAACTTTCTTCTATATTGTCATTATTCCTTTTCGCAATTTGTGCCTTGTACCTGAAATGCACTGTCTCCTCACCTCTAACTCTTAAAATGTCCAACCCACTTTAAAGTTCAGGAGAGATGACATCTCCTATTTTAAGTCTATCCTTATTTCCCCCAGTTATAATTTTTTCTGTCCTTTGTTTTTCTTGTATTCACTTCCTAACTCCCTTTTCTCTCTCTCCCAAGATGCATAGGTATATAGGTGGCACAGTGGATAATGAATTTGAAAACAGGAAAAAACTGAATTCAAAATCAACTTCAGAGACTTAATAGCTCTATGACCCTGGTTAATTCACTTAACATCTGCTTGCCTCAGTTTCTTTATTAGTAAAAGGTGGATAATAGTAGCTCCTACATCCCAAGATTGTTGTGAGGATAAAATCTGTTCATCTGTAAAGCACTTTGCAAACCTTAAAGAGATTTAAATGATTTATTGTTATTCATTTGTATGTTACAACCAATTAGTAGAATATAAATGCTTTGAAGTCAGGGAATGTTTCATTCTGATCTTTGTATCCCCAGTGCCCAGTGGGTATTTCTTCTTATCTTGTCTGGTTTCAGACCCACCACTCCACTATACAAGTATCTCCATGCTATACTGTCTCCTTGATAGTCTTCATTACCTTCCAAAACTGAATGTTGCATCCTGTGACCTTGGACTCTGTTGAGTATTTAATTTTTTTTGACTACTCTCAGGTCTACCATGCATATTTATACCATTATATATGCATATTTTTGCCATTCTTCCTTGATATTTCCAAGTTTCCTTGGACCCCTCCCCCTTTCCAACTCCAGCTCTTAGAACAGAGATCAAATCCACACTAGTATGCCTTACAAGGATGTCAGTTAATTGCTCCTGTCAACATTCTCCATCCAAAATACTCCTCCTTGCCCAGGAATTCCCTAATAGTGTTGTCTTCCCCTAATAAAATGTAAGTCCCTTCAGGGCATGGCATGTCTTGCTGGCTTGTAATTGTATCCTTAATGCTACACTGCTTGACACAGGCTAAGTATTTAAGAAATGCTTTTTTCATTCATATAAGACACTGTATAAATAGCCTTTGGTTTTGAGTGAATTATTCAGTATTCTAAATGCCCAACTCCTTTGGGTATTTGAGAGGAAAATTAATGTTGACATCAGGAGTAGTTTTTCATGTAAATCGGCACAGGATAAAAGACAGAAATCAACTATGCATCTAAAGGCAGCAATGTGCATTGGAAGCTTACCGCTATTCAGCATCAAAACATCATTCCATGCTAAATGATAAATCATACTAACATGCCCCCTTTTGTATAAATAGAAGCTATGAAGAACAATAACTTAGTTTAATTGTTTTCCCAACAAATAGCCATATCCTTGTGAAAGGGCAGCTTAATTAAAAGGTAACGTAAAGAGGGAGCTGGAATTAAATTATTCTCTTTACTTCCTTGAGAATGAGATTCCAGCATGTCAGTTACTTGTACTAAGTTAAAATAAACTAAACATTGTTGAAGTAAGTTTCAAATATTTCTTAGAGAAAGGCCATTGATGAAATATTGAAATTAGAGATTAAGAAAGAAATAATCCAAGCATCATCACTATTCTACTTTTCAGTGAATATTAGGAATTAAATTTAAACATTGCAATAGAAGAGAAGTTACATGTGGTAGAATCTTTCTGCCTATCAAAACAGATAGAATTATGCATTGTTTATAATGCCTATTGTGTATTGCAATAGCACAATTCTCATCAAAATGTAAAAACTTTTTCTCTTAAAAAAGGCACAAAATAAATTAAAAAGTTAAGGCAAGTGATTTTTCAGCCAATGAAAAAGGAATAGAGAGAACCTTAAAGGAAAAATGCTTCCAAAAAATGAAAACAAAAGTAGTAACACTTCAGATAAATAAAGTAGCTAAGGAAATAGTACACGAGAACTAAGAGGTGATATACATGAAAGATTGAGAGAAAAATGGGAAGTTTTCTATGAAGCAATGCAGAATGAAATAGACAGAACTGAAGGAACAACAGTGACTACAACATAAATTAAAAGGAGTCAACTCCTGGGAGCCAAGATGGTGGAATAAACAGTAAGTCACTCTCATTCTCCCTTATTGAATTCTAAAAACCTAGAAAATATCATACCCTGGAAAATCCCTAGAACAGCAGAGTCAACAGAAAGATGGTGCAACAGTCTTCCCCCCCTCCTTTTTATTATTTTATTTATCTTCAACATTGATTTTCACAAGATTTTGAATTCTAAATTTTTTCCCCATCTCTCCCCTCCCTCCCACTCCAAGAAGGCATGCATTCTGATTACACTTTCTCTCAGTCTGCCCTCCTATCTATCATCCCATGCCCCTCATTTTCTAGTAGGGCAAGATAGATTTCTATACCCCATTTTCTGTACATCTTATTTCCCAGTTGCATGTAAAAACAATTTTTGACATTTGTCTTTAAAACACTGAGTTCCAAATTCTCTCCCTTCTCTCCCTACCCACCCTCATCGAGAAGGCAAGCAATTTAATATAGGTCATACATGCATAGTTATGCAAAACACTTCCATAATAGTCATGTTGTGAAAGACAAGCCATATTTCCCTTCATCCTATCCTGCCCCCCCATTTATTCTATTTTCTCCTTTGACCCTGTCCCTTTTCAAAAGTGTTTGCTTCTGACTATCCCCTTCTCCAATCTTTCTTCCTCCTCTCTATCCCCTTCCCCTACTTTTCTGATACCTGGTTGAGTGTGTCTGTTATTTCCTCCTTAAACCAAAACTGATGAGAGTAAGGTTCACTCCTGCCCTCTCACCTCACCCCTCTTCCTCTCCATTGTAAAAACTTTTTCTTGCCTTTTTTTTGGTGAAATAATTTACACTATTACATCTCTACCTTTTTCTTTCTCCCAATATATTCCTCTTTAGCCCCTTGATTTTATTGTTAGATACCATCCCTTCATATTCAACTCACCTTGTGCCCTATCTCTCTCTGTCTCTATCTCTTTGTCTATGTATCTGTATTTCCTCCAACTACCATAATACTGAGAAAGGTCTCGTGAGTTGCAAATATCCTCTTTTCATGTAGGAATATAAACAGTAAAACTTTAATAAGTCCCTTATTTTATAAGTCTGTTTCCTGTTTACCTTTTCATAATTCTCTTCATTCTTGATTTTTAAAATCAAATTTTCTATTCAGCTCTGGTCTTTTCATCAAGAAGGCTTGAAAGTCCTCTGTTTCATTGTATTCCCCTCCCCCCACCAAGTATTGTACTCAGTTTTGCTGGGTAGATGATTCTTGGTTTTAATCCTAACTCTTCTGATATATGGAATATCATATTCAAAGCCCTCCAATCCTTTAATATAGAAACTGGTAGATCTTGTGTTAATCTGCTTGTATTTCCACAATACTCTAATGTTTCTTTCTGGTTGCCTGCAATATTTTCTCCTTGACCAGGGAACTCTGAAATTTGGCTTCAATATTCCTATGAGTTTTCCTTTTGGGAACTCTTTCAAGAGGCAATTGGTAGATTATTTCAATTTCTCTTTTACCCTCTAGTTCTAGAATATTGGGGCAGTTTTCCTTAATAATTTCTTGAAAGATATCTATGCTTAATTTTTAATCATGGCTTTCATGTAGTCCAATAATTTTAAAATTATCTCTCCTGGATCTATTTTCCAATGAGATATTTCACATTGCCTTCTATTTTTCCATTCTTTTGTTTCTGTTTTATAATATTTCAATTTCTCATAAAGTCATTAACTTCCATTTGCTCTATTCTGATTTTTAAGGAATTATTTTCTTCATAGAGCTTTTGGATCTCCTTTCCCACCTGGCCAATTTTGCTTTATAAGGCATTCTTCTCCTCATTGGCTTTTTGGACCTCTTTTGTCATTTGGTTTAGTCTGTTTTTAAGGTTTTATTTTCTTTGGTATTTTTTGGTTCTTCTTTAACAAGCTGTTGACTCCTTTTTCATGATTTTTTTTGGCATCATTCTCATTTCTATTCCCAATTTTTCTTCTACTTCTCTTATTTGATTTTCAAAATCCTTTTGGAGATCTTCAATGGTATGCAACCAATTCATATTTTTCTTAGAGGCTTTTGATGTAGGACATTTGATTTGTTGTCTTCTTCTTGTTCTATGTTTTGATCTTCTATGTTACCAAAGTAAGATTCTCTAGTATGAATTTTTATTCTGTTTCCTCATTTTCCCAATCAAATACTTGACTTTCTGACTCTTTGTCAATGTAGAATTCTGCTTCCAGTGGGAGTGTAACTATTTTGAGAGAAACTTCTAGGGACCTGTAAATTTTCAGTTCTCTCAAAGTGGTATGTTCAAAGGAGAGGTACTTACTCCTTTCCTGGCCTGTGCTCTAGTCTGTGAGTGACTCCAAGTGCCCTTTTCTGCTTTGGAACTGTGAGGAGCATTCCATCTTCAGCACCACTACAAGTTCCACCACACCAGCACTCTCCGCACCCTAGGACTGCCACCCAGGACTTCAATTCAGATCAATGCAGGGAAAAGCAAGAGAATCCTGCTTTAGAGCCACAAAGATCCCTGAAATCTCCCTCTGATGAGCTGCTCTATCTCCCAGCATATGCAGGCCCAGAGCTCCAGAAGCAGACACTGCAGCTGCTGCCACTACAGCAGCTGCCATTTCTATTTCCACAGGGCTGGAGCCAAATCATGCTCCTCTCTCACCTAGGTCCCACAGAGTTTTCTCACTGACCTCCTACATTGTCTTTGGTGTTTGTGGGCTGCAAAGTCTGGAAACCACCACAGCTGCCATTATTCAGTTCCCTGAGGCCTGATCCACCCTTCTGTGCTGCTGTGGCCCATACTGGACTGTGCTCTGCTCCCAGCCTGGTGTGATAGACCCTTCCTGTTGACCTTCCAGTCTGTTTTGGGCTAGATATTTGTTTCACTCTGTCATTTTGTGGGTTCTGCAGCTCTAGAATTTGTTTAGAGTCATTTTTTACAGGTATTTGTAGGACTTTGGGGAAGATCTCAAGCAAGTCCCTGCTTTTCCTCCACCATCTTGGCTCTGCCGCTGAACATGTAGCATTTTTTTTGTCTGGGAGGCTTGGTGGATTAAGAGAAAAGGTAGGGACTTTCTCTGATGGAAGGGGAGCAATATAGGACAGGAGGTGTTTTGGCAAGCTAGCAGCAAGCCCTACCTTATCAAACAAATGGGAGATTCTGAGTCTCAGGATGGTGGATCAGGCAAGCTCTAACAGCAAGACCCATTGTGTGTCAACACAGCCAGAGAAACCAGCATACTCCAACTTGGAGAACTAAGATGTGCACTAGTAGTCTGGCATCTTCCACCAACTGAACTTTCCTGTGCTTCAGTGCAACTCCTGGTGGGCAGACATCCTCCAGCAGCCAGTCCTCCTCATACTTCAGTGTAGCCCAGGTGAGTAGGCATCCTTGAGGGGCCAGACCCCAACCCCACCAGTGCAGCCCTGAGAAATGCAGAAAACTCACCTGGCCTCAGCACATGATGGCCACCACCACTAGAACACCAGCTAAGTACCAGGTAAGCTCCAACTAGCAGGAGTTGAGGCCCCAGCACACAAAGGCAGGGACCAAGCCTCTAACCTCCAGCATAAGAAACTTGGTCAGTGCCCCATGAGCTCCAGCAAGAGAGCTCAACTTTAACAGCCAGGAAATAGGCAAACATCATGAACAAAAAAGTAGGAATGGACAATGACCATAGATTCTTTCTATGGGGAGAGGTAAGATCAAAACTCAAATTCAGAAGAGAACAATATTGTCAATATATCCACATCCAAAATCGCAAAGAGGAATATGAACTGATTTCAAGCCCAAAATGTCTTCTTGGAAGAATTCAAGAAAGATTTTAAAAGTTAAATAAAAGAGGCAGAAGAAAAATTGGGGGAAAAATGAGAGATATATAAGAGGGCGTCAACAGCTTTGAAAAGGAAGGACAAAAATTAACTGTAGAAAACAATTCCTTAAAAATCACAATTGACCAAATGGGGAAAAAAGTACACCGAAGAAAACAACTCCTTAAAAATAGAATTGGATAAATGGAAAAAGAGACACAAAAACTCTCTGAAGAGAAGAGCTCCTTAAATAGTAGAATTGGCTAAATGGAAAGGGAGGTTCAAAAGCTAACTGAAGAAAACAACTTGTTAAAAATTAGAACTGGGTAAGTGGAACCTAATTATTCCACAAGACATCAAGAATCAGTCAAACAAAATCAATAGAATGAAAAAAAAGCAGAAAACATAAAATACGTCATTGGAAAAACAGCTGACCTGGAAAATAGATCCAGGAGAGATAATTTAAGAACTGTTTTCTACCTGAAAGCCATGATAAAAAAAAAAAAAAAACAGCCCGGAGAGCATCTTTCAAGAAATTGGGAAGGAAAAGAGTCCAGATATCTTAGAACCAGAAAGTAAACTAGTCATTGAAATAATCCACTGGGCTCTTTTCTTGAGGTGGAGGAATGCTGGCATTACTCAGGGGAGAGATGGCTTTGCGTCAGTGTGCAAAAATGCAGAGCAACAAAGGCTTTAGTCTGAATAAACAGAACCATAATCCAAGGAAGCAGCATCAGCATCTGCATCAGCACCAGAACTAGCACCAATACCACCAGCAGCCCCAGTTACAGCAACAGCAGCTCCTGCCACCACCAATACCTGCAAATCAGCAGCAGGCCAACAGCCAGAATGAAGGCCTGACTATTGATTTGAAGAATTTTCAGAAGCCAGGGGAGACTTTCAATCAGTGCAGCTGACTTTTTGTGGGCAATCTCTCTCCTGACAATGCTGAAGAGGAGATGAGGAAATTGTTTGAGAAATATGGAAAGAAATATGAGATCTTCATTCACAAGGACAAAGGCTTTAGTTTTATCCACCGGGAAACCTGTACCCTAGCTGAGATTGCTAAAGTAGAGTTGGACAACATGCCTTTCCATGAAAAGCAGTTGAGAGTGCACTTGCCTGCCAAAAGGCATCCCTGAAAGTTAAGAGGCTTTCTCTGTCTTTGGCCAGGTGAAGAGGTCTGTAGTGATTGTGGATGATCGAGGGAGGCCTTCAGGGAAAGGCACTGTGGAATTTTCCAGGAAGCCAGCTTCTGGAAAAGCGCTGGACAGATGTAGTAAAGGGTTGTTTCTTCTGACCACATTTCCCAAGCCAGTGACCATGGAGCTGATGGACCATCTAGATGATGAAAAAGGGCTCCCAGAGAAGCTGTTCATCAAGAACCACCAATTTCACAAGGAATAAGAGTAGCTACCTCAATTTGCCCAGCCTGGCTACTTCTATTATGAGTATTCCATGCACTAGAAGGCACTGATTGAGATGGAGAAACAGCAGCAGGATCAGGTAAGCCAAAACATCAAGGAAGCCAGAGAGAAACTGGACATAGAAGTGGAGGCTGCTCACCATGAACACCAGGTAATGTTGATGAGGCAGGATGTGATGAGATGCCAGGAAGACCTTCAAAGGATGGAGGAGCTGCATAACTAAGAGGTGCAGAAAAACAAGCAAATGGAGCTCAGGCAGGAGGAGGAACACAGGTAGTGTGAGGAGGAGATGAGGAAGAAATGATGCAATGGAAGCAGGACTTCAAAGGAAACTTCCCTGATGCGAGAGAGAAGGATATGCAGATGGGTCAGATGGGTATAGGAAGTGCAATGGGCATAAACAATAGAGGATCCTGGGGAGGTGCTAATGTTCCAGCTGGTGCCCCAACTGCTCCAGGATCTGGTCCAATAATGCCAGATGGAACCATGGGAATGACCCCACCTCCCAGTGACTGCTTTGGCCAGGTTGGTACAACAGAAGGACTTGGGACAATAGGTGGAAACCCTCCCACATTCAACTGAGGAACTCCTGGAAAGGACTTTGGCCCAAACAAACATCACAAATACTAATAGAGTTACAGTGTTGAGTTTCCCCTGACACTGTAGACAAGGACTCTTTTTGGACTGTTGGGTCTCTGCTCCTCCTATGAGTTAGGCCTCCCCACTTGAACTACTCCAGGCAGGCAGTTTGCCAAAGGCAGAAAGGGGGTTATGGAGGGGCATTTAGGGAAGCATTTCTGTGTGGCACATTCCTCAATGTGAAGGCTGCAGAGTGGGTGGGGAGAGGCCATGGCTCAAGCAAAACCACTCTATCCCTATTTCCCTTGACTATTCCCCCTTTGTCTCTTCACTGATCCCTCAATAACTTAGACACATTCCTTATCCCTATTTCCTTTCTGGTTAGGACCTCAGGTGTGTACAGGAAGTTCAGACAACATTACCATTAGAAGATCTCTTCCCTCTTCCCAACCCAGTATTCCTTTTTTGTCCTGAGGTTTTGTTATCTGCTTTTAGGTTTCCATTATTGTTTTTGTTTCTATCTTCTGTTTTTTGGATGGGGGGGGAGCCCAGAATGGAGTGACTTTGCCTCTCTCTGGGAGGTGCTGCTGTGTCATTGTTAACACCCTTTCTTGTCAGTCTAGGTGCAAACTTGGAGGCAGGGACTGCTGGGTGCTGGTGCTCTCTTGGCCATGCCCAGAGCTCTTACAGCTTGCCTATCTTCTGTAGCTGTGCTGTTCAGCTTTCTCTGCTGTAGGTGATAATTGGGCCCTCTCACAGTCTGGAGTTTATTTATAAAATGAGACAGGAATGCAGGAGAAACATTACTATTAAGAATAAATTTTAAGCCTCAGAAAAGGAAATAATTCACTGATCAACTCCTGAAATCAGATCCCAAATTAATAACTCCAAGGAGTATTGTAGCCAAATATCAGAATTTTCAGGTCAAGGAGAAAAATACCAAGGAGAAAAGAAGCCAGAAAGAAATAATTTAAATATGGAGCTGTGTTCAGGATTACACAGGACCTTTTAGCTTCCACAGTAAAAGTTTAGAGGACTTGTAATATGATATTCTGTAAGACAAAGGGACTTGAATTACACCAAGGATCAGCTTCCCAGCAAAATTGAGTATATTCTTACAAGGGAGAAAATGGATTTTCAATGAAATAGGGGACTTCCAAACCATCCTGATGAGAATACCAGCTTCAAATACAAAACTCAAGAGAAAAATAAAAGGTAAGCAGGAAAGAAAAAAAAAAACCCAACAACACCATGCTATTCGACAAGAGCAAACTGTGTACATCTCTCCAAGGGAAGACGATAGTTGTCATACTTTTTAGAACTGTATCTTTATTATGACATTAGAAGGGATATACATAGAGGGTGTGGGTATAAGTTGACTTTGATGTGATGATACAAATTTAATTAAGTGTTCTAAAGGGATTGTCCTGGGAGAAGAGGAAAGAAGAAAGAAGAAAAGGGAAAATTACATCACATGAAGAGGTACAAGATCTATTATAGGAGAGGAAAAGAAGGGAGTGAGGGGAGCATTGTTTGAACCTTACTCTCATCAGATTTGATTCAAAGAGAGAAAACATAGTCATGTATAGAAATCTAACTTACCCAATAGGAAGTAGTAGGAAAAAGGGGAAACAAAAGGGAGCATGTGGATAGAACGGAGGGAAGAAGTAGTAAGGGGAAAAGGTGTAGGATGGGGGAATGATAGAAGGGAGAGCAGATTGAGGGAGGCAGTAGTCAAAAGCAACACTCTAGTGAGGAGGGAGATAGGAGACAGAAAAGCAGAAACAGGGGGGAGAAATAGGGTGGAGAGAAAGACAGAGAAAGTAATCATAACTGTGAATGTGAGTGGGATGAACTCTCCCATAAAACAGAAGTGGATAGCAAAGTGAATTAAAACCAGAATCCTAAAATATGTTGTTTGGATAGGTATCATAGACAGGTAAAATGTAAAAAATAGAATGTAAGTCCTTTGAAGTCAAGAATTATTCCATTTTCTTCATATCTCTAGTACCTAGCACACAGAGTAGTTATTTCACAAGTATTTGGGGAATTGAAGTGATTATTCATATTTTTCATATCACTCCGCTTTGGGAATATGATTATTAAAATGTTTTAGAAAAGTAGAAATATATGTGATGAAAAGTAAGATCCTTACAATGATGATTAAAAAATAAAATCCCGTTGTTTACTTCCCATTCTGGGTCTCCAAGACTTAAACTAGAATACTAGAAACTTAACAGTGGTGTGCTATTGTAGAGCATCAAGTCTAACCTACAAGATATATGAGTCCCCTCTTCAATATCCCTGGTACAGTTTGAATTTTATATTTTTTTGCTGTTTCCATGATGAGCACAGCAATAATAGAAGTTGCAAAAAATGTTTATAAGAGTTATATGTTTTGAAAATAGGTAATTTGGAAAAAGGGGAAAAAAGGGGGACTTATAGAAGAGAGAGCAGATTGAGGGAGTCAGTGATCAAAAGTAAAACTTGAGTGAGGAGGAAAAGGAAGAAAGGAGAGAGAAAAGCATAAATGGGGGAGGGATAGGATGGAGAGAAAGAGACAGTAATCATAACTGTGAATGGGAGTGTGATGAGCTCTCCCATACAACAGAAGCAGAGAGCAGAGTGAATTAAAAACCACAATCCTACAATATGTTATTTGCAAGAAATACATTTGAAGCAGAGGGATACACACAGAGTTAGGGAAAAAGGCTGGGGTAGAATATATTATACTTCACCTAAGGTAAAAATAAATGCAGGGGTATCAATCCTGATTAAGACAAAACAAAAGTTAAAACATATCTAATTAAAAGAGATGAGGAAGGAAACTACATCCTGCTAAAAGGTACCACACACAATAAAGTAAAATAATTGCTAAAGATATATGATGCACCAGTTGGTATAGCATCCAAATTCTTAGAGAAGCTAACAGTTACAGGAAGACATAGACAACAAAACTATATTAGTGGGGCACCTCAACTTCCCCCTCTCAGAAACAGATAATTTTAACACAAAATAAAAAAGAAAGTAGTTAAAGAGATGAATAGAAATTTAGAAAAGTTTCATATTGTAGACCTCTGGAGAAAATTGAATGGGGAATAGAAAGGAATATACCTTTTTCTCAATAATATCTGGCACCTACATTAACATTGACCATATATTAGGGCATAAAATCCTGACAATACAATACAGAAAGGCAGAAATATTAAATGTATCTTTTCAGATCATGATGCAACAAATATTACATGTAATAAAGGGTCATGGAAAATTAAACTAAAAATTAATTGTAAACTAGATAATCTAATCCTAACGAACGAGTGAGCATAGAAATCAATGAAGTCTTCCTAAAATCATGAGTAACATCTTTCTAAAATCATCAGCAACCATTATATATAATTGGGATAAGCTAGAATCATTTCTAATAAGACCAGAGGTGAAACAAGGATGTCCATTATTACTTCTTTTATTCAGGATGAGCTAGAAATGTTAGCTTTAGCACTGAGAGAAGAAAAAGAAATTGAAGGAATTAGAATAGGTAATGAGGAAACCAAACTATCATTCTTTGCTGATGATATGATGGTATATTTAGATAATCCTAGAATATCAAGTAAAAAAGTACTTACAATATTAAATAACTTTAGCAAAGTTACAGGATATAAAACAAACCCTCACAAATCCTTAGTATTTCTTTATATATTACTGTCAAAGCCTAAAAGCAAGAGATTGAAAGAGAAATTTTATTTAAAGTTAATAAAGACATTATAAAACATGGGGGAGTCTATTTGCCGAGTCAAAACCAGGAAAACTTTTCACACAAATAAAGTCAGATCAAAATAATTGGAAAAAAATATCAGTTGCTCATGGATAGGCTGAACTAATATAACAAAGATGATGATTCCACCTGAATTAATTTGATTATTCAGTGCTATACCAATGAAAGTACCAAAAAAGGTTCATAGTGCTAGAAAAAATAGCAAAATTCATCTGGAAGAAAAAAATTCAGAATATCAGGGAATTAATGAAAAGAAATGCTAAGGAAGGTAGCCCAGCTATATCAAATTTTAAAATGTATTATAAAGCAGAAACCATCACAACTACTTGCTACTGGCTAAGAAATAGAATGGTGGATCAGTGAAATAAGCTAGGTACTAAGAAGCAATAGTCAATGATAGTAGTAATCTACTGTTTGATAAATCCAGACTCCAATTTCTGGGATAAGATCTTACTTTTTGAGAAAAGCTGATGGGAAAACAGGAAAATAGTGTGGTAGAATCTAGGCATAGACTAACATCTTATACTGTATACCAAGATAAAGTTAAATGGACACGCAATTTAGATATAAAGGCTGATACTGTAAACAAACTAGGAAAGCAAGAAATAGTGTACCTGCCAGATTTTTGGAGAAAGTAAGAATTTATGACCAAATGAGACAGAGAATGTTACGAAAAGCAAAAAAGGATAATTTTAATTATATTGAGTTGAAAAGTTTTTGCATAAGCAATGGCAATGTGACCAAGACTAGGAAGGAAGCAAAAACTGGGTAACAAATTTTATAGCTAGTACCACTGATAAAAGCATCATTTCTAAAATATATAGAGAACTCAGTTAAATTTATAAAATATGTCATTTCCCAATTGATGAATAATCAAAGGGTATGAACAAGGAGCTTTCAGATAAAAAAAAAAACAAGCTCTCTTTGGTCATATGAAAAAATGATCTAAATAACTATTGATTGGAGGAATGCAAAACAATACAACTCTGAGGTACCACCTCACACTTATCAGATTGATTAACATTACAAAAGAGGAAAATGATAAATGTTGAAGAAGGTATAGGAAAATTGGAACACTAATACATTGTTGGTGGAGTTGTGAAATGATCCAACCTTTGTGGAGAGCAATTTTGAACTATGTCCATAGGCCTATAAAACTGTGCATACACATTGATCCATCAGTACCACTTCCTACAAATGGGAAAAGAACCCACATGTATGATAATAATTATAGCAGCTCTTTTTGTGGTGGCCAAGAATTGGAAATTGAGGGGATGCCATTAATTGGGGAATGGTTGAACAAGTAGTGGTGTATAAATGTAATGGAATACTTTTGTTCCATAAAAAAACAAAGAGTAAGAAGACTTCAGAAAAACCTGGAAAAACTTAAAAGAACTGATGCTGAGTGAAGTGAGCAGAAACAGGAGAACATTGTACACAATAAAAGAAACATTGTGTGATGACTAAATTTGATAGACTTAGGTCTTTTTAATAATGCAAGGATCCAAAAGACTCATCAGGGAAAATGTTATGGAAATTCAGAGAAAGAACTATGGAGTCTAAAAGCAGATGGAAGCAGACAATTTGTTTTCTTTCTCTTTTTTTGTTTCTTCTTTCTCATGATTCCTCCATTTTGTTCGAATTCTTGACAGTTTGAGTAATGTGAAAATGTTTAATATGCATGCATATGTAGAGCTCATATTAGTTTACACACCCTCTTGGGGTGAGGGGAGAGGAAGGAGAGGGAGAAAATTTGGAACTCAAAATCTTATGGAAGTGAATGTTGAAAACTAAAAACAAAGAAACATAAATTTAAAGATTACTTAAAGGAAGCTTAATTCAGAGTCATTGAAAAAACAATAATAATCATAGAAAATCAGTCATAAACCTCACCTCTCTCAAGGGAGAGTGATGGAAGATTAGTGGGGCAGAAGAGTTTACACATGTTCAGATATGTTAATAAATCACACTGAGTGTTTTAAATTAATTGTTTCTGTTTTTGTTGTTCAAACAGAAGGAGGAAGTAGAGTCTTCCTGCCCATCCAAATGCTTGCAATGCTAACAGAAGACAGAAGATATAAGGAAACAGGTTAAATATATAAAACAAAAGGCAATCGAAATTTTAAGTAGCAAAGGAAAGACTTGATAAGATTAAACAAAATACTGGTAAACAACTTAATTGACTAAAATAACATAAACAGTGATGATAGGGGAAAAAAACAGTCCAAGATATCATGAAAAATATCCTCAATGAAATAAAGTGTTTAAGAAATTATGTAGGAATCAGCACTGGTGGGAAGTCATAATAACTTTTAAGAAAATAAAAAAAGAAACAAGAAAAGAAATTAAGGTAAACTGAAAGATGTGGAAAAGGTCAGGAGGAAATAATTGAAACAAATGACTAACATGGAAAATATTGGAGAAAGGAAATAGAAGAATCCTGGACAAATATAGAGAATCAACAAACAGTGGAAACAATAATTAGAAAACACAATGGCAGCCAATATAAATGAACTTGAAGAAATAATAGGCTCAGAAAAATCAAGATATCCAAAGAACTGGAAATCTGCAGAATTAAATGTCAGACTTTCAAGACTATTTAATATCAAAGAATCTCAGGATACATGATATTCCAGAATATTTAGAAAAATATATAAGGACCTAAATAACCTATTTCAGGAAATCATCAAAGGAACCTTCTTAGAAATAACAAATATAAGCTATATAAGAAAGATATGATCATGATAGAAAGAGGTGTTTACATTCAGAGAAAGAACAGAGTTTGAATCCACATTGAAGCAAACTACCTGCTCTTTTTCTTTTTCTTGTTTGGTTTTGTTTCCTCTTTCCCATTGTTCATTTCATTTGATACAATCCTTCTTTATAACCTGACTAATGTCTAATGTGACAGTATTTGCAGATCCTATACTTGATTATATGCCGCCATGGGGGGAGGGGAAAGGAAGGGAGAGGAAGAAAATTTGAAACTCAAGAAATTGTGGAGCTAAATTTTGTAAACTAAAAGTAAATAAAAAAATTAATAAAGACCAAAAATTAAGAAAAATATGGATTGGTTGCAGGCCATGGAGGAACTCAAGAAGGATTTTGAAAATCAAGTAAGAGAAGTAGAGGAAAACTTGGGAAGAGAAATGAGAATGGTGCAATAAAATCACAAAAAATGGGTCAACAGTATGCTAAAGGAGACTCAAAAAATAATGAGGAAAATAACAACTTAAAAATAGATTAACTCAAATGGCAAAAGAGGCCCCAAAAGCCAATGAAGAGAAGCCTTAAAAAGCAGATTTGACCAGATGGAAAAAGAATTTCAAAAACTCACTGAAGAGAATAATTTCTTCAAAATTAGATTGGAGCAAATGGAAGCTAATGACTTTATGAGAAATCAAGATGCTATAAAACAGATACAAACAAATGAAAAAAAGAAATAGAAGGCAATGTGAAGTATATCAGTGGAAAAAAAAACACTGACCTGGAAAATAGATCCAGGATAGATCATTTAAAAATTATTGAACTAAGGAGCCTAGAAATCATCTTTCAAGAAATTATCAAGCAAAATCGCCCTGATATTATAGAACCAGAGGGCAAAATAGAAATTGAAAGGATTCACTGATCACTTATTGAAAAAAGACCCCAAATAGAAAACTAGAAATATTATCACCAAATTCCAGAATTCCCAGGTCAAGGAGAAAATATTACAAACAGTTAGGAAGAAAGAATTTGAGAATTGTGGAAACACAATCAAAATAACATAAGATCTAGCAACTTCTCCATTAAGGGATCAAAGGGGTTGGAATATGATATTCTGAAGGTCAAAGGAGCTAGGATTAAAACCAAGAATCATCTACCTAGCAAAACTGAGTATAATACTTTGGGGGAAAATATGGACATTCAATGAATTAGAGAACTTTCAAGCATTTTTGATGAAAAGATCAGAGGTGAACAGAAAATTTGACTTTCAAATACAAGGAGCATGAGAAGGTAAACAGGAAAAAGAAATCATAAAGAACTTACTAAAGCTGAGCTATTTACATTCCTACATGGAAACATGATAATTGTAACTCATGAGACTTTTCTTAGTATGAGGATAGTTGAAGGGAATACATATGTATGCATATATTCATATGTATGTATAGGAGGGTGTATGTGTGTATATTTGTGTGTGTACATGTATACATAGACAGAAGGCACAGGATGAGTTGAATATGAAGGAATGGTATTAAAAAATAAAACCAAAAGGTGAGAGAGGAATATATTGGGAGGAGAAAGGGAGAAATAGAATAGGGTAAATTATTTCACATAAAAGAGGCAAGAGAAAACTGCTTCAGTGGAGAGGAAGAGCAGGAAGGTGAAAGAGAATGAGTCAACCTTACTCTCATTGGATTTGGCTTAAGGAGGGAATAACATACACACTCAATTGGGTATCTTACCTTACAAAAAAGTAGGGGGGAAGGGAATAAGAAGGGGATGGTTGAAGGGAGGTCAGATAGGACAAGAGGGTAGTTAGTAGTAAACCCTTTTGAAAATGGACAGGGTCAAAGGAGAAAATAGAATAAATGGGCGGGGGCAGGATAGGATGGAGGGAAATACAGTTAGTCTTTCACAATATAACGACTTTGGAAATGTTTTGTGTAACTACACATGTGCCCCCTATATTGAATTTCTTGTCTTCCCAGTTGGGGGTAGGTGAGGAGGGAAGAAGGGAAAGAATCTGGAAATCAAAGTTTTAAAAAAAAATGTTAAAAACTGTTTTTTACATGCAACCAGGAAATAAGATATACAGGCAATGGGGTATAGAAATCCATCTTGCCCTACAAGAAAGTATGGGGGATGGGGGAGGATATAAAAGAGAACAGATTGGGTGAGAGGGTATTCATTATACCTGCTATCTTGAGGTGGGGGTAGGGAAAAGAGGGGGAGAAAATATTGTAACTCAAAATCTTGAGAAATGAATGTTGAAAACTACCTAACTAAATAAATGAATATTCAAGAAAAAGTAAGAATATTAGTAAAGGTTCATAGAAACAGACATTCTGACACATAGTTTTTGGAATGGTAGACATATAAAAATTCCCTAAAGAACAACCTAGAGTATATGATAAATCATAGAACTGACTATTTTCAATGTTCCCCATCCACCTATTTTTAAAGATTGAACATGTTTTGTGAAAGAAATTTTTTTGAGGTTTGAAATGAATGAAACATTTATAGACCCAAACTCACTACTGTTCAGCACAAAGCTTTGACCTGCTCACTTTCTAACCTTAAGTTCATTCCACTTTAGGCAAGCTGGTGGACCCCCCTCCTTGGACACTAACTATATTGCTGAAATTAGTGGAAACACAAGATTGGTTCAGCTCACTGAAATTTATAACTTTCTTGCTCAAGAGATTCACCTACCTTTTTTGGAAATCATAGTAACCTAAAATGAGATCCAGCACCAACCTGTGAGTGCCAGAGACTGAAGAACTTCAGGTTCACTTTATTAAGCTCACAATTCAGGTATAATAGCTCATTCCAATAAAAAATAAGTGCACTTGAGTACAAAGAAGGCGGCAGGATTCTTTGGTTTCCATTTTCTATACAGATATCTTCTTTTTTTCTTTCAGAGAGAATGATGAATGACTATATGATAGCTTCATTTTCTATTTAGTTGTTGTATACTATGGAATATATTATTATATTGTAACTGCTGCCAAAAGATTCTTTACAAATTGTTTCTGAAATTTTGGAATGTGTATAAGTTGCTGGCTTACAAAATCTTTGATCAATTCAAACCTTTGCTTTAATGTAAAAGCTGTAGTGAACAGCTTGCTAAACTATAAAGAAAAAAAGAGAGATCCACTAACTTTAGCCTTCCTTATAGGTGGGATTCCAGATGTATACCACTATGCCTCACTGATTATATATATTATATGCAATATATATTATATATAATTGACATTTTGACAAAAAAATTTCACTATGAAAACTTTACATGTAAAATATAATCAAATAGAAAGGAAAACTTGTGTATAGAAAAATATTCATAGATTTTTGAAAAGTTTAATTTGCTATAATTATTTGTAATAGTAAAGAAGCTGAGAAGAAAATGTGTATCTGACAATTGGAGAATTAAGGGAATTATTGGATAATGAAACAATGAAACATTTTAGTACTACAGAAGTAAATGAGATATATACAATGTGTGGTAAATATAAAAATAATAAATAGATAAATACAAATAAATTTATAAGTTCTTATTTAAACTGAGGCAAAGCAAGACTAGAAGGAATAGAATTGTTCACTCTACAGTTGGTAAATATAACTATTTATGTAAAAAAAACCCTATATGCATATGTACATTGTATATGTACAATAAAGAACACAACACCAAAGATAGTAGAATGTCAGACAGATTTGGACACAGAAAAACGATATTTCTAATTTGCTGTCTGTTTATTTTCTTGTTTCTAACATTCTATCCACTGAATGTAAAGAATGTCTTGGGATTTTATTCCTTTTTTCTATTTTTATTGGTTTAATATGTTTTTATTGATGTTTATAATTTGTAATGACATTTTTAAAAATTGACAAAAAACAACCTGGCAATAGAATCATAATCGTATAGTTAGAGAAATTTAAAATCCACTTTATATGAGATATTAAAAACTTCTTTTATACAAGGTATTTACACAAGATCATTTCAAGCAACAGCTTTGTATTTCACTCTCGATGATCTTTAACAGGGAGTTTTCCTTTTATCCTATAAGCTGTAAGAAACCATTAAAGGTAAATGAACCAAGAAGTAACATGGTAAGAATTATTTGCTGGGGTATTTACTTTGACAGCAAGTAAAGGATAGATTTGAAAAAGGCAGAACAGGAGGGAAGGAAAACCTATTAAGAGGTTTTTTTTTTATCGTTGTCCAGGCAAGACTGTAGTAGAGGGACTGACTTGTTATGAAATGGACCCAATTTATAAAAATGTGCCCTATGAAAATCTTGTGGTAGAGTTGAGGAGGGACTGAGGATAAAGAACCCAATTGATGACAGTGACAAATCTTGTGCTAATGCCAGCTGGTAGTGAAGTAAGTAGAGTCATAGTTCTGAAGTCAAGAAGACCTGAATTCAAGGCTGGTCTCAGACAGTGGTTCAAGGCAAATCCTTTATCCTCTTTTGGCCTCAGTTTCTTCAACTGTAAAATGGGGATAATAGTAGCATCTACCTCACAGGACTATGGTAAGGATCAAATGAGATCGTATTTGTAACATGTTTAGCATGGTACCTGCTACATATTAGATACTATATAAATTATTATTTCCTTCCTCCCTTCCTTTTATTCTGAGGTCTAAGAGATCATATGAGATTTTTAAAAATTGGAACAGATTTTTGTTTTGGGAGGCAGACCTGAGTTCAATTCCTGTACCAGTTACTTACTGGTTTTGTGAACTTGAACAACTCCCCTAACATCTCTCACACTCATTTTCTTCATCTATGAAGGTGGAATAATAATAATACCCCATAGGGCTGTTGTACAGAACAAATGAGATACCATATTAAAGCCCTTTACAAATCTTAAAGTGCTATATAAATGCTAGTCATTGTTATAAATTACTGCGATTACCATTTCTATCAGTTAAACCTTTGCTCTTAATCTATACATGCCTACATAAAGAAGCACGGAGGTTATAACTAATAACTTTTATTTGCCTTGTTGGATGGGATCGATAAATAATTGGCTTTTGGTATTAAGAGAGTGAAGGATCAGACTCTTCATTCAAGGAATCTTGGGGATTTGAGTGAAGCTGTGTTGCCTCGTGATATACTTCTTTGGAGACTTTGTTGGGAAGCAATCTACAAAATTATTTGAGGGAAATTCGGGTCATAAATGAGGAACTGATAATGGTTACAAGGAATTTTCAGTCCCATATCAAATAGTTATCTGGAAAAAATTGATTATAATTAAGCCCCAATTGAAGTCAACTAAATAATAGTCTTGGTAATCTGCATATACATCTGTTTCAATTCCTTGACTGGGTAATATCTTTTATGACTTTGGCTATTACTAAAGAAGTATAAACCCTCTCTTATAGGGAGAGGCTTTCTAATCATTGGCATGGCTAACTTTGTGAGTAAAAAAGGTAGCATCTCACCTGATATGTCCATTTGAAGTTTGATTTCTGTAATACAGGGACAAGCAAAACAGTGATACTACCTAAAGCCAGTGATAGAAGTTAATTGAATTCATGCTATGACCCACACAGTGGTAAAGAAGTCCAGCATTGAACAATTTCTCTTGGAGAACATCTCAGCTACCTAGTTTGATGACATCTTCACCATCACCATCACCACCACCACCACCACCACCACCACCATCATCATCATCATCCTCAGAAGCATTTATATAGTGATTTGCAAATGCTTTACAGATATTATCTCATTTGATTGTCACAACTCTGGGAAGTAGGTGCTTTTACCATCTCAGTTTTTCAGATATGGAAACTATTTAGTATATGAGGCAGGATACTAACTCACCTCTTCCTGATTTCAAGTCTAACACTCTATCCATTGAACCAGCTACCTCACAATCACAAAAAGACATCAATAGCCTTGCATTAATAAAGGGTAGAGCTGCCACACCAATTTTGTGTGCTGAATACACATGTGCTTTATATGTGCTTTTACAAGCAATACTTATATGAGTCTACTCTTCATACTAGTGGGTTGTATTATTTCTCTTATGCTATTTTGTTAAATGACTGCTTCAAACTAATTTCATCTTCTGCCTAACTAGTAAAGGCTAGCATGTTGGAGGAAGATCCAGAGCTGTGATTTTGAATGGATATACATACCTTGAACCTCTTTTTCTGCAGGACTCACATTTTATAGTAGATACCCTCCACTGCTACAAATAAACATATTTCTCATAATTTATTAAGTTAACCTCTAAACCTATGACATAGTGAAGAGATGATTTGAAAGACAATGTATAAATGCCTGGGAAGACAAATGAATTAATAAATACTTTTCACTGAGGTTGCAAATATACTCTAAAATAAATACTAATGAATACACACTTAAATTGCTGATAAACTCATAGGAGAATTTCCTATGTATTAGGAAGAAACAAATATCTTTTTTGCAGGGGGGACTGGCAGTATTTTATTTTATTTTTATTGTTTGTAGTTGCTTTATTTTTCCAATTGTTTTAAAAACTGTTTGAATTTTTTTTTTTACATTTTGACTTCCAAATATTCTTCCTTCCTCCAGATCCTTCCCCACTCATTGGGAAGACAACCAATATGGCATCAATTATACATGTGAAATCAACCAAAACATATTTCTATATTAGAAATGTTGCAAAAAGAAGCAAGCAAAAATAAAGCAAAAAAAGTACATTGTAATTTGTACTCAAAGAGTTCATCAGCTTTCTCTCTGGAGATCAATAATTTTTTTCATTGTGGTTCTTTTTGGGTTGTCTTGGATCACTGTATTGATCAAAATAGCCTAGTTTTTCACAGTTGATCATCATTACAATATTCTGTTACTGCACACAATGATTTCCCATTTCTTCTCACTTGGCATCAGTTCATATAGCTCTTTCCAGAATTTTCTGAAATTATATTGCTAATCATTTAAAAAATATATTTATTTATTTTTAGTTTTCAACATTCATTTCAACAAGATTTTGAGTTACAATATTTTCTCCCCAACTTTTCCCTACCCACCACCCCAAAATAACAAGCCTACTGAATAACCCTTCTCCCAATCTGTTCTCTCTTATATCCTCCCCCATCACTCCCCTCACTTTCTAGTAGGGCAAGATGTATTTCTATATCACAGTGCCTGTATATCTTATTTCCCAGTTGCATGTAAAAATTTTTTAAACTTTTTTTTAAACTTTGAATTCCAGATTTTTTCCTTCTTCCTTCCTCACCCACCCCCACTGGGAAGATAAGCAATTCAATATAGGTTGCATATGTGTAGTGATCCAAATCATTTCCACAGTAGTTATATTGTGAAAGACTAACTATGTTTAGTTCCATCAGATCCTGCCCCCCACTTTTTCTATATTCTCCTTTGACCCAATTCCTTCTCAAAAATGTTTGCTTCTAACTATCCTCTCTCCAATCTGCCTTCCTGTCTATTGTCCCCCCTATTATTCCTCCCCCCCATTTTCCTGTAGGGTAAGATACCAAATTGAATTTGTATGTTATTCCCTCCTTAAGCTAAATTCGATGAGAATAAGATTATTCCATTCCCTTTCACTTTCTTGCTCTTCCCCTCCATTTTTAACAGTTTTCTCTTGCCTCTTTTATATGAGATAATTTACCCTAATCTCTCTCTCCCTTTCTCCTTCTCCCAATAAATTTCTCTCTCACCTGTTAATTTAATTTCTTAGATATCATCCCTTCATATTCAACTCATCCTGTGCCCTCTGTCTATGTACACATGAACATACATATGCTCACACTCACATATATATTTATATACACATATACCCTCCTATGCATACATATATACATATATGTATACATACATGCATACACACACATATATATTCCCTTCAACTATCTTCATACTCAGAAAAGTCTTATGAGTTATAATTATCATTTTTCTATATAGGAATGTAAATAGTTCAACTTTAATAAGTTCCTTATGATTTCTTTTTCCTGTTTAACTTCTCATGCTTCTCTTGCTTCTCATAGTTGAAATTCAATTTTTCTCTTCAGCTTTGTTTTTTTTTTTCATCAACAATGCTTGAAAATCCTGTATTTAATTGAATGACCATATTTTCCCCTGAAGCATTGTACTCAGTTTTGCTGGGTAGCTGATTCTTGGTTTTATTTCTAGCTTCTATGACCTCTGGAATATCATATTCCAAGCCCTTTTATCCTTTAATGTAGAAGCTCCTAGGTCTTGCATGTTATCCTGATTGTGTTTCCACAATACTCAAATTGTTTCTTTCTGATTGCTTGCAGTATTTTCTCTTTGATCTGGGATCTCTGGAATTTGACAATAATAATTCTAGTTTTCTTTTGGGATCTTTTTCAAGAGGAGATAGGTAAATTCTTTCAATTTCTATTTGCCCTATGGTTCTAGAACATAAGGGCAATTTTGCTTGATAATTTCTTGAAAGATGGTGTCCAGACTCTGTTTTTTGATCACAACTTTCAGGCAGTCCAATAATTTTTGAGTTATTTCTCCTGAATCTATTTTTCCAGGTCAATGGTTTTTCCAATGAAATATTTCACATTGCCTTCTTTTTAAAAATTTGTTTGGATCTGTTTTATAATATCTTGTTTTCTCATAAAGTCATTAGCTTCCAATTTTTCCAATCTAATGTTGAAGGAGTTATTCTCTTCAGTGAGTTTTTGAAATTCCTTTTCTATATGGGCAATTCAGCTTTTTAAGGCATTCTTCTCCTCACTGGTTTTTTGGGCCTCTTTTGCCATTTGATTTAGTCTATTTTTTAGTGTGTTAATTTCTTTAGCGTATTTTTGGGTCTCCTTTAGCAGGCTGTTGATTTGCTTTTCCTGATTTTCCTGCATCATTCCCCTTTTTCTTCCCAATTTTTCCTCTACTTCTCTGTCTTGATTTTCAAAATCCTTCTTGAGCTCTTCCATAAACAGTTCATATTTTTCTTCTAGGCTTTTGATACAGGAGTTCTGACTTCACTGTCTTCCTCCTGCTCCATGTATTGATGCTTTTTGTCCCCAAAAAGCATTCTATGGTCTGTTTGTGCTGCCTTGCCTTGCTCATATTGCCAGTCAGTTACTTGATGTTTGAGCTCTTTACAACAGTAGAACTCCCCTTCCATAATGGAGAGAGCTTTGTCCCAAATCACTGGGCTTTTTGCAGCTGCTGGAGCTATGAGGAGGGTCTCCTCTCTATAGTCCCTACAAACTCTAATTCACTGGTCACACACCTCAGGACCACCACCCAAGACCAAAATCCAGATCCAAGCAGGATAAAGCAAAAGCAATTACCCTCTGAATAGTCCCTTGGTCCCCCTACAGCTACAGGCCAGGTGCTTCTGAGGCAGCTGCGTGGCATGGCTGCACAGCTTCCATGCCTCTGCTGCTTCTTGCCCCAGGGGCAAGAGCCAGACCATGTTTTTCGATTCCAACAGAGTTCCACACTGACCTCTTACTTTGTCTTTGGCATTTATGGGTTGAGAAGTCTGGAGACCACCACAGCTGCTGGTGATTCACTCTTCTGAATTCTGCTATGGCCACTAATTGTCAGGGCTGTCCTGGGGCTAGAACCACATGACTCAGGTCAGAAAGTGCTGAATCTATATTAAGGAAAAGATAAATAAAATATTGCATTTGGATGATATAACCCCCAAATCTTCCTTGAGTCCCACTAGTCTTGTCACAGTTATTTTTGTTTCCACTTTAAGTGTGTTTTGGCTAGAATGATCCAAAAGTGCTGCACTCCTCCAGTGTATTATGTGTGTAGATATAGTCTGAAAGTCCTAAAACTATCTGAATTTTAAAAACGAGACCAGATTTTTTCCCCTGCCTCCTGATCCCTAAGACTATTCTTCCTGTTGGCCATCCCACTTTCTAATAAGATGGGACAAATGAGTTGCTTTTTCCAGAATCATAATTTTTTTCTGCGCCAAATTTTCACTGAATTTATGAATCTTCATTCATAAGTGAGTATCACCACATAGTAGATAGGGTTCTTCACTGGAATTTAGCAACCCCTGTTTAGAGTTTTTGGGAAGAAAGAAGCATGGAGCATAGTGGAGTTAACAAGGCTATTGCTAGCATGTTTTTCCCAGAAAAATTTTGACCTACTGATATACCTAATGAGTATGTATCCCTAAAAGCTCAAAGTTCCAAATTGGCAACAATATTTATAATAATATTCTTCATGGTTGCAAACCAGAGGAAAAGAGTATGTGACCACTTTTGGAAGTCAAAGGACAAATTGTAATGTATTTATGTAATAGAATAGAATTATGAGACATTCAGAAAAGACAACAGCATTATATGATCCAATACAGAATGAAGCAATGGGAGAGGAGTCAGCATAACTAAGATCAATGAAATGATCTACTTTTATTCCAAGGATAGAATGATAAAACATATGTCCCTCTTCTTGGTAGAGAAATGGTGAGCTACTGCCACAAAGGGTCAATGTCTTCCTCCCTCCCCCATTTCATTGTACTTCATAACTAGAGAGGGTTTTTAGTAAAATGGGGGAGTATCCAGATAGTGATATGAAAAGCATCAATAAAACATTTAAATAAATCTAAAAAAAATTAAGAAATTGATTATTTTAGTAATAACATATAAAATTAGAATAGTGTATCATAGTGGATTGAGAGCCCAGGCTTAGAATTTAAAAAAAATCTGAGTTCAAGTCCTGCCTTTAACATGTATTGGTAAATCACTTAACCTCTCAGTTTCTCAGGCAATCCTTTAAGACCATAAGTTTAATAAAAGGTCCTAATTTTCATTAGTATTGGAGGTTTCTTCACTGGAAGCTCCCTTTCCTAATGAATTCACATGCCCTTGTCAATGAAACATGGAAAAGGCTGCTTTCATTTCTATTACTATTATATGAATGTTTCAGTACTTATTACTATTTGCATTCTTCTTTGGGTAGTGGTTATTAGTCACAACAATATGCATGTTGTATGAGTAATTTTTAAAAAATACATTGAAAAAATACATTAAAAATACATTTAAAAAATTCATTGTCAGTGTAATTATCACTTGTGATTATTTGGGTGTAGTTATACAAAAGGGCAAAGTGCTGAGCAGCCAAGGGTATGGTCCCTTATCAAAGAGCTGGGTTAAGCAAACTGCCAACTTCTAAAGTGACCCATAGAGTACTCTGAGAAGATGTGTCACTATAAAGCTATGTGAACTTTAGGATTTTCTCTTCCAGGTGGAGAGTAGATTCATAAGACTTAAAGTAGGAAGATCCAGAGAGGAGATATAACTTGTATAAGCTCAGACAGACAGTAAGCAGTTTTTTTACTCTATTTCAGATCCAGATTCCCATTCATGGCTTATTCTATTATATCATTTAGATTAGAGGAATTTCTACCAGTTAGTTGGGCTAGTCAGTTTCTGTTTCTAGTACCGAGTGTTTCCCCAATAATAAGACCTATCCCGAAAATAAGCCCTCCCCTTACTGTGTAATATTCCTCTAAACTAAGCCCTCCCCCAAAAATAAGCCCTATTGAGATTGCTACTGTAGTGAAGGTGATCCCCTGCGCTACACGCTACATTACGGTACCCTCTGTATTTCACCCCCCCGTGAAACGCACGCTGCGCTCCAAGCTGCATCCAATCAGAGCTGCAGCAGTGAGCGCGTCATCCTGTTCTTCCCCAGTGATTTGCTTGCTGGCGCCATTGAGAGCAGTGCCGCAGAGGAGAGCTGAGGCAGGACAACATAAGCCCTCCCCTGAAAATAAGCCCTCTGGTGTTTTCTTTCCAAAAAAATAATAAGACAGTGTCTTATTATCGGGGAAACATGGCAATAATAGTAATAATAAGACTAAGATTGATTTGGGATTGAGAAATAGAAGGGGAAAGATGGGGTACAATGAGCAGTGGCATAGAATTATAAGATCATTGATCAAGAGTTGAAGGGAGTTGTGAGGCTACCTTGTGCAACCCTATTATTTTTTTATGTAGAGTATTCATGTCCTGTAACAGAAGTCAAAGCATCCTCAGGTGCATTTCATCCATTGGCTTGATTTTATGAAAAGAGGGAACTTCTGGTAATGAAATATTTTCTATGATACAAATTGCTACCTACTTATAGTTTAAAAAAGGAAACTGGGGTCCAGGGTTAAATGACTTGCCCAAGATTGCTCAGGTAGTAAGTATCAAAGGTAGTATAGTTGAACACACTTATATGAGTGCCAGTGGAATTTCTACTGGGATTTATCAAATCAAAAAAAGAACAATCCTGAAAAGTTACTGAGGTGAAGATGTGAAAGCAATCCCCTATATTTTATGGACTAGATAAACCTAAGGTATTTTCCCATCATATTCTTTCACTTCACTAATGATATAATCTTGGGGTCTTTAGTTTGTGATTAGAGAGTTAGCATGTTACAATAGATTTACAGTTAGAAGTCTTAGTCACAATTCTCTGCCTTGCCCCTTATACATACTCTGTCTCTTTCTCTGTCTCTGTCTCTCCCTCCCTCTCTCTGTCTTTAAACAAGCTGTTTAATCCCTCTGGCCTCAATTTCATCATCTGCGAAGTGATTCCACTGGAATAGGTTTCTTCCATTTATAAATCTATGAAAATATTTACATGAAATTAAGAATAGTGAATCATTATGTGGTTGGCCATGGGCCTATTGCCTCTGTCCATGGTCCAGTAACCTTTTGAGAAATGAGGAAGTACTTAGCTGGAAATGAAATTGAATTTTTAATGTATAATGGATGATCAAAATATAGATACTATCTTTGTAATTTGTAAGGTGTATTTTTAATTGTTGGTGGAGACAGCTTTTAGGATTGAGTACTCAGATAAAATTTAATATAGAATAATTTAGTCTCTATGCCAGAAGTATATATTTATGCGGGTTCATGGACTAGATTGGCATAAAGATATAATTGATTATGATCATCATGACCGAACACATTAATTATCTGATATTAGTCATTATCAGTCATGGCTTAAATATGGAATCAATGACCTTAGAATGGCCACTTATCAGAATTATTTTGTCTGCCCAGAGATTTTGTCTGTTTATAAAATGCATTGTATATGCTCATGTGTTTCTGAATTTGAAGTGACTATTACTTTGAAATATTTGGACTCCAGAATGAAATCATTAGTCTTAAAACATATCAGTCAACACTATCAGGGTGGAAGACTTTTGTTTGCTCTCCAAGATTACTTGTGTCCTTCATGGACTTTCAAAGTCTATTCTATTAAGAGTTTTCTACCATGTGTAAATGTTACAAAAAATTGAACTACTGGAACTTTCCTCTCATCTTTCTCTGGGAAGGTCCAGAAAGAGGCTAAAGAATCTAAAAAGCTAAAGTAAGTGACTCTTCCATCTCAAAAAGGAAACACCAGGGTAAATGTGGAACAAGAGGGGAAACATAAGTAGTGGGGAAAGGGATTTTACATTTTTTGTTTGAAGGAATGGTATCTCAATACTATAGGGAAGCAATGTAGGATAATAGATTAACAGATAAACTAGTTTCACATTATGACTCTCTTACTTATGTATCTATAGGAAAGCCATTGAGATTATTTGGCACTGAGTATCTCCATCTATAAAATTTGAGCTAGATAATGTTTAAAATCTCTAGAAATTCCTTTTAGTTCTCACCTTTGAGATGGCATATTTCCATTAGTAAAACTTGCTAAACAGAATGACAAGTACAAAAGCAAACTTTAAAAATGATTAATAAACATATAAAGTAGATCCAAGGAAGATTATACTATTAACTACTATTAACTAGAAGTCTATTAACTACTGCCCTGTCTTTACAAAGTTATGGGGATTTCCTGAGGCTTGAAGCTTATAACAAAATTATTGGTTGCTTGCTGTCATAAATTTGGTAGCAGATTAACAAGATGTAAGATCAAGTTCAGGTTCTGATCTTTATTAATTATATGTGACCATGACAAAGTCAATTAAACTCTCTCAATTTCAATTTCCTTACCTAAAAATTTGATGTTAATGTTTGTACTAGCTACCTTGCTGAGTTGTTATCCTGAAAGAACTTTAAAAAAACACCATAAACCACTATGTAAATGTCAACTGTTATTATTGTCTTGATAAGTAGTTATTATAAATGTATATGGGGACAGGGAAATTATGGCTACTGTGCTACCATATTGTGTCTAGCTGCTGGCAATTGCACCCTTGAAGTTGACAGATTTCTAGACAGGTAGATTATGATCTCAATACATACCAGCATAATAAAATAATATTAATAATTAATATTAATAAATTGTTTTTATTAACATAATATAGTAAAATATAATATAGTGAATACTAGTAGAATATGTTGCTTTGTTTTCAGAGACATCTGCTATAGTAAGTTCAAATGATAGCAAGAAGTCAAGAGTTCTCATACTTTTCCATTTACCAGCTGTGTGACCTGGGTAAGTAAGTGACCTGGATATGTAAGGTAATCATTTCAAATCTCTCTGATCCCCTATTGTTTGGAACTAATAAAGCCAGCCCATCCCTGCCCAGCCTTGACCAACTATGCCCTGCCCTACCCCTCCTTGTCTTACCTAACTCACTGGAGCTTATCAGAAAAAGGAAGTAATTGTGCACACACACACACAAAAACTTTTACTAATTTCAAAGAGTTATCATTTTGGTTGTGGGTTGGACAAGATGGATTGTGGGTCCCTTCAAACTTTGAAATTCTGTTATTAAATATTAGATAAACATTCACAATAAAATATCAGGGGACTTTAGATTGGTTCAAATTCTAGATCTCAAGTTGGAATGTTGGGAATGAAGCAAAAACAAAATTGGGAGAGGATGAACTTGTTATTCTTCACTCTCAATGTCTTGAGCCCTGAGATTTTTTAATTAGTTCCATTGCTACCTTACGTATGAGGAAATTGATCTGCTAATTCCTTGTATTTTTCCAATTACTTAGATCTGACTTTATTTGTGTGAAAAGGGTTTTGTAATTGTGTTCACAGAGTTACTGATTTTGTCCTGGCAAGTAGACTCCCAAATGTTTTATAATGTAACTTTACATGAAATTTCTCTTTCTATCTTTTGCTGCTGGGTTTTGTTAGTAGTATAGAGAAATGCTGATATTTTATGTGGGTTTATTTTCTATCCTGCTACTTTGCTAAGCTTGTTTATTATTTCAAGTAGTATTTTTACTTGGTATTCTAGGATTCTCTAAGTATACCATCATATCTTCTGCAAGGAGTGGCAGTTTTGTTTCCTCACTTCCTACTCTAATTCCTTCAATTTCTTTTTCTTCTCTCATTGCTAAAACTAACATTTCTAGCTCAATCCTGAATAACAGTGATGATAATGGAAATTCTTGTTTCACTTCTGATCTTATTGGAAATGCATCTAGCTCATCCCCATTATATCTAGTACTTGAGGATGGCTTTAGATAGGTGCTAATTACCATTTTAAGGAAGACTCCATTGATTTCTATGCTTTATGGTCAATTTTTGTGTAGGTGTTTTAATAGGAATGGGCATTGTATTTTGTCAAAAGTTTTTTCTTCATCTATTGAGATAATCATATGATTTCTGTTAGTTTTGTTATTGATATGATCAATTAAGCTGATAATTTTCTTAACATTGAACCAGCCTTGCATTCCTGGCATAAATCCTGCCTGGTCATAGTGTAATTGTTATCCTTGAGATAAGTTGCTGTAATCTCTTTGCTAACATTTTATTTAAAATTTTTGCATCTGTATTCATTAGAGAAATTAGTCTATAATTTTCTTTCTCTGTTTTGACTCAGCACCACATGTGTGTCATAAAAAGAATTTGGTAGGAGTCCTTCTTTTGTCTATTCTCCAAAATAGTTTATATAGTATTGGAATTAGTCATTCTTTAAATGGTTGTTAGAATTCACTTGTAAATCCATCTGACCCTGGAGATATTTTCTTAGGGCATTCATTGATGGCTTGTTCAATTTCTTTTTTCTGAAGAGGGGTTATTTAAGTATTTTATTTACTCTTTTATTAATCTTAGCAATTAATATTTTTGCAAATGTTCATCCATTTTACTAAGACCACCAGATTTATTAGCATTAAATTGAGTAAAATGGCTCCTAATTGTTGTTTTATTTCCTCTATGTTGGTGGGGAATTAATCCTTTTCATTTTTGATACTGGTAATTTAGCTTTCCTCTTTCTTTTTAAATCGAATTAACTAAAGTTTTATCCATTTTGTTGTTATTTTTATAAAATCAGATTTTATTTATTCAAAAGTTTTCTTAATTCCAATTTTATTAATTTCTCCTTTGATTTTCAGAATTCCTAATTTGATATTTCTTTGGGGGTTTTGATTTCCTCTTTTTCTAGCTTTGCTAGTTGCATGTCCAATTCTTTGATCTTTTCTTTCTCTATTAGGTACATGTAAGCATTTAGAGACAAAACTTTCTCTAAGAACCAGGTTTCCTGCATCCCATAAGTTTGGGTATGTTGTCTCAATTTTGTCATTCTCTTGGATGAAGCTATTGATTGTTTCTATGATCTATTGTTTGACCCATTCATCTTCAGGATTAGATTATTTGAATTCTAACTAATTTTTAGCTTCTCTTCCCATGGTCCTTTATTACACATAATTTTTGCTGCATCAGGATGTGAAAAAGATGCATTTAATATTTCTGCCTTTCCTCATTGGATTGTGAGACTTTTATGCCCTAACATATGGTCAATTTTTGTGTAGGTGTAATGTGCCAACAAGAAAAAGACATATTTCTTCCTATCACCATTAAATTTTCTCCAGAGTTCTACCATATCAAACTTTTCTAAAATTCTATTCATGTCTTTAATTTCTTTCTTTTTTATTTTGTGTTTGGACTTTTTTTTTTGTTTCTGAGAAGGTCAAATTGACCCCCACTAGTATAGTTTTGCTGTCTACTTCCTGTAACTCCCTTAACTTCTCCTCTAAGGATTTGGATGCTATACCACTTGGTGGATATATCTTTAGTAATGATATTATTTCATTGTTTATGGTATCTTTTAGCAGGCTGTAGTTTTCTTCTTCATCTCTTTTAATTAGATCTATTTTTGTTTTTGTTTTGTCTAACAGGATTGATACCCCTGCTTTTTTTTTTTACTCTGCTGAAGCATAATATATTCTACCCCAGTTTTTTCTTAACTCTGTGTATCCCTCTGCTTCAAATATATTTCTTATAAACAACATATTGTAGTTTTGGTTTTTAATTCACTCTGCTATCTGCTTCTGTTTTACAGGAGAGTTCATCCCATTCACATTCACAGTTATGATTACTGTCTCTGTCTTTATCTCCATTCTATTTTCCTCCCATTTATGCTTTTCTCTTTCCTTTTCCCTCTTCACTCGAGTTTTGTTTTTCATCACTTTTGATCACTACCTCAATCTGCCCCCCTTCTAACAGCCCCCTTCCTTTTTGCCCTTTTTGCAAATTACTTATTTTCAAAACCCCAAAGTCTTATAAACATTTGTTTGCTACTTCTATTATTGCTGTGCTTATGGTGGAAGCTGAGGAAAAAATGATTAAATTGTAACTGTGCCAGGGATATTGAAGAAGGGACTCATGTATCTCATAGGTTAGACTTGATCTGTGTAATAATAGCACACAAATGCTAAGATTCTAGTATTTTAATGCAAGTCTTGGAGGACCAAGGTGGGAAGTAAACAAGAGGACTTTATTTTTTAAAAATCATCATTTTAAGCATTATACTTTTCATCACTTATGTATTTCTACTTTTCTAAAATGTTTCAATATCAACATTGCCAAAGAGGACACATATGAAAAATATAAATAATCAATTCAATTCCCCAAATACTTGTAAATGATTGCTCTGTGTGCTAGGTGCTGTGGATATGTGGATATTATATAAATAATATAATAATCCTTGACTTCAAAGGACTTACATTCAGTTCCTTTACTTTTTACCTATCCAACTATTTTTTTGCATACACCTTTACCCCATAACAAAGATTCTTAACCTGCCTTGGCAGTCTAGTGAATCCTATCAACTCCTCAAAATAATATTTGTTACCCATATTCATAATTGATTCCTGCTAGAGTTAAGTTAAAGTTTAACTAGTTTAATTCTTTCTCTATCCAAATTCTTGTCCCAGTGAATTTGGGCCCCAAGAGGTACTCTACACATCTGGCAAAGTATTGGACACACAAAGTCCTTTCTCCAGCTTACCTGCCAGATATTCAAATTCTACTGAAGAGAGTGCAACTCTGATGGGCTGACTAAATGTACATTTGCCCAAAAGACTACTTTACAGAGAACTGACACAAGGCAAGTGCTCACATGGAGGTCAGAAGAAGTGACACTCTCAATGTCTCTCTGAAGAACTTTGGAATTGATTGTGA
The DNA here is from genome assembly GCF_028583685.1 of Petaurus breviceps papuanus. Lineage (NCBI taxonomy): Eukaryota > Metazoa > Chordata > Mammalia > Diprotodontia > Petauridae > Petaurus > Petaurus breviceps. The sequence goes on from NW_027185655.1 coordinate 77,101,577, forward strand.
GATATGGGAGACAATGGCACAAGCATAGTGTATCAAATCATTTTGTTGTATGAGCGAAATTGTAGTATCTCTAAAGAAATATGAGATGTCCAAATTTAGACATCTCCATTCCAAATGTTCATATGGAGTATTTGTGCCCAATCTGTGGTAAAACCTTCTGAGCTCATATTGAGCTCATCCAGTCAGACACACTGTACCTTGACCCTGACATTGTGAGGTCATTTTGGTCATTTTTACAAATGAAGAACAAGCATATATGTATGCATCATGCATAAGCATTATAGACTTATGTATTATGCATATATACATACATATGCATATATTTACAAAATATAAATAGTAGTTAGGTTACCAAACTTGTCCATATAAATCTACTTGATCTTATCTCATACATCAACCTTTGTTCTTGGTCCTGGAAGATCATGCACAACAAGGTGAAAAGAGAAGCAATAAGCATGACAGACATTCATTCCCTTTTCTTATGACAGCTCTGCCTCTAACTAACCCTTTAAAATGGATTTCCTAGGCTTAGCTTTTTCCTTGACGTACTTCTGCCATTTGCTAATGTTCTTTGCTTCAAGTCTCCAGGCTTCCCATAAAACCCTTATCTTGCTAAAAGCTTCCCACTGATTTAGTCTACTGGAGCCAGGAAATAATGAAGCACCTAGGTGGCCCAGTGGAAAGTACACTGGTTTTGAAGTAAGCAAAATTTGAATCCAAATCCTGTCTCAGACATTTACTAGCTATGTGAACCTGGACAAGTTATTCCTTCATCTGCTTTTGTATGCTTCGGTTTCCTAAACTGCAAATTAGATAAAATAAGAACACCTACCTCCCAGGGTTGCTGTAAAAAATGTAAATTGCTTAACATAATGCCATCTTACATAATAGATACCTAATTAATACTTTTTTCTTTCCTTCATTTCATAGAAGAGGGAATTGAAGCCATAAGAAAGTAAATTATTTGCCCAGGTCCACTTAGTGAGCTAGTGGCAAAGCCAGACATCAGACACAGGACACTGGACTCCTAGGTCAGCCCTATTTCTACTACACAATATTTTATATGTGCATGTATTTATATAATAAACAAAGGACAGTTTAAAGTTTAGTTTGCAATTTAGAACTTTGTGTAGACTTCCCTTCAAAATATCTTTCTTCAGTCATGAGGAATCTCTGGTTGTGAACCAAGCAGTTAATGTAAGACAACAAAAGCAAAATTGTTTTAACATTTTTTTAATTTAAATTTTTATGTCACAAGATTAAACATTTGTGAAAATGATTAATAGAATTCTGGCTCTCATATTTATTCTAGACAAGAGTCTCCAAGCATGGGGATTGGGTGAGTACTTAGGGGACAATATCACAGAGCCCAAGCTAAATATTAAATTTAATATTTAATTATTAATTAATTAAAAATACTTACTAAAAATACTTATCAGGGGACTCTTTGCTTCTATGGAGCCAGAAATGGAAAGTGATCCCCTACCTCCCATTCTTCCAATCTATAGCCTCTTTTCTGGCTATCCTTCCCACCCTGTAAGTCTTGACTCTGCAATCAACTACCTTTGAAGATAATTTTGAGAATTGAATTTTCATACAGTTTTAATATGTCTCTTATAGAAAGAATTAGGAGAGTGTACATAATGATATTTGTACAACACTTCAAGGTTTACAAAGCACTTTACATATCCTCACTAGAGTCTCATGATAATGCTTTGAGGTAGGCATTATGGATATTATCATCTCCATTTAATCAATGAGCAGACTGAGGTCCATAGAGGTTTTGCCCAAGACCATGCAATGAGTAAGTGTCGGCAGATCTTGATATTGATTTTACCTGACTCTGGCAGATCATAAGCATCACTTTAATACTTTCTATCTGCACTACATATGCTTGAAAGTGAACCTACAATGTACTACATACATGGTAATTATTCTGGGTAATTACAGGTTAAAAGTTATTTGACATTACAATTTAATGACAACACACTCAACTAAGGAAAAGCAGATCAAATTTGTAAGAGGGGTAAGGAGGGAGGGATGAAAGGAAAGAAATAGAGAGGAAAAGGGAGAAGAAGAGGGGGAGAGAGAATGATATATATAGATGGGGGGGGAGACTCTTGTAGTCTAGGTCAAGACCTTTTGTAGTGCCTTACTGATAAGGTTCTCCATAAGAAATGGTGTTCTGTATGATGGTTTGCAATGCAATATAGGAAGGTAATATGGCCAGAGATTGGTTATAACAAATAAGGATTAGGAAAAATATATATGTTTGTAGACTTGATGTTCTGAGCAAGAGGATTTTAAACTCAAAATCCATTAGACAAGAGGAGAGGAAACCAGTTATAACTGCAAAATTTACCACCATAGAGAACAACAGGTAACATACAAAGCAAGGCAGAGGACATGTATAGAAATGAACAGGAGAAATTCATTGGAAAGAAGGTTGATAAATATTCTTCTGGTCTCTGATGTGTTTACTCAAAATTGTAGAGTAAGGGTTATATAACCTGAGGGAATAGGAGACATATCCTGGTGTGTGTATGTGTGTGTGTGTGTGTGTGTGTGTGTGTGTGTATAGCAATGGGAAGGTACACTTTGTTTGAAAGAAGCCAATAAGAGGGAAGAGGCCACTGAATAGCAACATTTATCAAGGAGGCCTGAGGGACACTGACATGGAGCTCTCTCTGATGAGCTCAGATTTTTAAAAAGTACATGCACAAAAGATGGAAATAAGGTCAGGTAACTGACAACAAATGTAAAGGTCTAACACAGATTTGTTAAAAAATACCATCAGGAAAATGAAAGCCTATAACGAATTGGAATTTTCAAAAGAAAAAAAGCTAAAGAAAGTAAAAGGACCTTAAAAAACTGTGTTGAGGGCAAAAAGAATAGACAAAGGACAGTCCCAATGCTTGAGATGAAACAGACTGTATTAAAGACTGGATGAAAATGAAATAACTATTATTTTTCTGTTTAATTTGTTAAGTGGGATGGACAATAGAATAAATTGAAACCCCTGAATAAATAAAAAGTTAGAAATAATCATGATAATAATAATACTCATTAATACTTAAAGGTTTTCAGATGTTTAATATACATTATTGCATTTAATCCTAAATGGTACTGGCACAACTTCTCTCATTTTCCAGATGAGAAAACTGAGGATCAGAAAAGTTAAGTTCATGTCTCCAAGAGTACATAATCCGTAGACCATGTGCTAATCTGGGGTGGGGGGGGCCAGTTTCTGACTAGGAATCTCTGAGAATCCTCTGATTTAGCTCTTTGGTGGAAGGGTTTTTGTGAACTTTTAATAAAAAGGAGCAACTTGAGGTTTGCTCTCTCTCAGATGCAGCCCTCACAGTTGGTAAGATGTGATTCTAATGAGGATAGGGGAAAATGGAAACTTCCTCTTCCCTTTAATAGTTCCCTGATGACTCAGGTTTATTAGTTCAGCATTATTAAATCAGGAGCTCTTAGCCATGAATCATATTGATCAGAAGCCCTTCCCTCAATAAGAACAAATTCCCCAGACCTTTCTTATCTCAGATTTTATATGTTCCTGAACTTGATTTGGCCATGTGATTCAGATATCTTATATTCTTGATTAGTTTTCCCCTTTTACTAGGAATCTTTCACCCCATATCGTGATCTTTTTGTTTGTACAACAACCTGATTTCCACTTGTTTCCTTGTTTGACATTTTGGTTTTTGTTTGACCCTCCTTTACACTTCAAATAATGCAGCTATTACCTGAATGTTTTCCCCCACTGCATAGGTTAGAATTCTTATCCTCTAATGGTTTTTTCTTTACCTGCTTTTATATTTTTGAACTAACTTATAAGAAGCTATAAAATTTGGAGAAAAAATACTTTAAGAACACTGGATAATTCCCAGTGTGTTTATATTTGTTTCTTAAGTGCTTATGAAGGGTTTATAACTGTATAATCATAATTTTACTATGAAGAAGAAATGAAAATTTTAGAGTCAATTCAGGTGAAAGTTGAAAATGTATTATAAGCAATACATAAAACTTGGATATTCCCCAAATAAGAATATTTAAATTATATTTCTAAAGTGCATAATGAAATGTGGATATTAATCTTAATTCTACCTGTACTAAATTTGAAAATGAATTTTATAATTAAACCATTCTGCATTTTAGTTACTTAAGGCATAAGGGCAAAAGCATATTATAATGGCCATCACCAAAGTACAAACATTGAGGATGTTTTTTCACATGAAACTCCATAATAATTTGCCTTAATAAAAATATAATCATTTGCTTAAAAAACAAAAATATCCATAATAATTTGCCTTAATAAAAATATAATCTTTTGCTTAAAAAACAAGAAGAAGCAATCAGACATAATTAATGGTGTTTTCATATAACTTTAATGGACATGTGTAAATGCCCATGGAAAGAATATCTGGTCTCAGTCCTATCTTTGCATAGACTCTTAACTTTACCCAATATAAAAGTACATGCACATCTGGGAAGCAGATTGCACATGCCAAGAAAGTCAATCATAGCCTCTTAGTGCTAAGCTGTTGCTATGGCAACTAATAAATGGTATTAACAATTATTTCATTTGTAGTGAACTGATTTTCTTTTAAACAGAAAATATTTTGTTTACAGAAGTTACGTTATACATTCAAAATGTATAATTGTAGGTAGCTATGCTCTATTGGCAGCAGATGGGCAGATGACTTATGGTGTCACTGGAATTATTTTGATTACTTTAATTACAATATACTTGATGGAGATCAAGAGAACATGCAGTGTTCACTTTCCTTGAAGATTAGGGATATGGCAAAAGTTCTACTTCTTGTTTATCATCCTTGATATTTTTATTTTATTTTACCACTTATGTTCATTTGTAATTCAGCTGTCTCCCTCTCAAATTGTTTATTTTCAGAGTACCATAAAACAGATGAATGAATAGGGCAATGGGATGGGCAGCCATTCAAATAAGCAAATTAAAGAATACCATCCTTGAAATCTGTTATTTACAATTTATGTTCCTGAATCTGAGATGCATCTGAGCCTGAAACTTTCACAGAAAGTGTGGTGAAATAACCTAACCTTGATTATTGGGGATAGAGAAGAGGGAGAAGAACTATATTGGATTTTATCTACTTTATGTACTAAGTACTTTTTCAAGGATTGCAAAACCTATGTTAATCAAAAACCTGAAAGCCCAGAGGAAAAACAAGGGTAGAACAAGAATAAAGATCCAGAGAAAGTTGTCCAGTGTTGATCTGGAATAGGACCAGCATCTGTTATCTTTACTCACTGAGTTAAGAGTGGGGCTGCCTTAAAACCTGGTGGTTGGTCTTATAAGTACTAAAGCATGTATCAAGAAAGAGAGAGAGAGCTGGTTAGTTTGCTTCAATATGCATTCAGACTCTGTAGTTCTTTCTCTGGATGTGGCTATCTTTCCATCATGAGTCTTTTGGAGTTGTCTTATAACATTGCATTGCTGAGAGGAGCCCAGTCTATCAAAGTTAGTTGTCACAGATACGATGTGTCTGTAATTGTGTACAAAGCTCTCCTGCTTGTGCTTTCTCTAGGTAACTTTCTTAGACTTTAATTTGCAGAGAAATGCTGGCCTGCATTTTTAGAGGGAGTTTCCTGACCTGGGAGTTCCCTATATCAAAGAAATTACAGGTCTTACATCTATCCCTAGCTCAGTCTAGAAGGATTATAGCCTAGAGGTGACAGGTTCAAAGAAGAAGAAGACATAGGTTTAGGCCATTTTGGTCTAGGAGGTTTCTAGAGAGAATATGTTGACTCAGATAATTATCTATGGTTATAAGTGGAGAAGACAACTTATAAATATGGGAAGTAAGTGACATTTAAAATTCACTAGAAGAGAAGGTATGCTTCAGGATGAAAAAGGGAGAACTTTCAGAACCTAGAGGACCAAGGTCTTCAAGGAAATGCATAAGATACTAGACAGTTAGCAGCCCAAGGAGAAGATCCTTGGAGTATCATAGGGAAGGATCATTCTCATTCAGATAGGCCAGAGTAGAGAAAAATACTTAAAAAGAAGTTATTGATAAATTCACTGAGCACAAACAGGAAAAGAAAGAAGGAAAGAAAGAAGAAAAAAGGAAGGAAGGAAGGAAGGAATGGAGGGAGGGAGGGAGGATGGGAAAGAAGGATTAAGAAAATGCTAGGCCTAGGTTCTGGGGTAACATGTAAGGAGGGTTGATTGAGCTTTCCTTGATGAATTCAACTTGATAATTTTCATTATTAGTGAGACTTGATTTGGAACATATATTTTTTTTAAATCATCTCTTTGTAGATATTGAGAACATACTCACAGGTACATTGCTAAATGGACAAAAGATAATCTCTGATTGTATTTTAATGCCCTACTGATGATTTGAACCAATTGTATCAGAAGGAGCCACTCACTTTTGAAGGCCAATTGAAGTCTGTCAATTGTCATGCTTAGCTCTTTTTGGAGTTCCTTTTAGCTTCATTTTCAAAGCTGATTCTGAGAAAGTAGAGTAAAGGATGATCCTGGGGGAAAGAAACCAGAACATTGAATAATCAACAAAAATGCCTTTATTCATCATTTATAATGTGCCAGGCATTGTGCTAGGCACTGAAGTTTTAAAGAATAAAAGTTGACTCCTACACTCAAAGAGATTAGATTCAACTTGATTGACTGGATTCTTCTCGGCAATGCAGGGCTATAAGTCAACCCCAAAAGACTCATGACAGAGAGAGAGGAAGAGAATATGAAGTTCATCCAGAGAAAGAACAGAGTTTGAATCCAGATTGAAGCAAACTACCTGCTCTTTTTCTTTTTTGGTTTTGTTTCCTTTTACCCATTGTTCATCCCATCTGAAACAATCATTCTTTATAACCTGACTAATACCTAATGTTAAAGTATTTGCAGATCCTATACTTGATTGTATGCCACCAGGGGGTGGGAGGAGAGGGAGGGAAAGAAAATTTGAAACTCAAGGAATTGTGGAACTAAATCTTGTAAACTAAAAGTAAACAAACAAATTAATAAAGACCAAGACATTAAAAAAAAAGCTGAATTTGCCAGATGGAAAAGGAATTTCAAAAATTCACTGAAGAGAATAATTCCTTCAAAATTAGATTGGATCAATTAGAAGCTAATGATATTATGAGAAATCAAGATACTATAAAACAGATTCAAACAAATGAAAAAATAGAAGGCAATGTGAAATATATTATTGGAAAAACCACTAACTTGGAAAATATATCTAGGAGAGATAAGTTAATAATTATTGGACTGCCTGAAAGCCACAATAAAAAATAGAGCCTAGAAATCATACTGCAAGAAATTATCAAGGAAATTGTTTGATATTCTAGAACCAGAGGGAAAAAATAGAAATTGAAAGAATTCACCAATCACCTCTTTAAAAAGATCCCCAAAAGAAAACTCATAGGAATATTATAGCCAAATTCCAGAGTTCCCAGGTCAAGGAGAAAATACTGCAAGCAGTCAGAAAGAAACAATTTGAGTATTGTAGAAACACAATCAGGATAACACAAGACCTAGCAGCTTCTTTATTCCTTAAGGGATTGAATTCCTTAATTCCTATTAAGGGATTTAACAGCTTGAAATATGATATTCTGGAGGTCAAAGGAGCTAGGACTAAAACCAAGAATCACCTCCCCAGCAAAACTGAGTATAATGGTACAGGGATAAATATGGTCATTCAATGAAATAAAGGGTTTTCAAGCATTCTTAATGAAAAAACCAGAGTGATCAGAAAATTTGACTTTCAAATACAAGAAGCAAGAGAAGATAAGCAGGAAAAAGAAGTCATAAGGAACTTAATAAAGTTGAACTATTTACATTCCTACATCGAAATAATTGTAACTCATAATACTTTTCTCAGTATAAGGATAGCTGAAGAGAATATACATGTATATATACATATATATGTGTGTATATATATATACATAGTGTGTATAGGAGAGTGTATGTATATATAAATATATATATGTGAGTGTGGGTATATGTATGTTCATATATACATAGGCAGAGGGCACAGGATGAGTTAAATATGAAAGGATGATATCTAAAAAATAAAATTAAGAGGTACGAGAGGAATTTATTGGGAGAAGCAGAAAGGGAGAGTTAGATTAGGATAAATTATCTCATATAAAATAGGCAAGAGAAAACTGTTGCAATGGAGGGGAAGAGCAGAAAAGTGAAAGGGAATGGGAGAACCTCATTCTCATTGAATTTGGCTTAAGGAGTGAATAACATACACAGTCAATTGGATACCTTAACCTACAGGAAAATGGGGAGGGAGGTGATAAGAGGGGGGATGTTAGAAGGGAGGGAACATTGGGGGAGAGGGTAGCTAGAAGCAAACATTTTTTAAAAGAGATAGAGTCAAAGGAGAAAACAGAATAAGTGGTGGGCAGGATAGGATGGATGGAAATATAGTTAGTCTTTAACAACACTACTATGTATACTATGGAAATTATTTGGGTAACTACACATGTGCAACCTATATTGAACTGCTTATCTTCCCAGTGGGGATGGGTGAAGAGGGAAAAACAACTGGAACTCAAAGTTTTAAAAATAAGTGTTTTTTTTTCATCTTTATTTTTACATACAACTGGGAAATAAGATATACAGGCACTGGGGTGTAGAAATCTATCTTGCCCTACTATAAAGTTAGTGGGGTGATGGGGAATGATATAGGAGAGAACAGATTGGGGGAAGGGGTATTCTTGCTAGTTTGGGGTCGGATAGGGGAAAGACAGAAAAAATTGTAACTCAAAATCTTGTGGAAATGAATGCTGAAAACTAAAATTTAAGTAATTAATAAAAAATTAAATATAGTAAAATTATATACAGTATATAAACAAATGAAAGGAATAAAATTTTAAAATATAAAGATAAAATTATGGTAGATATTAAAAAGTATTTGGAAATCTACCTGTCAAAACACATCCAGGGACTTTATGAACATAGTTACAAAACACTTTTTACATAAAGTCAGATCGAAATAACTGAAAAACATCAGTTGCTTATGGTTAATGTGAAATAATATAATAAAAATGATAGTTTCACCTATATTATTATACCTATTTCATGCCATACCAATCAAAATAGAAAACATCATTTTATAGAGCTACAAAAATAGTAACAAAATTCATCTGGAAGAAAAAAAAGGTCCAGAATATCAAGGGAAGTGATGAAAAGAAATGCTAGGGAAGTTGTCTAACCATGCCAGATTTTAAACAGTATTATCAAGTAGCAATCATCAAAGCTACTTGGTACTGTTTGAGGAATAGAGTGGTAGATCAGAGTAATAGATTAGGTACATAAAACACAGTAGTCTATGACTAGTAATCTACTGTTTCATAAACCCCAAAACTCCAGCTTCTCTGATAAGAACTGCAGGGAAAACTGGAAAGCAGTATGACAGAAACTGGGCATAGACCAATATCTTACAGTGTATACCAAAATGAAGTCTAAATGAGTTCATGATTTAGCTCTAAAAGCTGATACTGTAAATAATCTGGGACAGCAAGGAATAGTTTATCTGTCAGATTTATGGAAAAAGGAAGCATTTTTGACCAAGCAAGAGACAGAGAGCATTACAAAATGAAAAATGGATAATTTTGATTACATTAAATTAAAAGTTTTTGTACAGGCTAAGTCATTGTAATCAAAATTAGGAGGGAAGCAGAAAACTGGGGGTGGTGGTGGAGGGAATTACCACCAGTGTCTCTGATAAGGGCCCCACTTACAAAATATTCAGAAAACTGAGTGTAACAGCAATGCAATATTCTCAATGCCCACGGTGGCTATGAATATGCTGGTATAATTGTGAATCACAAAATGTAACAGGCTCTACACATAGAGGACAAAACCAAAGCCTTTATTCAAACCAGAAAACCTAGTACCAAAACCAGAAGGTCAAAGTCGTTAGAGTAACCACAGATTTGGTACACATAGTCAATACAGCAAACACCCATATGCCCAAGCCTTCCAAACAGAACAGGCTCCCTCAGGCAGACATCCTCCTCTTGGCATGCACTCCCTCCAGCAAGCATCCTCCTCTCCTCACTCAAGGTAGAGGCTCAGCCTCCACGCTGCTTGCTCCCAGCATTTCCAGCTCCCAGAAGTTCTCGTTCCTGGCAATTCTCAGCAGAAGTTCTGGCTGGCTCTCGGCAGAAATACTGCCACCACAAGTTCTGTCCTCCAAATCTCCTCCCTCTCCAGTCTGGGCCTCTCCTTATATACGGTATTAGCTTCTCCCTGCCCCCCCTTCCTGTTGTGTCAGCAACCACTGTAAGATTCACAAGTTCTGGGTCTTAATACCTGACACAATTAAGTACCTGATAGCTTGCCAAGACAAGGGGCATGGAAGACCTTCAAATCCCATTATCTTTATATTCAGCCCCAAGATTTTTCATGTCTCTTACATGGCAAAAATACATTAACAATACATTTTATTAGATGGGTTAATGGGAGTTTTTAGGAGCAACTGATATCAACAGAATTTAACAACAATATAACAAGGATAGCACAAAATAAACACAGAAAACTATATTATAGGGTGGGGTTTGAACACAAGCTCCCCATCATTCCCCCTCAAACAAATGGCATACCAAAATCTTGGGATACAGGGTGAAGATCTCTTCATCCATGACTACTTGCTGCTAAAATTGGAAGTAAAGTACTCCCTGTCTCAAAAGGTTCCCTTTGACAGGTCAATTCTTTAGCCAGCATTTGGAATGTGCTTTATGCCAAGTCCAGCTTTGACATGTCACAGTTGTGGACAGGGTATGACTTCCAGTTTAAGGTATAAGGCATCTACCTGTGGAGTGTATCAAGCCTGCAACAAATCTAGCAAACAAAGTAAATAGCCAGGAATAAACAAGGAGATAATAACCAGAAACAATAAGATCAGTCATGCTTCTAGTCCAAGAGCCCACTATTGTAGCCTCAATCATGGTAGAATATATGTTAAGGGTAGAATTTTGTAATTATCTTCTCCTTAATAAACAATACTTACAGTTATTGATCCATTCTTCCAAAATACTGTTAAACCAATATGGGGTCTGTGATCTTGTTCGTGTATTTCTTTAATCTGGGGTGGGGCTTGGCTTATTTCCTATTCTCCCCGAAGGTGTGGCAAACCTGGATACAATGATCCAGAAGTATCTGTAGGGGGAGTTCTTACTTCCCTATTCAATCTTATATTAAGTACCTTTTCTTGGTACATCTTATGCAGCTCTTCAGTTGGAATACCATCTATTCTTCTAAAAACCACCTCTGCTCTCAATAGAGCAGTAACAATTCTCTTCTTGTCAATTTATTTTGTCTTTGATTTCCCTGGCTATTTATTTTTCTCCTTCTCAAGGAAATTTATCTCTTCCCCATTCTCTTAAGTCACTTAATTGTGAAATCTTATCCAGCACCTCCAAAAGAGGGTGCCCTATTTCACCAACTAATAAAGTCAGAATTAGGTGCTTATAAGCAGGAGAGGCCATCTTCACTATGATAATTCTATAGGGAACCCCTAGGGGGGTATCGTGATATGCATTTGCATCTACAACCATGATAGTAGTTTTCATTACCTTCTCCTTTAGCTTTCTCACACGGTCTCTAAGTGAGTATGAGGGTCTGTCTCCACCAGCCCATATAGAGTCAGTAGGCTATTGTCTATTGCATCCCTCTGCAGCTAAAGCTAACAAATTAATTCTGTTGCTACCTCCTTGCATATGGTGATCCCTAAAAGCTTGGTGTGCAAAAGGATACTGACTGATGCCTATGAATTTTAAGCAATCCACACTATGCAGTGATACTCCTCTGGTGCTTTCATCACTGATTCTTAGCATCCAAGACACTAAAGACTCTCCCATTTTTTGGATGAATGGACTTAATATATCAGTAACCTCCTACAGGTGAAGAGACTGAAGCTCAGAGACTAAAACCCAAGGTTGCGTACCCATAGAACTATTAAGTGACAGAGATAGGCCTTCTGACTAGGCCCAGAACCCTCTCTCCACTTAGGCATTTCATTCCCCCCCAAATCCAGAACACCTAGCATCCCCTCCACCACGATATTCTTATCAATTTTACTTTGGTTCTAGTTAGCTATGGAGCCAGTTAACAACTGAAACATTTAGGATCTACTACTGTATCCTATGACCTTAGTGATCAGATTTAGAGCTTTGAAGAACTTTAGACCCTCAAACCCAATCCCTTTGGGCAGATGAAAAAAATGAGGCCGTGGGATAGGTGGGCCCAAGGTCCTAAGTGACAGGTAACAACTTCAGACTCCAACTCTAGCCCTCTCCCCACTCTACCTTGTGGCTTCACTGCTTTCGTAAAGCAACAACTTTCTCACTGGTCTCTTAGACTTGCTTTAAAAGCAGCCAGGTGACCTCAAGACTATGAAATCTCCAGTTTGGACCTGTCCTCCACGCTCTCTTCCAACACTAAAATACATTGACGGTTCTAAGTTTTTAAGCTTTTCTGCTTCCAGGGCCTTCTAACTGAGAGACTGTGACCAGGGGAGGTGAAGCAGCCAAGTGTGGCTTCATATGAGGATGAATGAACAATCAGAAACCCATCAAAGTGCACAGCAACACTTCCCCCTCCCCCAACACCAGAAGGTTCCAAATACAGACTTGGTGACCATTCAGCAGTGATGTTGTGGAAGTATGTTAGTAGAAGTTTTCTCAACTTGGCACGTGACTCATCGGGCTCCATCCAAAGCACTCATTCTGCCCCACTCCCAATCTTCTTTTATTGTACCAGAGAGGTCACTGTGCCCTCTCCTCTCTCTACTCATCCTGCGGGCACTGTACATGAAACTACTCCAGGCCCTACTTCTCTGGTCACTGAGCTCCAACAGAATGAGGCCACACCAGAGAATACTTAGTTAATCATAGGGAGCATTTATATGTAACTCTTTTATGCTTACAAGGCACTTTATACACACATCTCAATTTGAGCTTCACAACAACCTTGTGAAGCAGATGTTATTATTTCTATTTTACAGATGAGGGAAATAAGGCTAAAAGGTGAATTGCTTTGTCTAGTACACAACCAGTGTCTGAAGGAGGCCAGTAATCATGCCATCCAACATAGTAAGGGATCAAGGAATCCAACACACACTACCCCTCGCTTTTAAAAAAGTGGTCCCAGGCTTCATTTCTTAATTCTCCTTTGCTATCAACATGTTTTTCCCACAAGAGGTAGTGTACTACAGTGGATAAAGAAGCTGACCTCAGACTCTAGCAGACCTGAATTTAAGGCCCACCACAGCTAGGTGATCCTCACTAAGTTATTTATAAGTTCAATGTTCCCGGCAACTTTCTCAGACCAAAGTTGCAGAGAAGGTGCATGCTGATGAATGGTAAAGAGTTTTATCACCCAGGAAAATCACAGGTCCAGGTCCTATTGCTTCAGTTATGATATAAACTAAAGCAGATTCTGGTTGGGGGTGGGGAACCACAACAGTTCAAAGGTCAGATTCAGCTACCATAAGATCCACCACTTGTCAGATATGGAACTTCTCTGATGTAGAACATTCTTAAAGATCTGACAAAGAAGCTTAATTAGCCTCTATTGAAGGTTAGAGAGCTGGAGAGATTCAGTCAGGGTAACAACTTTCTGTCTTTTTCTTGTTAAACTAGATTTCATGTCTTTCTCTTTACCCAGTTGTTTTGTGTTTTCCCCCTGCTCCACTGTGGGTGATTTGTGTGGCACCTCTTGTCTGGCCCACCAGTATCCAGCAGCCCTAACCATAGACAAGTCATACTTTTTTTCCAGAACATACCGCACTGACCCTCATGACCAGCCATTTGTGGGATGTCAACAGCTTCTCCAGAGGATAAATAACCTGACGAGGGTAACCCTCATCTTTGTAATTGTCATACTGCCATTGAACATCTAACACATCATGCATGGTCACCATGTGGTCCTGCAAGGAATAAAGTGATGATAAATATTATGCCCTACCCCCTGGTTCTGGAATGAACACAGAAATTCTAGCTTACCCACTTGTACCAAAAGCATTTCATTCAGCAATGAATGAATGAATAAAAAAAAACCCACCAAAAACCCCTCATGAATTACAACTTTGTGGTTATCTCACACACCCACTAAATTCTTAAAGCAATATCTGCTTACTTCAAGAGATGTGTGCAATGTAATCACATGTTATGCTGTGGGACCTTTATATAAGGGGTCCTGCACATCAGGAATGCATTCCCTCTTCAGTCTTCTTCTACTTCAGAGAATCCCTGGCTTCCCTGGAAGCACCAATCAGGTGCCCCCTCTTACGTGAGGCTGTTCCTCACGCCTCTCCCTCCTCCCTGTTATTAATGCTATCTTCCTCTTGAAAATACTTTGTATGAAGATCATAGATTTCGAGCTGAGACCATTGAGGCAATTTAGTCCAACCTTCTCATCTGAAAAATGAGGAAACTAAGTCCCAGAGAGATTAAACGACCTGAGGTCACAGAGATGATTAAGTGACAGAAGTCCTCTTACTCCAAATCTAGTACTCTTTATACTATAAAACACAATCTCTCAGCTTTGTACTTTTTATTTGAATACAGAGGATCATACATCCAATGCAAGAAGAGATCTTAGTGGTTATGGTCCAACCCCTTCCTCTTATATATGAGGTTAAGTAACTTGCCCAAGAACACATAGAAATTAGGGGACTCAAATTCAGGCTCTGAAAATCTGGTGCTCTAATGATATAATTTCAGTAGAATCAAAGCTTCTTGTCATTATAGCTTCAATCTATAGCCCAAAGCCTTGAATAAGACAAAAATTTAATAAATATTTATTGGATGGGATTATTTATCCCAGTCAATCATATTTATAATGCCTAGCCTTATAATTCCTAGTTTTTGCTGAATGAACCAAATCTGATGATCAATGGTGCAAGCTTTCTGGATTCCTTCTTATCCCTGGGAGAAGAGAGGAGCATTTGAGCTGAATTAAGGAGCAAGACACTGAGCAAGAATAAGGAGAGGTTTGTACTTGAGGAGAAATTTGGGATAAATTAAGGAAAATTTGAAGAGGAACATAATTTTGGTCCTAGTTTCCATGAGAGAATGATGAAAGAAAAAGAACAAGGCCAAGGAGGATTAATGAGGATAGAATGAGACTTGAAGAGAGACTCAGGAGAAAGTACAAGAGAAGGTAATTGCAAGGTAAAATAAGAAAGATAGGTGGGACAAACTAGAGGATAAAACAAATTAGTAGAGTGGATTGGTTGTTGGGATAGATAAATAGGTGAAATAGGAAATTAGTGCAAAGGAGTAGGGGAAGAGTGTGTAGCTGTGGAATAGCTGATACTAAAGAAAGGAAGGTTATTAATAGGTGATAAATAGCTGTGAAGCCAAGTCATTAGGGGTAAGGTATAAATACCCTGAAGTAGTCAAAGAACCCCCAAGGCTAAAAAAATTACAATTGGTATGGGGAATGAGAAAGCATTCTGTAGTGACTTACAATAATTATGCAAATATTTGCATTTCTGTCACAGCCAAGTGACTGATGTGTTCCAAGTATGGACTAGTCTTCCCCCTTGAAGACCAGATGAAGGAACCTGAGAAATGTCTCTCTATATTCCAGGCCATTAGTGTCATTTATGTGTTTCTAGAAAACAAAAAGAAATGAAAGCAGAGTTTCAGTAGGGAAAAAAGGGGGAGAGGAATTTGAGGTAGAGACTAAACCCTAGTCAGGAAGATGGATGAAAGAATACTATACATCATAGGAAGAGAAAGAAAATGGCAGCTGTCTACTTACAGCTAAATAACAGACTTAAGGTTCATCCTGAAGAGAAGGAAGTCCTGAAGAGGAGAGGCAGCTACTTGTCCTTCAAGGAATGGCAGCAGAACCATTGAAGCTTTCAGGAGAAATCCTCCAATAGCAATCAGAGGAAGAAATGAAGAGTGGAGGGGGGTGGAGCCAAGATGGCTGATGGCAGGACCACCCCACTGCTCTGCCTTCCACCTTCCCCAATCCATGTAAAAAGAGGACTCTAAACAAAC
The DNA here is from genome assembly GCF_028583685.1 of Petaurus breviceps papuanus. Lineage (NCBI taxonomy): Eukaryota > Metazoa > Chordata > Mammalia > Diprotodontia > Petauridae > Petaurus > Petaurus breviceps. Next base: position 77,117,618 of record NW_027185655.1, read on the forward strand.
TTTGGAGCTGCAGAACCCACAAAATGACACAGAGAAGCTAACCTCCTGCTGAGGACAGCCCAGCAGGCCAGCAGGAATCTGCCAGCACAGCAATCTGGGAACCAAGCCCAGCCCCACACCAAGGCTTTAGCCCCAGGGTGGGCCTGACCAGCCACGGCCATAGGGACTCCAGATCAGCAGCAGCTGTGGCTGTTTCCAGAATTATCAACACACAGATGCGAAGGACAAAGTGAGAGGTCAGTGCAGTCTGGACTTTGGGACCAGTAAGTGGGAGTGCATGGCTTTTGCCCCCAGGGCAAGAAGCCACTGAGGAGCCGGAACAGGCAGCCAGCACCACGTGGCAGCTTCAGCTGCTGGCCTGCAGGGAGTAGGGAGACCAAGTGACCAGTATGAGGGGTAATCGCTCTTGCTTTAACCTGCTTGGATCTGGATTGCAGTCTAGGGTGGAGGTCCTGGGGAGTATGTCCAGCTTGCCAGAGCGTGTGGAGACCTCAGAGAGGGTACCCATCTAATACCTCCGGCAACTGAGAAAACCCCAGTGTTTGGGACGAAAGCTCCCCTGTGTGGTGGCAGAGTCCTACTGTGACAAAAAGCCCAGGGGTCAAGTGACTGAGGGGCGACATGACCAGGCAAAGGAAACAAAGCAAACAGAAGATTCCAACATTACACTCCTATTTGGAGGACAAAAAGGAGCAAAGCATGGAACAGGAGGAAGACAGTGAAGTCAGAACTCCTGCAACAAAAGCTTCAAAGGAAAATACAAGCTGGTTACAGGCCATAGGGGACCGTAAGATGCAAATAAGAGAAGTGGAGGAAAAATTGGGAAGAGAAATGAGAACAATGCAAGAAAATTATGAAATGAGAGTCAACAGCCTGATTGAGGAAAATAACACTTTTAAAAAACAGACTGACTCAAATGGCAAAAGAGGCTCAAAAAGGCAATGAGGAGAAGAATTCCTTAAAAAGCCAAATTTGCCAGGTGGAAAAATAATCTCAAATGCTCAATGAGGAGAATCATTGCTTCAGAATTAGATTGGAGTAAATGGAAGCTAATGACTTTATGAGAAATCAAGATGCTGTTAAACAGATCCAAACAAATGAAAGAATAGAAAGCAATGTGAAATATCTCATGGGAAAAACCACTGACCTGGAAAATAGATCCAGGAGAGATAATTTAAAAATTATTGGACTACCTGAAAGCCATGATCAAAGAAAGAACCTAGAAATCATCCTCCAGGAAGTTCTCAAAGAAAACTGCCCTGATGTTTTAGAACCAGAGGGCAAAATAGAGGTTGAAAGAGTCCACTGATCACCTCCTGAAAAAGATGCCAAAAAGAAAACTCCTAGGAATATTATAGCCAGGTTCCAGAATTCCCAGATTAAGGAGAGAATATTACAAGCAGCCAGGAAGAAACAATTTGAATATTGTGGAAACACAATCAGGATAACCCAGGATCTGGCAGCTTCTACACTGAGGGATCGAAGGGCTTGGAATATGATATTCCAGAGGTCAAAGGAACTGGGATTAGAACCAAGAGTCACCAGGGACTGCTAGGTGGCTCAGTGAATGGAGCACTGACCCTGGAGTCAGGAGGACCTGAGTTCAAATATGACCTCAGATTTACCACAAAAAAAAACTTAGCCATGTGACCTTGGGCAAGTCACTTGACTCCAACTGCCCTCCAAAAAGAAAAAAAAATTAAAAATAAAAGGCATGGGTGGCCAGGTAACACAGTGAGTAAGAGCACTGGCTCCAGTGTCGGGATGACCTGGGGACCGAATCTGGGCTCAGACACTTAGCACCCACCCAGAAACACCTGGCCGTGTAACCTTGAGCAAGTTACTTAACCCCAATTGCTTAGGGGTGGCCAGGTGGCTCAGCGAGTAAGAGCACTGGCTCCAGTGTCAGGATGACCTGGGGATCAAATCTGGGCTCAGATACTTAGCACCACACCCAGAAATAACTGGCCATGTAACCTTGAGCAAGTTACTTAACCCCAATTGCTTAAAAAAAATGTAAAAAAAAAACAAAACCATGAGTCACCTACCCAGCAAAACTGAGTATCATGTTTCAGGGGAAAATATGGTCATTCAGTGGAATAGAGGACTTTCAAGCATTCTTGCTGAAAAATCCAGAGTTGAACAGAAAATTTGACATTCAGAAACAAGAAGCAAGAGAAGCATGAGAAGGTAAACAGGGAAAAGAAATCACAAGAAACTTATCAAAGTTGAACTATTAACATTCCTACATGGAAAAACAATAATTGTAACTGATGAAACTTTTCTCAGTCGTTGAAGGGAAGATATATATGTCTCTATATGAGGGTATATGGGCATATGAATACATATGTGAATGTGTGTATATATGTTTACAGGTATACATAGATAGAGGGAACAGGACCAATTTAATAGGAAGGGATGATACTTAAACTATGAAATTAAGAGGTGAGAGAGGAATATAATGAGAGGAGATGGGGAGATACAGAATGGGGTAAACTATCTCATGTAGAAGAGGCAAGGGAAAATGGTTACAATGTAGGGGAAGAATAGGAAGGCAAAAAGGAGTGGGTCAACCTTATTCCCATTGAATTTGGCTTGAGGAGGGAATGTAATACACACTAAATAGGGTATCTCACACTCTAGGAGAGTAGGAGGGGAAGGGGATTAGAGGGGGGATGATGGAGGGGAGGGCAGGTGGGGGCAGGGAAGGGAAGTTGGAAGCACCCACTTTTGAAAAGGTATGGGATCAAAGTGGAGAATAGAACAAATGGGAGGTGGGATAGGAGGGAGGGAAATATATTCAGTCTTTTAAAATATATCTACTCTGTTATTGTTTTGCATTAGCCACACATGTACAACCTATACTGATCTGTGTATCTTCCCAGTAAGGGTGGGTGACAAGGGAGGAAGGAAATGAATCTGGAATTCATAGTTTTAAAATCATGTATATATATACATATGTGTATGTATACTATTATCAATATTATTTTACATGTAATTGGGAAATAAGATATACAGGCACTGGGGCATAGAGATCCACTGGAAAAGTCGAAAGGGGTATGGGAGAAAATATGGGAGAGAGCAGATTGGAGGAGGGGATATCCTGTGGGAATGCTATTTGGGGGGTGTGTAGGGGAAAAACTGGGAGAAAATTTGTAACTCAAAATCTGGCAGAAATGAATGATGTAAATCAGAAGTTAATAAAGCATTTGAAAAAAAAGAAATGAAGAGTGGAACTGACGATGACCTGCTTAGGGACACTGAGGCAGTTATTTGCTGACTTGCTAACAATAATAGAGAAGTCTCTTGTCTTCCAGCGGCATGTGTCTAAGATTTACCAAATGGAAGTCCAAAACACAATTCTAGCAATTCATATAGGCACAAATAATATTGCCAGAAAGAGTCTAAAAAGTATTGCCAAAGATTATGAGATTTTGAACAAGAGATTAAAGATTATGTAGGTACAGGTTGTTTTTTTCTCACTGTAGTATACTGAGAGCAAACAATACAAAAGAAAAAAGTAATTTGGGGAGTAAACAGTTCGCTAAAATAGTGGTGTCTGAGAATGGGATTTGGATTTCTGTACCATATCTTAAATCCAGTGATTAGAGATGTTTGGACTACATTTAATAAAAGCAGAAAAGAATGAACACTTTGTTGGGCATATGCAAACAATCAAAAGGATTTTAAGCTAAAAAAGATTGGAAAGGGAGAAAATTGGCTAGCTTTAGGCAATTTTCAGAGCTAGATACCATGGAAAGAATAGGAGATGAGACACTCAGAAACTGTAGGAGATAAAAATCCAAGAAAGGATCCAGTAGTGAACTCAATGCCCTCAACTACCTATAAATACTCAAAGTTTAATAAAGAAGCAAGAGGAACTCATTTTTCTAACATAAGGTAGCAAATCTGGCTTGAGGCATCACTGAGACTGATGGGATAAAATCAATTATTTGAATATGGCTCTAGAGGGGATGTAATGGGAATGTAAATTTTTAAGATCTTTCCCTGCCCCTAGGCTAAAGTGCACCTGGAGCCTGGGTTGGGAGGCTTGTTTTTCAGTAGATACTTCTTGATTGGCCAGTAGGTCCAGAAGGTTGTTACATTCTCTGAGCCAGGAGAAGGCTATATAAACCCTGATTTGAGGCTTTGTTTTGGGGCTCACTTTGAGAAGGTGGGGTGCTTGGGGGTCCAAGGCACTTCATCCCACTCCACCATGGTCACAAGTCCATCCTCGCCCTTGGTCCCAAACTGTGAGATGCAGCAAGGAAACACATTCAGTGCCCCTGCTTTGCTGCTCAGTTCTTATCTTTTCCTGTGGCTGAATTCCGAACTCCTGGGTTCCTTCTCCTCCCGCAGGTGGCAGCTGCTCCTGGCTTCTGCCCAGGTCCCGATGCAGGCAGCTCACCATTCCTGCTCTCAGCTCAGCAAAGTCTGCATGCAGGCCATTCTTCTCTCCTGGTCCATGGCTCCACAGAGTCACAGCTACCACAACTGGGAAACAAACAATTATCCCATACCCCCTACTTTCCTTTTACTCTGCAGATCCTGTTCGTGGCGCCATTTTGTAGCAGCAAGCACCCCAGTGTCCCCAGGGTGGCTGCCAACACAGGTTCTTGGATCTGCTTTGTTAAAGGAAAGCAACTCAAAATGGGTTAACAAGCTTACTTTAATCAGTCAAATATGTATCGTTTACCTAGTTCAGGGGGAAAAGGTCAGCACCCTGAACTTCAGAGGGTGTACAGGGGTGTACCTTATTTAAAAGATACAGGACAGGTAAATGGGAAGAAGAATGAGGTAGAGAAGCACTGTATATTTATAAGTTATTCTCATGTGAAGAAATCCAGGAATGTGAGTGGGTAAGAATAGTGGAGAACATCTAGACAATGGAAGAAGAAATATAAGCAATTTTGTATGCCCTAGACCCATCTGAACAGAAAGAGTTCAGGAAATAGATCATAGACCTGGCATGGAGAAGTGATCTATATACTTTTTGGAACTCTATCTCTGACAAAAGAAGTACAGCTAATAACATCCTGATCTGCATTAATAATAATTTAAATTTAATAATAATAATAGTAATTTTATCCTTCCTCAAAAAGAGGACATTCTATATTGTATCTAATTCTCACTAACTGGGAGGAGCTGGAGGAGTTGGGGTGGGATCCTTGGAGCAAGTAACCATTCCTTCCCAGAGGTTGTGATTGAAGGGAAGAAAAGTTGGGTGTAATTTTCATGTAACCTAGGTCTCAGGAAAACTTCAGGGAAAGGATGAGCAGGACTCCATTCCACAGGGAAAGGTAGCCCAGGAAGAATGAAAAATTCTGAAGACCAAGGGAAATGATCCCAATGAAGAAGAAAAATGGAATTATCTGAAGAGTAAGGTGCAGCTGCACAAGGAACTGACCAACCAACTTATATTTTTTAAAAGACATAAACAAAAGATGGAAACACAGGCATGTAAAAGAAGATGAATAAAAGCATGGCACAGTCCTATAAAAATAGTGCCAGAAATACTAAAGTGCAGAATGAGCTGTGGCTGATAAAGGGAGCTATGGACACCAAAAAGGGATTTCAAGAAGAGATAGGACTGCTACTTGGAGGGAGTGGAGGGAGCATAAATGACCAAAGAGAGGACTTTGAGTGACTCAACGTTTACTTTGCTTTTGTTTTCTCTGTCCGGAAGAATGATCTGTGGACTGGAAATGACAGAACAATAGCTGATAGAGAGCTGATACAGGAAGTTGATATCCAAAGTAAGTAAGTAAGATGATAATGAGAGCACTTAGTCATCTTTGTTGGATTTAAGTCACCTGGCCAGATAAACTGCATCCTCCAGTGCTTAAAGGAAAACTAAATGGGGGTGGCTAGGTGGCCCAGTAAATAGAGCACCAGCCCTGGAGTCAGGAGGACCTGAGTTCAAATCCAACCTCAGATACTTACTAGCCATGTGACCTTGAGCAAGTCACTTAACCCCAATTGCCCTGACCTTCCCCCTCCAAAAAGCAAAAATAAAAAAAAAAGAGAATGGCTAAATGTGAGAGGCTAGCAAGCCACTGTCAGTAATAGCTGAAAAGCTATGAAAAATTAGGAGAGGTAATTCAAATGTGGACAAAAAAAGGAAGAGAATAAAGTCTAAAAAGTACAGGCCAATCAGCCTGAATTCTTGGGAAAATTCTAGAATGGATAATTTTAGAAACCAGTCAGTGAACATATAGCAAAGCAGAGATTATAAAGAGAAAGCGTGACCTCATCAGGCAATAAGTCATGCTACACCAGGGGTGGGGAACCTGAGGCCTCAATAAGGCCATGTGTAGTCTTCTAAGACCTAGGCCTTCTGACTGAGTCCAAGTTTTATAGAACAATCTTTTTGTTGTTCTGGGAAGTCTTGATTCAGTCAAAGGGTCACACTTGAGGTCCTAGAGGGCCACAGATTCCCCACCCCTGTGCTAGACTAACCTTATTTTTTTCCCCACAAGATTACTAAACTTTTAGGTGAAAAGAATGCATAAACATAGTTTGCCTAGATTTTTTAACAAAACATTTAATAAAGTAGTTCAACATTTGATAAAGTAGTTCAAACTATGTGGAGAAGATAGAGAAATGTGGACATAACTGCTGAAATGGACAAATTAATAGTAGTCATTCCATTAATAGTTCAATTTCACTAGGCAGGACATCTCCAGGGCCAGAGTGCCCTAGGGATCTGTGTTGTTTAACATTTTTAACAATGACTTGGATAAAGGCACAGAGGGCACACTCATCAAATTTAATGACACAAAGCCAGGAAATCTTGTAGCTAATATGCTGGATGACAGAATCAGTAAACAAAAATATGGCATCTTTCTTAGGACTTAGCAGCGGGTCATAACTAAGCTCTGGTGGATACCCTAGGACAGTCATCCCAGACTGTTGCTCAGGTACTACTTGAAGCAGCTTCTATGTGACAGTAGCCCTAGAGCAAGAACACTGGATTGAATCTAATTAGTAAAATTTTATAGTAGCAGGGGACTTATACTTGGGTTCGAAAAATTAACTTTAAAAGTACATGATGGGGGAATATGGTTAGAGAATAGTTTGTCTGAAAAGGGTCTGGGGGCTTTAGTGGACTGCAAACTCAATAATACCAGTCAGCAGTGTGGTGCAGGCTAGTAATCTGACAACTTGGGGCTACCTCAAAAGGCTACCTCAATTTGCTTCCAGGAATAAGGAAGTGATGAGTCCTTCTGTACTCTGTCTTTGTCAGACCCTGTCTGGACTGCTGAGTTCAGTTTTGGAATGTTAGGCTGGTATCCAGAGAATATGCCGAGAACAACCAAAGCTCTCATGCCTATGTCATATAGACAGAAATGGGCATGTTTGGCCTAGAGAAGAAAAAGACTCTTGGGTCACATGATGACTGTCTTCAGGTATTTGAAGGGCTATAAATAGAGGAGGAATGAGAATTGTTCTGTTCAGTTCTCAAGAGCAAAAACAAGTAGTGGACAGGAAGACACAAATCCAGGCTGGATGACTTGGCAGACTTTCTAATGACTAGAGCTGTCTGAAAGTAGAATGGCTGAACTGGGAGGTGATGAGGTTTTTCCTTACTCAAAGTCTTCAGACAGAGACTGAATACCAGAGATAATATAAAGGGGGATTCCTTGGGCATGGACTGGACCAACAATGCTAAATTCTGTGATTCTCTATGAATTACAGAATAACCCGACTTGCTCATACCATGATCCAGAAAGTGTTTGTGGTTACTCAAGCAGTAAAAATAGGGCATCTTCCAAGTCTGGGTTGTATTAGGACTAGAGAACAGAGTCATTATTGCCTTTTCAGGATCCAGATGTTGAGATGGAACTAGAAATCAACAATACCGCAGGAGTTACTGAGGAAAAACCATGATCTCAATTCCTATGATCAACCCCATTTTTAAATAACTGATACAAGAGTTTGTCACTTCACAACTTTCCATAACTTTCCCATTTCTCTATTTGTTATGAAAAAATCCTTCTTTCTTATTGCTAATAACTTATCTGTCTCCTACTACCACCACCTTAGTTTATTAACTAATACCCAACACTCCTAATCCCCATTACTACATAGTTTTTCTTGCCAGATTCCATAGTCTGGAGAATATAAATCCAAAAGAAGTTAGCATACCAGAATTTAGCATAGGAAAAGCTTTGATCTCTGGATACAGATAGGGTGGAGAAGAGAAAAAATTTACTTTTTCCCAGTGTTTTAGAATCCAGTGGCTTTTCCTTCACCTGTTCTGCATAGATATTGCCATATACAGTGACCAGGCTCCAGCTAGCTCTCCTTATCAGGCACCCCAATACTTGCTCCTCTTGAAGGGGACCATCTTCAGTTTCACAAGCTCTAAGCAGCGACTCACACAGGAGATGCCATTCAACCCCAAGGGGTTCTGTAGGGCAGCGTAGTATCTGCAGAGTACCATAGATGGCATTAACTACCCCAGGGGCGACAGGACTGGGACCCGTTAGAGACTTCAGTGCTTTCTGAATAAAGTTGATCAATAGTTTCTGCAAAGGCCAGCCACAGGTTCCTATGCCATTGTCCTCTCCAAGCAAGAGATCCAGCAGGGCCTGTGCCTGTGGGGGTGCCTGCCACAGGAGGTCCCAGAGGATGAAAACAACTTTTGTGCTGAGCTGGGGTGCCCAATTCTCCCCCTTCCTAATGCTGTCAGTCAAAGACCCTATATCATCTTGTGGTATGGCCTCATACAGCTCCTGTGGGAAGAGTAGTTGGTCAGAAATGTCTAAAAAGCTATCACTTTTGTGCTTTCTTCTCTTTCCTTCATTACCAATATAGAATTTGTTACCAAAACCTGTTCCCTCTTTCAAAATGACTCTGGAGTCATACGTTCCTCTCCATTCACAGTCACAAGGGCCTTATCACCTCATTTCTCTAACAACCTCCTAATTGCTTTTCCTGTTTCCAGTCTTTCCCCAACCCAACATGCCCTGCATTGTTTGAGATAAGGACTGGCCCTGTGATTTCATTCATATAGGGCCCCTCCTTTCTATAAACAATAGCACTTAAAATGAGGATCACATGGTTTAGCACCTAAGAGCTCGAGGTATATTGCTTTGTCCCTCCAACCAGACTTACTTCCTCAGGGATAGTGACCGTGTTTTCTACTTTTCTTGTATGTTGCATAATTAAGTATAGTGCAAGATACAAACTAGGTCAATAATCATTTTTATAGATTCAGGAATGGCTCATGGGATTGTGGTGCCCCTACTCATATAATGTGACCACCTATTTCCCTTTGTCTTCTGACAACCGGTCTAACCCATCTATAAGCAGTAGAGAAAGTAGGTGAAATAAGGACCTATTATAAGCTCTGGGAGGATGCCTAGAATACTTTGAAAGATATGTCTCAACCTCCAATGGAACTTAAGATCCTTGAAGGGCAGAGAGTGTTTCCTTCCTGTTTGACATCCCCAGAGCCCAGCAAGGTGCTCTGCATGCAACAGGTGACTAATAAATGTTTGCTAAATTAAACCAAATCTAGACTGGCATGGGAAGGGAAAGAACACTGTGCAGTCACTATCTTGAAAGTCAGCACATTAGCAAAGGGAACAACTTTAATAACTTAGAATGGCCTGGGGAAAGAAACCTGTAATATAAGCTTTCTTCCTAGTCTTTTCCCCAGAGAGGCTCACCTTAAGGATGTCTTCTGGAAAGGTATTTTGTAGATCTTCTGATAGCAAAAGAAACTCTGTCCTTCTCCGTAAAGAAGATAGGGGAAATTTCTGGAAGAATCAAAAAGAAGGACCACAGAGGGTAAAGTCAAAGTTGAAGGAAAACAAATTATAGGCAAATATCTCACCTGGACTAGAGCATGAGTTGAGGTTGACTGCAATAAAGTACACTTAATTCAGTGAAATAAACAAAATCAGAAGTGTATGCACACCAATTACAACAATATTAAGAAAAAAATGGGAAAAGAAAGGAAAACTAAGCTAAAGGTGACAGAACTCTGGACAGGCCTGGAAGGAGACAAATAACAAAAGCAACTCCTGTGTTTATTTGTTAATTATTTTAAGTTCTGTATATTCCAGAAGTCAACTAAACTCTGTACCCCATGTGATCCAATAATGCTACTACTAGGCGTATACCCTGAAAATATCAAAGAAAAAAGGGAAAGGACCTATGTTGTACAAAAACACTATTGCTGGAGCAAAAAACTGGAAAATCAAGTGACACTCATCACCTGAAGAACAGCTAAACAAGTTGTGACAGGGTGGATAGGCATAGCCAGATCTCAGAGTAACTCAGTAGAGGTCTAGTAAAGTTAGACCATTCCCATACCACAAAGGTGAGGCCCAAAACAAACTGTGAATTCTCTGCCTGGACTTTTCCCTATGATTAATAAACCCCTACTTCCTCCTTACTCTCTCAGTCCCAACGATACTGAATTCCTGTCTGGAAGAAAATTACACCACCCCCTGTCTTTATCTCACAGCCCCTTAACCTCATTCCTCTATTCTCTCCTCCTTTATCCCAATCTCTTCTTGTCCTCGTCAAGGCTCTCGCACCTATGTGTACTCTTGATAGAAAGCAGGGAGTGTTTTGTCTTTATATCCCCAGTACCTAGCATAGTGCCTACCATGTAGTAGATACTTAACAAATGCCTGTTGATTAACTGATCTCATCCCCTAATGTCCTCTCCATCATATTTTGCTATCATTCCTTCTCTATCTCTAATATTCATTCTCTATGTACTAATGATCCCTTCCCTGCTGCTTTAAAACATACCTATCCAACACCTTTCAAACAGCCCATCCTTTCTCATCTCTACCTCCCAACTTAAATTTCACTTTCCACAGGAAGTCTTTTCAAGCCCTTCTTAATTCTAATGCCTTCCCTCTTTCATTTTTCCTGTGCATAGCTTGTTTATATGTATTTATTTGCTTATTGTCTCCCTTATTAGAGTATGAGCTCAATGAGGATGAGGACCTTCTTTTGCCCCTTTTTGTATCCAACCATTAGCATAGTGCCTGGCATATAGTACGTCATTAATAAGTGGTTATTGATTTCCTAGACTCCTGTAGTAGCTTCCTATTTAGTCACCCTGCCTTTAGTCTCTCCCCTCTTCAGTTCATCCTCCACACAGCTGTCAAAATGGTCTTCCTTAAGTGCTGACCATGTTACTCTTCTACTCAAACTCCAGCAGCTTTGTGTTTCTTCTAGGCTCAAATATAAACTCCTTTGTTTGGCATTTAAAGTCCTTTAAAATCTATCCCCAACCTACATTTCCCAACCTTCCCAGTCCTTCCAGACTGGTCTTCTTAATGTTCTTTCTATACAACCCTGCATCTCTCACCTTGGCACTGGTCATCTCCCATGCTTATAATGGTCTTCTTTCCTCTTCACCTTCATCTCAGAGAGTATCTAGTTTCCTTCCAGGATTAAGTTAAGTGCTACTGTCTTTTTTGAATGTCCCTGGAAACTAACTGGTAGTTATCCCACAAAATTATCTTCTATCTACGCATGCATGTATATGTGGCATCTCCCAGTTAAGACTCTAAGCAACATGGGGGCAAAAAATGCTTCCACTTTTGTCAGTGTATACCAAGATCCTAGCACAGTGCCTGGCACAGAGAGATGCTTAATAAATGTTTAAGGGCAGCCAATCATATGCCCAAATCCCCACTATGCTTCCAACTTGAGTGGATGAGACAAAAGACCATGATAATCTGTTTTAAACATTTCATATGACTCCCTTTATGGTGGAATTTCTTTGCTGATGATGATGAGAAGTGGATATGTGAATTATTATCTAAGAGTATCAAAGGCTTAAGGAAGTGCTGGATACTCATTTTTCAGTATTCTAGAAATGGTGATTTTATATTAAGTTGTGAGAAGCAACGTGAACTGGCCTCATACTAGCCTGTAGTCCTGGCTAAGTCCCTTAATTTCTCAGTACCTCAGGAAACTCTAAATCCACAAGTTATCAAGAAGATGGCCATCCACACTGACAGAGCTCTTCACGAGATACTGCCTCCATCAGTGAAATCAGAGTTCCACTTAGAAAATTAAAAAAAGAAGTTGTATCTTCTCATTTCACAATTACATCTAGCCTAGAAGGTTCCTTAACCTTTAAGCTTCATAACCTTTTTCAGCTCAAAAATTAAACTCCTTATCCCCATGTACCAATAAGAACAAATCTGTGGTCTGAGGTGGGTTCATGGACAAATAAAAGATAATGTTATATATCAAAGCCCTGATGACATCTGTTATAGCTCTTTTAAATAAGAAACCAATATGAAGGGTATCCCAACCAAAAGTAGGAAGCACCTGCCAACATGAGAAAGGATGCTGGATTTACCTACTTTCCATTCAAAATACAAAGGGATAAAAGGCTAAAAAATCTTCACACATAATCCTATTTCTTTTTTCATTCTTAAATATGTCCTTTAAAACTTAATACTGAGAGGCAGCTAGGTGGCGCAGTGAGTAAATCGCCGGTCCTGGAGTCAGGAGGACCTGACCTGAGTTCGGTTCCAGCCTCAGTCACTTAACACCCACACAAAAAACTAGCCATGTAACCTTGGGCAAGTTACTTAACCCCAATTGCCCTCCACAAGGCAAAAAAAAAAAACCCAACAAAAACAAAAAATAACAACAAAAAAACCCCACAAACTTAATACTGAACATGACTAAAACCTATTCTACTTGGTTAGCAATTAAAGTATTTAGTCACTGTCAGAATGCCCACCAAAATTATTTGTACATTCATTTTCATTTACTTAGCTTACTTGATTGTAGTTGATGCATAGCCTTTCTTCTAGTTTTAAAGTTTTTTCCATTTGCATTATTTCATGAGGGTTTTTCCAGATTTATTTGGCTTTAAAATTCTGATCTTAATGCCAAATAATAAGTTGACAATTTGGTCAATAAGTTGACCATTTTCATATGCTAAGAACAAAGAAAGAGAACATGAAGCTGTAAGTCTGTATGTGTATTATGACCAATTATTTTAATTTTTAAGTGTATAATTAATTCAACATATTTTCAAACGATGTAGCTTTGGGGCAGCCAGGTGGCTCAGTGAGTAAGAGCACTGGCCCCAGAATTGGGACGACCTGGGATCAAATCTGGGCTCTGATGCTTAGCACTACACTAGAAATAACCAGCCATGTAACCTTGAGCAATTTACTTAACCCCAATTACTTAAAAAAAAAAAAACTATGTAGCTTGTCTGTTTCCTACTGAAATATTATTCTCTCCTATGCATCTTTTTAAAATGCTACAATGACCATTGCTTTTTTTTTCTTTCATTCCGGTAATGGCATCACTATCCCCCTTTTTGGTATCACTCCATCCCTCCCCGTGGAAGAAAGAAAAAAACCCTTTTATCAGATATGCATCATTGGATATGAAGCAAACTAAATCTCCACATTGAACACATCTGAAAATTAACATTTCATTCTGCACTGAACATAACATTTTCTCTGTCGGGATGTCATCACTGGTCATTTGGAATCTTGGTTTTTGTCCCTGCATCAGAGTTCTTAATCTTAATGATTTTCAAAACTGGTTTTCTTTAAGATGTTGTTAATTTATAAATTATTCTGTTCTGCTCACTTTACCCTGTATTAGCTGATCCAAGTCTTCCCAGATGTGTCTGACACCAGCCCTCCCTTTTATTATTCTTTATGGCACAAAAATATTCCATTCCATTCCATTCATTACCATAATTTGTTCAACTATTAAACAAATGAAATATATTTGACTATATTGGTTCCTTTCTTCTTTCTTTGATTCCTTTGGGGTACAGGCTTAATAGGGGTTGTCACTGAATAAAAGGATATATATATATATATATATATATATATATATATATGTGTGTATATATATATATATATATATATATATAAAGATTTGATTTTAAAACTTTGAATTAAAGATTCATTCCCTTCCTCCCTTGTCACCCACTCTTACTGGGAAGATAAGCAGTTCAGTATAGGTTGTACATGTGTAGCTAATGAAAAACAATTACATAGTAGATATATTGTAAAAGACTGACTATATTTTCCTCCCTCTTATCCCACCTCCAACTTGTTCTATTATCTACTTTGATCCCATCCCTTTTCAAAAGTGTGTGCTTCCAACTTCCCTCCCCCTCAGCCTGCCCTCCCTTCCATCATCCTCCCTCTCATCCCCTTCCCCCCTACTCTCCTGGAGGGTGAGATACCCTATTTAGTGTGTATTTCATTCCCTCCCCAAGCCAAATTCAATGAGAATAAGGTTGACTCATTCCCTATCACCTTCCTATTCTTCCCCTCAATTGTAACCATTTTCCCTTGCCTCTTCTTTAGGAGATAGTTTATCCCCATTCTGTCTCTCCCCATCTCCTCTCATTATATTCCTCTCTCACCTCTTAATTTCACATTTTAAGTATCATCCCTTCCTGTTAAATTGGTCCTGTGCCCTCTATGTATACCTGTAAACATATATACACACATTTACATATGTATTCATATGCCCATATACCCTCATATATAAACATATATATATATTTCTATTCCCTTCAACTATTTTCATAATGACAAAAGTTTCATCAGTTACAGTTATTGTTTTTCCATGTAGAAATGTTAATAGTTCAACTTTGATAAGTTCCTTATGATTTCTTTTCCCTTTTTACCTTCTCATGCTTCTCTTGCTTCTTGTATCTGAATGTCAAATTTTCTATTCAACTCTGGTTTTTTTCAGCAAGAATGCTTGAAAGTCCTCTATTCCACTGAATGACCATATTTTCCCCTGAAACATGATACTCAGTTTTTCTGGGTAGGTGATTCTTGGTTTTAATCCCAACTCCTTTGTCCTTTGGAATATCATGTTCTAAGCCCTGCATTCCCTCAGTGTGGAAGCTGACATCCTGCATTATCCTGATTGTGTTTCCACAATATTCAAATTGTTTCTTCCTGGATGCTTGTAATATTTCCTCCTTAATCTGGGAATTCTGGAACCTGGCTATAATGTTCCTAGGAGTTTTCTTTTTGGGATCTTTTTCAAGAGGTGATTGGTGGATTCTTTCAACCTCTGTTTTGCTCTCTGGTTCTAAAACATCAGGGCAATTTTCCTTGAGAATTTTTTGAAGGATGATTTCTAGGTTCTTTTTTTGATCATGGCTTTCAGGTAGTCCAATAATTTTTAAATTATCTCTCCCGGATCTATTTTCCAGGTTAGTGGTTTTTCCAATGAAATGTTTCACATTGTCTTCTATTTGTTCATTTCTTTGAATCTATTAAAGTTTATAAAGCTATCTATGTGCTCACTCAGTTGATCCTCATAGAAACTTTGCATGGAGATTAGTACACATCTTATCAGTCCCATTTTACATAAAAGTTAAATGAAGCTCAGAGAGGTCCAATGATTTTCTTCAGGTAACACAAGTAGACAGTGTCAGAGCTGGTAATAGGATCCACATTTCTACTTAAAATTCTACGTTCTCTTTATTATGCCAAATATTCTTACATCTTTTAAAACAAAATTCAGGACAGCTTACATTTGCTTAGATTGCTTTCTTTTTTAATTTTTTTCTATACCTCCCCAAAACAGCCAAGCTTATCTCACTGGGTTCTGCATGAAAATCTAACATGCTCACCTGTTACACTTTTTTTTGTAAGACTTGGGATATTTTTTCTTTTCTTGTTTTGCAATATGCTGAGGAAATATTTCTCCAGGTGGCCTGGGGTAAGTAGGCTATCTACAGTAATAATGCAACAATACTTTCTAATGACACTGTGATTACACAAAATCTGCATAAACCTTCCTGTTTTATGAGGAAGAGTGAAACTTATTGTTAAAAAATCTTTCAAGCAGAATGAATACTTAGTTTTTCTTCTGTGACATTCAGAGTTCTAAAACTCAAGCTAAAAGCATTTTGCAAGTCTTTCTGTAATGCATTTTGTACAGGTCAGTAATGCTTAGTTGTTTTAAGCTTTAGTAGGTATGTTTGGAAAAGCTCCATATCCAGATGGTTTTTATTATAAGCTACCCCAAAATATGAGCATTTGAAGATGAACATAGACTGACCCTGGCATGTTATTAAATTATGTTACTATTTACCTACAATGTTAAAGTTTAAAAACACAATTTGTGACTTAGAAGGAGAACATGTAGGAAAATCAAGCTATTTAAGTATACAGCAAATGAGAATATAAAACATTCCATAGAACTGGAGAATATCTATGCCGAAAAACCTTTTTGAACTTCTAATTCAATTACCTGAATTTCATTTATAGGAAAAATTCACAGTGAATCAGCTACTTTTTAAGTTGTCTATTCATAGTTCATTTTGAGAAACACTCCATTATAGTGAGAGAAAAAATGTATAAAGTTGTTTTGCTCAGAAATGTCTTTTTTTTTGCTTTTTAATTATGTTCACATAATGTTGAATTTGTATAATAATTTACAAAGGGTATCTTCCACTCAATATCAAGATCTTTGCCAACCCAACTGTCAAATGTTTGGTTTCTATAGAATGACCAGTGAAGAGTGCAATCTTGTCGGTTATTTATATATGGTTGACCCATTTTCTTTATTATACCTGACTTTGTATTTCAATTATGGGTTTGGTTTTGCAATTTGAACTGTGTTTCCACTAGAGGGCATAATGGAAGAAGGAATTGAAACTATAGTCAATTGGTAAAAGTATTAATTAGAATATCCACATTTTGTATTACTTATATTGTGGACATGAAGTAGACTATTGAGTTAAAGTGATATTTAGTTGTTTTGAAATTATAGTAATTTGCATCATTTCTATTCAATTCATATTCTATAACTAATTCTATTAACTATATAAGTTTTTCAGGGCCTTTTTGAAAACGTTGAAGTCTATGGTTAGCATTGTGACATTTTAACCAGGGAAAACATTAGGTAACCCCACCCAATTCCCTCAACCTGTGTGGAGCAATTAAATGACTCAGAATTATAGGACTGTAAGAATAGGCAGAAATCTCAGCAATCTTTTGTTGGAGTACCTACCCTAACATGAATGCTGCTTTTGAAATCCCCACTTGTCATTAAAATACACCACCTGAAGTATTTCAGGTTTTTGAAAGTTTTAATGATTTGGACCTATTTTCATTATATTAATTAAAAATCTTTTTCCTATGATATTAACTTATTGGTTCTTAGAAATCCCTTAACCTGAGATTTATGCCCATCCACAACCTGATTCTCCATTACCTTTTCAGTATTATTTCATATAATTCCTTTTAGTTACTCTCTTTTCTGTGAAAACAAGATGACTAGCTGTTCCCCAACATTTGATGTGCTTTTTCTTGCCATATGTCTTTTTTAGAAATGTGGAAAGTACTGTTACTTTACGTTTCAGAATCCATCTCTTCCTTCCCAGATTAAGAGTCTCGCCTCCTCCATTAGTACAATTTCAAGTGTTCTCTTATGCCTTAAATTTTCCAGGAACATTTTGTTTCCTTTTCCCTCCTAAGTCATATTGAGTTATAATTATTTATATCCTAATCTAGTAAAACCTCAGCTTCTTGAGGAATTATTCTAACTTCAAATATTTTTATCCTTAATTACTAGCACAATACCTAATCTCTTACATTTATGAGATTGTACCCATTTAAAATTAGAATAAGTGGCATAAAGATATACAAGTTGGAGAAAAACAATGATAAGGTATTGTCTCAAACACACACAAACACATTTCATAAGGAGAAAGATGGAGATTTGTAAATAACAATCTGGAAACCTTCATATCTAGAACTGTTAAATAATAATGAGAAAATTTTTGTTTTCTAGTTATAGTATATATAATAATGGAAGCATGTAGAAGAAATGTGGATTGTACCTTATTTCCACGAGATTTAGGTGAGGCCTCAAATCAAATCAAATAAGTGTTTTTCTTCAGGAGTTAATTCAGATCATACGACTAATTTATTATTTGGAAAGCTTATGAATCTGAGCTCCCATGTGCAGTAGGAATGTATTCCCCTTCATTGGTATTCCTTTAAGTCTGTGAGAATAAGGTGCCAAGTCTCTTTGAGAAAACTGTTGCCTGATAGTACTGGGATATAGTTTGATTTGATCAAGCTAATAATAAAGTCATGAAAGAAGGGCAAGGCGCCAGTGAGATATAATGCCCATTTTATTTCCTTTACAATTGTTTTTGTGATATTTGTTATATTCTTGCCTTCTTAAAGCAATGGATTCTTTTCATCTTCTTCCTGAGGATCCTTAAAATATTTGAAAACAGCCATTCTGTTCTTCATTATGTTCCTGAGGCATATCTCAATGACTTTTATATTTATCCTTAAATAGCATGGTTTCAAGTTTTTTCACCATAGTGTTACCCTTCTATTCCACCTTGTCAATCAATATATTTTCCAAAATGTGGCACCTAAAGTTACATTCAGTACACATTCAGAATTTGGTCCTCTTTGAGCAAAGTACAGTAGAATTATCATTTCCTTTGCTTTGGTTAATATAATTCTATTAATTGATCTAATATCTCATTATCTTTTTGGGTTTCCATGTCACTCTGCTGAGTCATACTGAGAATGTGTTCCCTCAGATTCACCAAGCTTGGTGGTGTAGTCCATAGAATGCAGGGCTTAGAGTGAGGAAGACATCTTCCTGAATTCAGATCCACCCTGGGACAGTTGATAGCCATGGGACCCTAGGAAAGTCATTTCACTCTCACTGATTTTCCTCATCTGTATAAGAACTGGAGAAGGAATGGACAATCCACTCATAACTCTTTCAAGAAAGCCCTAAGTAGAGTCATTTAAAGTTGGACACAACTGAACTGATTAACAATAACCACAAAAGTTCCCTGCTTGTTCTATATAAGTATTTAAAGATTCAAATAACCTAGAATGTTTGGATCCCTTTCATATAAACTAATGGGTCTCTGAGTAGAACCCAGCAGTCCTGACTTCTACTCCTATATTCTGTTTACTACTTTTATACTCATGTAGGTGAACTAATTTGTAGATTTCAGATCAGTATGTCTGATCCTGTATAAAAGAGGTATCATTGTATGATGGACCCTAGTTTCTACTCTGATTTCTATCAATTACTGATTGTGACATTTGGCAAGTCACTTAAATAATGTTTGTGAGCCTTCATTTCTTTTATGTAAAATAGAAAGGTGAGATTAGGGTTGCGGGAATTGAATAAGCATTTAGGTCTGTGTTGTGTCCTGGTCCCATTCATGTCACTCTTGTTGCCCAGTCCGACACTGTGTTTACTCTCCCTGCTCCTCAAATGCTGCCACACCCTTCCCTCCCACCCCCCCCCCCCCATTTCATTTCATCCTTACAAGAAAACTGCAAGGTAGATGCTGTTATTATAGTTCAGGAAAGCAAGAAAAACAGACAATAAGTGACTTGCCCAGGGTCAAATACCTAGGAATTGTTTGAGACTAGATTTGAATTGAGTCTTTCCTGACTCCTGGTCCAATTTTATATTTACTTTATCACTGCCCATTATTGGATTAAATGACTTCACATCTTCCTCCTACTATGAAAATTCTGTGATTGTAGACACTTGATGTTAGAGTTATGAATTTTAGAAAGTACAATCACCTGAAGGTGTAAAATTAGGAAAATAATCATGCTTACAGTTGTGTCTATTTTTATATACATATATACACATGTATTCCATATATAGATATTTCCATAAATGCATACTTACCTCACACAAATATTTCTAATATGTGAAAACATGAGGTTTGAAAACAAAAGATGAGATCTTTTTTTGCATTTCAAAATAATTTGTCACTTTGCAAAATGTACATTTAGATGGATGCAATTATCCTGGAACATATCTTGGAAAAGGAATCATTTTTGTTGTCATTTTATTTCCTCTTCTTTATTGACCACTGAATTATATGACTCTTAAGCTGCATCCTGCCCAATATTTCCATAACTGAAGTTCTACAAAATAAACTTCCAATTCAATAAGATAGAAATTCAGTCGTGGTATATAATACCACCACTTTTTATGAATTAGAAAGTGCTTTTATCCCTTTCCAAAAAGTTTAAACATATAAAGTTCATTCTGAGACAAAATATGGTGGAGACATCACTGAATCTGGAGTAAAAAAAAATTTGTATTTCAATCCAACAAATTTATTTGCCACCCATATCAGTTTGAAAAAAAAATTGCCCTAATACTCTTGAGTTTCAGTTTTATTAACTATAGAAAAATGATTCTCCTGCCCTCCCCTTCTCCCTTTGAAATAAAATTCAACTCATCCAATGCTGTCTTCCTGAATATAATTTCTACAACATTGTAAACTCCAATTGTTTAATGTTATTTTGTGGGGAAGGGCTCAGTGGCACATGTAAT
This sequence comes from Petaurus breviceps papuanus, assembly GCF_028583685.1. Lineage (NCBI taxonomy): Eukaryota > Metazoa > Chordata > Mammalia > Diprotodontia > Petauridae > Petaurus > Petaurus breviceps. Next base: position 77,137,967 of record NW_027185655.1, read on the forward strand.
CTCTGTTACTAGGAAGACTAAGAGTGGTACCTAGCTTAAATTTGTAATTTCCCAGTGTTTTTTCTTGAGTTGAAAACAAATTTGATGACCTACCAGGAGATGGTAGTAGGAAGCTGGGAGGGGAACCAAGTGTCAAAGTAGGAGCAATCATCCTAAGTAGGAACTGTACTATGTTGAAGCTCTTTTGCTAATATATAATAGCATTAGAACTTGCCCTATTTTTAGCTAAGTTGAGATAAAGAAGAAACAGTATTTTGAAAATTTTTATCATTTAGAAATATTCATTTTGCCTCATTCCTAACCCTCAACCATCAAAATGGGCTGAGAAAGGTTTTCAATAAATATCATAGGAGATGTAATAGGAGTAGCAGCAATTGTTTGAAGTTCATTGAGAATGACATTTTACTCAATATGTAGAAGAGGATTCGAATAATTTGTATCTCATAAACAGAGAAATTAGCTATGATTAAAATTATCAAACTCCATGTAATTAAACACATCTATTTAGAGGTAATTTGTCACTTTTCAGGGAATATAATGGAAGAGATTTAAATACATAGAAGGAAACTAGAATGAATATACTAACTCTAAGCAACATATAATTACAGACATTTCATTTCCTTAATATCATATACTGATAGAAAATTTCAGTGTTCATAATAATATGAAATTTAGAACTGGAGGGGACTTTAGAGACCATGGGGTAAAAATACTAAATAGCACCACAAAAAGAGCTGCTATAAACATTTTTGTACATATGGGTTTTCCTCCCACTTCTATGATCTCTTTGGGATATAACCCTAGTGGTTGTATTGCTGGGTCAAAGGATATGAAATTATTTATAGCCCTTTGGGCTTCCAGATTGCCCTCCAGAAAGGCTAGATCAGTTCACAACTCCACCAGCAATGCATTAGTGTTCCAATTTGCCCACATCCTCTCCAGCATTTCCTGTTTTGTCATCTTAGCCAATCTGACTGGTGAGATGTGGTACCTCAGAGATTTTTTGATTTTCATTTCTCTAATCAATAGTGATTTAGAGCATTAATTCATGTGCTTATAGATATCTTTAATTTATTTCTCTGAAAACTGCCTGTTCATATCCTTTGACCATTTATCAATTGGGGAATGACTTGTATTCTTATAAATTTGACTCAATTCTCTGTATATTTTAGAAATGAGTCCTTTGTCAGAGACATAAGTAGTAAAGATTCTTTCCCAATTTCCCACCTCCCTCTTAATCTTGGTTACATTGGCTTTGTTTGTACAGAAGCTTTTCAATTTCATGTAGTCAAAATTATCCATTTTACAATGTTCTTTAATTCTTGTTTAGTCATAAAGTCTTTCCCTCTCCATAAATCTGACAGGTAAACTATTCCTTGTTTTCTGAGACTGCTGTGGTGGTAAAGAATTGGAAATTAAGGGGATGCCCATCATTGGGAAATTGCTGAACAAGTTGTGGTATATGCATATTATGGAATACTATTGTGCTATAAGAAACGAGGAGCAGATGGACTTCATATTTACCTGGAGAGGCTTATACGAACTGATGCTGAGTGAGGAGAGTAGAACCAGAAGAAATTTGTACACAATTACAGACACAATGTATGTGTGATGACCAACTTTGATAGACTGGACTCTTCTCAGCAATGCAGTGATATAATTCAATCCCAAAAGACTCATGATGGAGAGAAATGTGTGCATCCAGAGAAAGAACTAGAAAGAACTGAGTCTATATCCAGATGGAAGCAAAATACCTGATCTTTTTCCTTTTCTTGTTTGGTTTTATGTCCTCTTTACCATTTTTCATTACATCTGATACAATCTGTCTTTATAACCTGACTAATGTATAATGTGAAAGTATTTACAGATCCTATACTTGACAATATGCCGCCATGGTGGGGGGTGGGGGGAACAAAATGTGAAACTCAGGGAATTGTGGAATTGAATCATATAAACTAAAAGTAAACAAATTAATTTTAAAAATTAAAAAAAATACTAAATGGTACAGCTTGTATTTGAACCTGCTAACCTATAACCATTGAAATCCTTTCAAAATTTAGTGGCACATTACCTTTCTAGCCTTATCTTAATTTTCTTCATATGTTCTCTGATACTGACTAACTGGATTATTTTTGTTGCCCATCCATGTCTTGTGCCCTACTTCATGTGGGTATTTTTCCATTTTGTTTTATATACCTTGAATATTCTTTATCCTTTTAGTAGCTGAATATTTTTTAGAATCTTTTAGAGTCCAGCTTAAGGTTTCATTAAATAAACTCTCCCCAGAAACATTAATTTCTTTTTAAAAAATGTGTGTTCTTACAGAACACACATTTCACGTATCTCACTTAATTCACTACATTTTTAAGTCCTCTTCCTATGTATTTTATCCCTCATTCGATTTTTGTTTACAAGTGGTGAGAGACCACAATTTTCATGGTCCCTTCATTTCCAACCCCAGTTCTCTTTATACAGAGTATATTTAATTAGCTTTGTTTAATTGATTTTGTAAGAATTGCTAACCTAGAGAACATCTTGCATTTGTCATCAATGATTGGTATTGCTGTAAATGGCTTCAAGTGCATGCTTTGTGAGAATTTACTGAGAGAATTAGGTATATTTATAGAATAGGACATGATAGCTGTTTTATAGTACAGCAACTTAGTACAGTTTTAAGCTTTAATATTAACTTATTCAAGGAATATCAAGGAAGTCGATGTCATTGGTTTATGGTACATTGGATTGAGTAAGGTTTAAGAATAATGGAACATTAAGATGGTCAATTTTCTGTTTGATTCTGGAACTGATAAGGAACAACAGAGATTTATTGAATAAGGGTATAGCATAAATAGATATGTGCTTTAGGAACATCTATTAGGGTCTAAAGCTGGTGGATGATCTGGAGCGTTATGCGATTTGAGCCAAGGAGAACCCCCAGAAAGCAATTGCAGTTGTTCAATTTTCAGGTAGTAAGGGTTTTCTTCAGGATTATGGTATTGTCAGAGGGTAGAAAAGGAGAAATGTAAGAGCTGTTAATTTAGCAGAAAGAAACCAAGCAACATATTGGATACAGGAATTCAGATTACTTAGGAATTAAGGATAATACCTAAGTCACCTTCTGTGACTGAAGTTTCAGAGAGAGGAATCCAATTTTAAATATATTTCATTTAATAAGTCTATGGAATGTCGAGCCAAAGAGCTCTGAGTTTTAGAGCTTCAAGTTGAAGATGTAAGATTGGGTATATGGAGAGAGATTAGGGCTGGACAAGCAAATCTGAGAGTCATCTGCAGAGAGACAAGAATTGAAACCATGGGAGCAGATGAAATCACCAAGTCAGGATGGGATGATTTTACTTGTGCATATAGAGAAATTTGCTTAGGTCCCCTTGGAGTGGAGATCCTACTAATAGTTCTTATAGACCTTATAGATCTTTGGTGTTTACCCTTTTCACTGAGACAAATTTTGGCCGAAAAAAATCATTTTATTAATGGCATTTGTTTGGTGATGTTTGAATTCAGTCAAAGAGGCACATGTAAGGACCTAGGGGGCCACATCTGGCCTCAAGGCCATAGTTTCCCCATCCTTGCTAGCTATTAGTATTAAATTCAAATATAAACTGAGGTATTAAACTGTAGGCTGTATATGGACTTGGAAAACCACATGTTAACTATTTTATGTCTATTTTCATTTCTTTTGTTAAATATTTTCCAGTTACATTTTCATCTAGCTTGGATTCATCTTTGAGAGGGTTCCAGGCTATAGTTTGCCTTTTGAGATGTTTGAGATCTGTGCCCTAAACTAGGAAAATGGTTACCTCTTCATGTGGGACAGGGGTGAGAACACAGAAGAAGAAACCATCTAAGTGATGTAAGGAGAGGAGGAAGGGGAATTTTAAGTAAATGGCCTAATTTTTTTTTTCAGAGAAATGTGTGGCATGATTCTAAGTTCAGAGAGTCATTGATCAGGAGACTATGTTACTTTGAGGAGGCAAGAAAAAGTTTGAAAAAACCCAGAGTGATGACTATGACAATGAATTGATAAGGGAGGTGTGAAAGAGGTGCAGTACTACATTGGGTACCTATTGAGATGGTGTAATACATTTATAGGGAAGCTGCTTAACAGTTTCATAATTTTCTCTAGATTTGTTCAATAGTTCCTGAGTAGGAGGGGGAAAAAAAGGCAGACCATGAGGAAATGTCAGTGTCGAGATTTGGTGAAGTCTTTCTGTGAAGATAGGGATTGAATAGTCAAGAATCTTGAAGATAGAGAAGGCAAGAGAATGTAGGACTCATGGTCTTGGAAAGAACTGGGAACATCATAAGGCAATTTCAGCCTTCTTGAATGAGAAGTGGAAGAACTGTTGGAGATGGCAAGATCAAGGGTATATATAATCATCTCTTTAGCTTTGTTGGGTTTGAGCAGTAGATAAAAAAGGAAATGGGTATTTGATGGAATATAAATCAACATACTAAAATTTCCTAGAATGACAGAAGCATTGGGGAAAAGACAGCGACTGTGAATTAGTGGAGGAAGTCATTATATATATATATTAGTTGTACATGCCACCTATAAACATACATATACAAAAGGAGTTGAATTTTTGGATTACAACTTTCCTTTTCAGCACCTGCTTTCTTTTTAAGTTTGTACCCATGGTTGTATCTTTTATTCCTGGGAGCCAAAGAAGATAAGGAACTGTTTGTGAATTTTATAATCTTAAAGATGTTTATTTTCACATAGTATGCACCTTGGATATTTCACATTTCTTTTTTTTCCCATTTTTCAAATGCTTTATTAACTTCTGATTTACATCATTCATTTCCACCAGATTTTGAGTTACAAATTTTCTCCCCATTTCCCCCCTACCCACTGCACCAAAATAGCTGTCCCACAGGATATCCCCTCCTCCAATCTGCTCTCTCCCATATTTTCTCTGACTTTTTTTTTCTCTTTTGACTATTCCAGTAGGGCATAGTGGATCTCTATGAGCCAGTGCTTGTATATTTTATTTCCCAATTACATGTCACCCACCCTTACTGGGAAGATAAGCAGTTCAGTATAGGTTGTACATGTGTAGCTAATGCTAAACAATAACATAGTAGATATATTGTAAAAGACTGACTATATTTCCCTCCCTCCTATCCCACCTCCAACTTGTTCTATTCTCTACTTTGATCCATTCCCTTTTCAAAAGTGGGTGCTTCCAACTTCCTTCCCTTCAGCCTGCCCTCTCTTCCATCATCTCCCCTCTAATCCTCTTCATCCCTACACTCCTGTAGAGTGAGATACCCTATTTAGTGTGTATTTCATTCCCTCCCCAAGCCAAATTCAATGGCAATAATTTTGACCCATTCCCTTTTGACTTCCTATTCTTCCCCTCCGTTGTAACCATTTTCCCTTGCCTCTTCTATATGCCCCATTCTGTATCTTCCCATCTCCTCTCATTATATTCCTCTCTCACCTCTTAATTTCACCTTTTAAGTATCATCCCTTCCTATTAAATTGGTCCTGTGCCCTCTCTCTATGTATACCTTTAAACATATATACACATATTGACATATGTATTCATATGCCCATATGCCCTCATATATATATTTCTTTTCCCTTTAACTATTTTCATACTGAGAAAAGTTTCATAAGTTATAATTATTGTTTTTCCATGTAGGAATGTTAATAGCTCAACTTTGATAAGTTCCTTATGATTTCTTTTTCCTGTTTACCTTCTCATGCTTCTCTTGTTTCTTCTATCTGAATGTCAAATTTTCTATTCAAAGCTGTTTTTTTTTCATCAACAATGCTTGAAAGTCCTCTATTCCACTGAATGACCATATTTCCCCCTGAAACATGATACTCAGTTTTGCTGGCTAGGTGATTCTTGCTATTCCTAGGAGTTTTCTTTATGGGATCTTTTTCAGGAGGTGATCAGTAGATTGTTTCAACCTCTATTTTGCCCTCTGGTTCTAAAACATCAGGGCAGTTTTCTTTGAGAACTTCCTGGAGGATGATTTCTAGGTTCTTACTTTGATCATGGCTTTCAGGTAGTCCAATAATTTTTAAATTATCTTTCCTGGATCTATTTTCCAGGTCAGTGGTTTTTCCCATGAGATAATTCACTTTGCCTTCTATTCTTTCATTTGTATGGATCTGTTTAACAGCAACTTGATTTCTCATAAAGTCATTAGCTTCCATTTGCTCCAATCTAATTCTGAAGCAATGATTCTCCTCATTGAGCTTTTGAGATTCTTTTTCCATCTGGCAAATTTGACTTTTTAAGGCATTCTTCTCCTCATTGCCTTTTTGAGCCTCTTTTGCCAATTGAATTAGTCTGTTTTTTAAGGTGGTATTTTCCTCAGTCAGGCTGTTGACTCTCATTTCATAATTTTCTTGCATCATTCTCATTTCTCTTCCCAATTTTTCCTCCACTTCTCTTATCTCCATGGCCTGTAACCAGCTTGTATTTTCCTTTGAAGCTTTTGGTGCAGGAGTTCTGACTTCACTGTCTTCCTCCTGTTCCATGCTTTTCTCCTTTTTGTCCCCCAAATAGGATTGTAATGTTGGAATCTTCTGTCTGCTTTGTTTCCTTTGCCCACTCATGTCTCCCCTCAGTCACTTGACCCCTGAGCTTTTTGCCACAGTAGGACTCTGCCACCAGACAGGGGAGTTTTCATCCCAAACCCTGGGGTTTTCTCAGCTGCCAGAGGTATTAGATGGGTGCCTTCTTTGCGGCCTCCCCACAGTCTGGCAAGCTGGACACACACTCCAGGACCACCACCCTAGACTGCAATCCAGATCCAAGCAGGTTAAAGCAAGAGCGATTACCCCTCAGACTGGTCGCTTGGTCCCCCTACACTCTGCAGGCCAGGAGCTGAAGCTGCCACGTGGCGCTGTCTGGCTGTGCTGGGTGTCTCAGTGGCTCCTCACCCCCGGGGCAAAAGCCGACACACTCCCACTTACTGGTCCCAAAGTCCAGACTGCACTGACCTCTCACTTTGTACTTCACATCTATGTGTTGATATTTCTGGAAAGGGCCACAGCTGCTGCTGATCTGGAGTCCCTCTGGCTGGAGGCTGGTCAGAACTGCCCTGGGCTAAAACCTCTGGCTCACATGGCCCTTGGCTCAGCTCTCAGAGCCCTGAGCTGGCTGCTTGCTGCCAGCCTGCTGGGCTGTCCTCAGTGGGGGGCTAGCTTCTCTGTGACATTTTTTGGGTTCTACAGCTCCAAAGTTTGTTCAGAGTCCCCTTTTTACATTAATTGGGGAAGGTGGAAGCTGGAGCCACTAGGAGGTCCTGCTTCTCTTCCACCATCTTCACATTTCACATTTCTTAGGGACATTGATCAATATGCCCATCTATTTCTCATAGAAAATTAACTTTAAATTATAACTGTGGCTAATTATGAAATCTATTTTATTACATTTTCACCTTTCTCTCTGTCTGTTTCTCCTTTCACTCTCCCATGTTTCATTGCTACCTCCCTCCATCTCAGTTTGGAAAGTTGAAAAATGCACTTTGAGGTTTTCTTTCACTTTCAGGTCCTTATATTTCTTCATGTTGTGCCATAAAACTTTATGCAATACAGATTCTTTAGCAACTTGATCAGTTGTTCATACTTGTATACTTATTGGTTTTGATATGTTAATAGTTCTTTTCTCTACCTGTTAAAGTATACTGCAGAGTTCTAGGTAGGTGAAGCATAATATTATAAGCCTGTTATTCTAATTAGTTGCTGATTTAGTCTTCCAATTCTTTGTATGTTTTCTAGGAGACTTTTATTTTACGTGTAAGGGTGGAAGATGCTTTGTTTTCCTACAACATTATCAGTTTCAACAAAACCCTGTAGCCCCTAGCTTGACCTATTTTAAAACCACAGGAGTGTTTGAATGGATTCCTGACCACTTTCAGGCTGTAAAAAGACTACCAAAGTAAACTTTCTTTTCAAACCAAATTTATCTTTGTGAAATCTCTGTTAGGTTACCACAGGTATTTGCCAGAGTCTGTTTGTAAAGAAAAAAGTAGATCTTGTTTACTATTTTTTGGCCTCGTATTTTTAAAAATCAAGTTGCTGCTTCCAATATTCACATGTGCTGTAACTTCTGTGCTCTTTGCTCAATCAGTTTTAGGAAGTGCATACTTAAGAATTGTGCCCAAGTAAAATACTTACTATTTACCACCGTATTGTAATGTATTCCTATCAATCGTATTTTTTCCAGGAACAAAATTCCAGCACATCCCTTGCTTTTTGTGGTCCTCTTTTTTGCACTTATCCATCTTTTCCTTAAGAAAGTATGAAACTCTTGGTATATTAAGAATTTAGATTATCTGCCTAAATTCTCAAACATTTAGAGAAAAGAATGGAAAAAAGTGGTTTCTAATTTTAATTACATTTTAAGTTGTTATGTACTTCTATTGTTAGTATACAGAGTTTTTTTTTTTTTTTAATCAAAGCCTTATGGTGCTACCCATGGGGAATGGGGGTGGGGCGGGGGCATTTTTAACTACTACCACATACTGCCCTATCTGATCCTAGAGCAGCAAAAATGCAGTAAAAAATGCAAGTGGCAAAACCCTTTGGTTTTAAAAGTAGTTTCATAATTTTTCTGTGATTGGAAAAATTCTTTTTATAATCTTGACTTGCATTTACAATGAAGAGTTTGGAGGAGATCTTTCGACCAGATAAATGCTTGTTGAATTGATTTCAAGGGATTGGAATGATGTCTTATGTTCCTTAGAGCTGTAACAACTGAATTTTATTTTTTTTGTTGTTGTTTCTGAGTCCCTTTTGAAAAATTCCTTGCTCAGTTGTGTTAAAGTGATTACTCAATATTGTTTTGATGGTTGTAATAAGTATGTTTATATATTTGCTGAGGCATAGCAGGGAATAAAACATGAGAACTTGCTATAAGAAAAACATTATTGTCGGAGACATAGTTTTACATTTCCTCTGAGGTGACTTAGAAACCACTTTGCTTTCTAGTGCTCAAATATCTAGTTTTCCCCTTGATTTTTAAATTTGCAAAATCGAGATGGTAGCACTTGTTTCTGACCCCTAATTCTTGATCTAATATCTTCCTTCAGATGTTATCATGTTATTTGTGTATTTTAAGCCACATTTTTGATCTCATGATGTCAAACTGTAAATTTCCTCCCTTTTTCTTTTCATTCCTTTTCATAATCAACAAATAACAAAATATCTTCCCTCCCTCTGCAAATCAGAAATTAAATCTCTTGTGAGTGTGTAACCCTTTCTGCATCATTATTTATCTGATTAGATAAATCACAAATATATATATATGGTTCAATTAATTTTATGAATTGGGGTGTTGGAGTGTGTATGTACATCCTTAAATACATACAAACATACATACATACTCACACACTATACAATGGCATGACTTAAAGATTGAGTTTCCTTATTTGAAAAACAGATTTATGTGACTAACAGTGATTAGAATAAAAGAAAAATTCTATGCCAATATTTAGTTTCAAAGTAAGTTTTCTAGAAATAGATAACTTTCCATTTCACAATGAATGAACTCAGGTATTGTGACCTAGAAACATTCCTCATTGATGAAAATACAATTATGATCTATAGAGTATGTGGATCTATAGATGATGATCTATAGAGTATTCAACAGTGAGTTCTGTGAATGCCAGGGATGCTATTATATCCTAGTTAGCAAATATTTAATGGGAATTTTTCTTATACAAAGAATCATGCTAAGCTTCAATCTACTTTTATAGATAGTTTCATTAGTGTCCCCTTTCAACCAAATTTAATAAGATCAAAAACTGCATAACGAATTGGTCATTAGATAATAATACATTACAGAACTCTATCTTTTAAAAAGTGAGTCATCCTGGATATAGAATCATCAAGAATTAGGCTGAAATTCCAATTCAGTCACTTACTTACAGTGGCTGTTATGATATGAACTAGGATAAGTCACTTAACCTTTCTAAGTCTCACATTCCTCATTTGTGAAATGGGGACTGGGCTTTCCCTTGGCTGGCCGCGCAGAGCCCGAACTATGCCTGGAGTCACGGTGAAGGAAGTGAACCAGCAGAAATTCGTGCAGGCCCTGGCCGCCTGCCTGAAAATGTCAGGGAAGCTTAAAGTCCCCAAATGGATGGACACGGTCAAGCTGGCCAAGCATAAGGAGCTGGCGCCCTACGATGAGAGCTGGTTCTACGTTTTGGCGGCCTCCACTGCCCGGTACCTGTACCTTCGCGGTGGCGCTGGCGTGGGCTCCATGACCAAGATCTACAGGGGGCGCCAGTGCAACGGGGTCATGGCCAGCCACTTCAGCCTGGGCTCCAAGACAGTGGTCCAGAGATTCCTGCAGGCCCTTGAGGGGCTCAAGATGGTGGAGAAGGACCAAGACGGGGGCCAAAAACTGACACCTCAGGGACAGAGAGACCTGGACAGAATTGCTGGACAGGTGGCAGCTGCCAACAAGAAACATTAGGACAAACCACACCAGATTCATTAATAAACTGCCAAGGAAGGAAGGAAGGAGGGAGGGAGGGAAGGAGGGAAGGAAGGAATGAAGGAAGGAAGGAAGGAAGACTGGGATTCCATTCAGAGGACCAAAGGTCCATATCAACTCTAATCTGTGAAATAGACACTGAAAGTCATTACATGATAAGATTGTGGATTGATTCAAATACAGCATTAACTAGGGTAATGATTGTCAGTTGCCTTCACCAAGAATTACTCATTTAAGAACTATTTGTTTAAACACAATTGTATCTTATATTTAAAGGGACTGAGATAAGTCTGATTTGTACATATCAAAAAGAATAATTTATCACTGTGTCAATGCTGGATTAAAGTTGCTTAGCCGTTATATAGGATTTGTTCAAGTTGGTGAAATGAATCTTTTAAATTAGGACATTGGAAGCAGCAGATGAAGTTCACCAAAGCAGCTGACAAATTATATTCCTCAAGGAAAGATAAAGTTTTTTGTTTTGCATTTAATACCCTTTAGAGTTTTACTGTAGTTTGTTTTTCCAGACATAGTCCCCGTTGTGTACTTGACTGCTCTCCTCAACCTTTCCCCAAAATGCATGTATGCAAACACACACACACACAGCATTCTGTGGATCATCTCTGTATGTAGAATTCACTTTCTTTGCAACTACTGTCTCCTTCAAATCCCTGATTCTTTCAAAGTTCAGCCCAACTATATTCTTCATGAGTACTTTTTTTTTGGAGGGCAATTGGGGTTAAGTAACTTGCCCAAGGTTACACGGCTAGTTTTGTGTGTGTGTGTGTGTGTGTGTGTGTGTTGTGTCTGAGGCCAGAACCGAACTCTGGTCCTCCTGACTCCGGCGCCGATGCTTTACTCACTGCGCCATCTAGCCGCACCCATGAGTACTTTCTTGACTCCTCTAGCAATTACTTGAACATTCCCCCTCCCCCAATAAATTGCCTGATATTTATTTCATGTATATTTTGCATGTATCCATATGTATAGATGTTTTCTTCATTTGATAGGAGAGGTGCTACAATTTTTTTTGAGGTGGACAGTATCCACAACACACAACAATGATTGGAATACATTGCATTTTGTTAATACAGTCATGCTCCTAATTCTTCTGACTCCTCATACCTCTTTAAAACAGTAAGTATAAGATATTTCAACTGTCTTCATATCCTATGACACAAAAAATTCAAACAAGGTTTAAAAATAAAACAGTGCATAACTCTTAATATCCTCACTGCGCCTATGATGCCATCCCTCATGATAGGGTAGGATTAGGACTGCACAGCCTTTCTCATTTGATTGCAATGAAACTCAACCCTGCTCAGCTTTTAATGCACTCCACCCCAGTGCTAAGGAGATCCCAACAGAATAGATTTTATTTCTAGATTATGATAGCATCAAAGCTTTTATGCTACAATATAGTAGAGTATAGGAATAGAGGGAAAGGGACAGAACACATGGGTTTACCTTATATAATACTCCAGTAAACCAAAAGGAAAGAATGCATCTTCCAGCTTCTGCTACATCTCAGTGCTCCACCCACCATCCCAAAAGTCACGACTGAGGCTGGTGAACTCTAAATAAACTGAGATCCAGACAAAGTTTTGAGATTCTGTCTCCAGAGTCAGAGAGGAATAATGAAATTATTATTGTTAGTAATTCTAAGGAAACCTTGAATATAAATGGAAAAACAAACATGGAAGACATTAATAGCAGAAGGAAATATTGCTTCCAAGCTTGGTAAATTACTACTTGGTGAGACAAATGACTGTGTGGATTTTAAGGATACAAGAGAACCTTAACATTCTGTTTCTTATTAGTTTAAAAGAAATGAGAATTAACACCAGAATTTGTGTCCTCTACAGTAGGAATAATTGGCAGACTATAAAAACTTGAATCCATGGTAGCTGATTTCCCAAAAAAGAAGAAAAGAGTAGATAACTCATTGGAAATGCGAACACATGGAAGTAAGGACAATCTTCAAAAAAAGAAGATGAAGAGAGGAGGTTTAGAGGGGAGGGGGGTGAAACTTCCTTATCCTGAATCAGGATTAGAATGAGGGGAAAAAAAGAAAACCAAATAACTGGAAACTAAGGGGGTGACCAATGAGGGGAATCACATATGAATACAATAGAGTACTGCTGAGCCATGAGAAATGATGAGAGGCATTTTCAGAGCATTCTGGGAAGTAGTCACTCATAACCCGTATTTAGAGCAAAACCAGGAGGGCCATTTATGAAGTGACATTTAGAGAAAAACAACTCAGAAAAATTTAAGAATTTTTTCACAGGACCTATGATAAAGTGTTATGCTACATATCTCGTGACAGAGAAATTATAGATTCATGGTGTGGAAGGAGATATACTTTTTTTTGATATGGTTAATGTATCAATTTTTTCTCCTTGATAAAAACTTGTTTATATAAGTTTTTTTTTCCTTCTCTGTGTGTGAGTGTATGGTATGACAAAAATTGAAAGGCAAAAAGGAAGGTCATTCACATAAAAAGTGTACAAAGGAATGCAGAAGGAATTTCCAAAGAAAGCACAGATCAGTAGTACTCTTTTAAATTAACATATAGAGTTTATTATGATTTTTTTAAGTAGGCATTATTATGTCTATGCCTCCTTTCACATCTATTTATTGGAATGGTCATTTTTGTTTGGGGGATGGTGTTGTTTGTGAAGTTCAAAACAAAAATAAAATTTTCTTGAACATTTAATTTATAATTTGAAATTCATATTTGAAAGAAGATTCTTCATTTTACCTGTTCTGTTTGCATATGCCAAATTTTAAAGGAATTATATTTTCAGGACAAAACGAGAATCTTTACAAAGGAGGTAAAAGAGCCACTGGACATAACAACTACATTAAAAAAGGCTCAAATGTTTGCATCAAAGTAAAAATCACAGTAAAGACAAACATAACACATCACTACATTAGTAATGAATGAAACAAATTTTTGAGGCCTTACTACATACCAGATACTTTGCTCTAACCTCAAAGAATATAAATATAGAAGCAGAGATGATCCTTAGCCTTAAGGTCCTTGTACTCTATTGGAGGAGATCATACTTATTGAGGAGTGTTATACAAAGAAGACTTCTCTTTTGTTTTGAAATTTTAAGGATATTTAATGAAGTGTATTGTTGTTGACTTGTTCAGTTACGTTGCACTATGTCTCATTCTCATGGCCCATTTCAAACTAGTTCCTTTAATCTCCCTTCTCTCCCAAAGTCTGTATGGACTCATGTGTGTTGCTTCCATGATTTCATCCTCTGCCATCCCCTTCTTTTTCTTTCAATCTTTCTTATCATATGTGTGCTTTACAGTCTTCTCTTTTCCTCTCCATAGTATTTAAACTTCAGTTTCATTATTTGTCCTTTTAATGAATAGTTTGTATTTAGTATTGACCAAATTTGATCTCTTTGTTGTAACTTTTGCCTGGTTTTCTTCATGTGAGGTATATATATTAGAGTGCTTTGTCATTACCTTCTTCCTCTCACCATATATCGAAGGAAACTGACACAAAAAAAGGTTAAGTGAATTCCCTCCCAGTGTCACACAGCCTGCTTTAATTGCAGAAATATGAACATTCCTTAATTCAGGCCTTCCTTTTTATGCATTGTGCAACTTGGTTGGAGGGCAGTTTTTCTGTGGACACTTTCTCTATACATATTACTCAGGAACTAATCTGACTTCCTACATATGGCTGGTTCTAGACTTAATTTAACATTCTACCTTGGCCATCTTTCTTCCAAACACTTCTGGTACTTCATTGTCTGAACCACTGGCTGTAGCAGCAAGCACCCCAAGCGTCCTCAGGGTTTGCAGCTACCACAGGTTCTTGGATCTGCTTTGTTAAAGGAAAGCAACTCAAAATGGGTTAACAAGCTTACTTTAATCAGTCAGACATATATCGTTTACCTTGTTCAGGGGAAAAAGGTCAGCACCCCGAACTTCAAAGCATACAGGCAGAATTATCAAGACAGAAACAGATCAAGTAGACAGATTTCCAAACTGTCCAACCATTACATCCATACCCAGTCAACATCTGGGTTTCCACATCAGGGTTTTTCGAAGCCGGGGGACTATCAACAACGGCTTCCCAGAATTCAGATCAAATCACAGAACACTTCTCAAAGTGAGTCCCCAAAACAAAGCCTCACATCAGAGCTTACATAGCCTTCTCCTGGCTCAGAGAATGTAACAACCTGATTGACCCACTGGCCAATCAAAAAGTATTTACTGAAAAACATGCCTCCCACCCCCAAGTTTCAGGTGCACTTTAGCGTAGGGGCAGGGAAGATCTTTAAATTTGCATTCCCATTACAGTGGCCCTTGTCATTTAACTTACTAACTATGCTTTTCAGAGCAGAGGCCATGCCCTGAGAGACATTACTATCTCAGTCATGAAAGTCTAGTGAAAGGAGTCCATGCATTCTTGATTGGCGACTTTGTCATAACACCTAAGATCTACCTGGCCAAAGCAATGTGTGCAGAGTTCTTTCCAAGAAAATGCTCAAATGGGGTCAAGAAGGAATGGGCAAACTGAGAAACAAATGAATAATAACAATGGACATTAAACCTATTTGTAGCTCTTTGTCCTTATATAACAACAATGACAATGACAACAGACAAAATAAAGAAGGACTTCCTTGTCTACCCTCCAAAGTCCTCTTCTGGATCCCAGTCTTTTAAACTTGATGACATCAACCAATTTTATAGTCCCCTCCCTTCACAAGTTAGTAATTGTACTAATTACTATTAGTGTTCCTTAATTGTAAAAAGAGGGGAAAAAATCTATGCATTCAGGAATGGTTGAAAATAAAATATTTTATCATTTACCACAGTAATTTGGAACAAAGTCATTGTTCAGTATACAACAGGAATGTTTTTATATTACACTGAATCATCTGGAATAGTTTTAGACATAAATGCATTGTGAAAGGATATGCACATTTAAGATTGAGGACCTCTTGCAGTAATACCACATTGCTGTCAATTAATATGAAATACTCAGGCTAATATTATTTTTCCAATTCCTGAATCAGAAGAAAGAGCATTTTTAAGAGATGAAATAAAAATAAAAATTCTTTGTACATGGCCTGAAGTTTTCATCTCTAATCCTGGGTCAACTGAGAATATTTTTTTCATGAGTCTCCATTTAAAGAGAGATCAAGTAGTTGAGTACTATGGCTCTTCAAAATAATTCCCCTCCTCATTGAATCCCTTTATTTTGGCAATGCATTGGACTATGGTTTTCTTTTTGATAATGTATATGACTTCACCCCTCTTTGGACTCTCTAAAGCCATCTTGTCTTCCTCCCTTTTTCATTTTCCACATATTTTTTTTTCTCGAAAATTTCTCTTGTGGTATCATTAGCCTCTGGCATGCCTGCATAGCTCCTGGTGTGCCACTTCTTGATTTGTGTGACTTTGTCTGTGTTTCTACAGTAATTACGTAGGTGAGGTTTTCTTTTTTTTTTCTTTCCTTTTCTTCTTCATATTTTTTGCTTTGGAGGTATGTTGGAATAGATAAAATCAGACAGGAATGGTAATTAAGATATTGTATAGCAATGGAGCTTCCCAATCAAGTGGTCATAAATATATTTCTAGATGTTGTTTTTCCTTTCTTTTTCAGGCTTGCAGCAATAAGGAAGGTGCCATGGATATCTGGGTCCTCCTGCTTCTAAAATATTTTTAAAACCGCAGCATTGAAAAAAATTTATTTCAATTTCAATGTGTTCTCCCTCACCTGATCCTTACCCTGCCCAGTTTCCACAGTATCTTTTTGAATAAAGACCTCCTTCTTTTTACTCTGTGTGTTTCAAAGTTTTGCTTGGCAAGATTGTATGTTTCCATCTTCTCTGAATCAGTGGCTTCTCCCAGGTATTGATGTCTACAACACAAGTGTCTCCCTGATACTTTCTCTTTGTTCTGTTACTTTTTTTTTAGCTGGGAAATGAGCTGAAAACTGAACCCATCCTCTCTACACAAAAAGGCTAGATGTGTTGTCACTCCTGGTAGCTTACTGTGAGGTTTGTTACCACCTCTCCTTCATGACTCATTAGCCACTAAGGACTGAAAAGATTGCTTCTGTGGAATAAAAGGAATAGACCTAAGTTGGTGTCTTTTTTTTTTTTGCCTTTTCCTGTGTTTTATTTGGGTATTTATTTTATTTATTCATATCTCTCCATCTTCATTAGTGGCCTAGCAGGAGGCTGGCACCATGCTGTGGCCAGCTTTTGCTGGTAACCTGGGGTGTATCAGAGCCCTCAGAACTCAATATCCCACTGTAAAAATAAAACACTGAGCTTCAAACAACTTTTTGATGGAACAAAGCCGTATATCCCAATCTGCTTGGTCATATAAAATTGCTATCCTTGGAAAAACTTCTGTTTGGCTTTTCCTTTCTTTTCTGAATATACTTGCTACTTTTGATGGCTCCAGTTCCATAAAGGCCCCTTCTTCATTTCAGTTCAGTGTTTCTGTGCTTATATAAGAAAACTCTCTTTTGGGGCAAAGACCTTTTGCATCTGAATCATCCTGAAACTTCTTTTAAGTGATGTAGGAAAAAGGAATTCATCATTAAAACCTAAGGTATTTGCCCTTTGTGACAAAATTTCAAGTTCCTATCAAAAGTTTAGGAAAGTAAAGAATAACCTAAAACATATAGTGTTTTCATGAAAAAAAAACAAAGTAATTAGAATTAAAACATCTGAAAAATTCTAATTTCAGTTACAAATTATTCTTTTGACATAATATAACTGTGGGTAAGTTTTTTTCTGCACTATCATAAAACACACTGACATCAAAAGGAGCAGCATCTATGAATCAGTCAGGGTAAAGGGTTCTAGTTTAGTAGTGTAGAGCAAGAGATTATCAAGTAATTTTAACTAATCAGTGAAGTAGAAATTAGAACTCTGTAGCTTCTTTGACCTGTGTACTCTTCAGGGGATTTTATCTGCCTTTACTTCAGTGGCTATTTGGTCACTATAGAAATGCTATGATAGTAATTTAATTAGTATTGGCTTGAGATTTTTGGATAGCATTTGTTAACTATGAGGTATTCTTAATACTTTGGAATAAATGTCAATTTTTAAAAATGTCAAGGCTTTTATAGAAACTGTTTTGAAACTTAGCAAAACATTTGTAAAAATCCTATAAAAGAATGACACACAGTTGTAGATGGGAACCTTTGGGAAGATTTAGCTGTAATTCATATTTGCTATTTTTGCCAAATCTTCTAAGTCAGGAAAATTTTGATGGTTACTGATTCCTTCAGGAGAACAATTTTGCTAAAATTCAAAAACAATTATCATTAAAAAGATACAAATTATCTTAATCAACAGATTCCCCAGGAATGTAGACATGTTTTAGAAATCTAAATTTACAAACCTACCTCTCCCCCCCCACATACATACAGAAACCATGCAGATTTGAATAATATTTGAATATTCAATGTTACTAATACATTAAAAGAATATGCATAGCTTCATTACTTATTTGTAGCAATTTTGCTTATTATTTGCATGCTGCATTCAGTTTGGTCTTTTTGTTCCCCCTAGTTTCTGTTGTTCTCGTGGTTTTGTATATTGATTTTTGAAATCAAGCAGCTGTTCTTTTAAATGTATACCTGGCCTAAAATCACATGAATGATTAACATTGAACTCAGTTGTTGTTCTTGTTATTTTGGGGGTGTATTGTTCAAAATCATATTTTTCAAAAACATCTATATTACTGACTGGCTCACCTATCAAAAATCTTCTTTCTATCCAATCCTTAACTTTGGTTTTTAGTGAAATTATGTTGGTGCCTTTGCATGTGTGAATACATTTTTTAAATTTGTTTTTCTTCAGCGATGAACATTTTTATTTTCAATGTTTGCTCAAGATAAAATAAAATAAAAAACAGTAACCCTCTAGCTAATTCCTTAGAAGCAAAGATGATGGAAGAAATAATTGAATACATTCTAAGAAGGTATTTTTTCTACATTCTCATTGAGTATCTTCATTCTGTAGCATATCATCCTCTAATAATTCTGTAAGAACTATGTATTACTAATTTTCATAACTTTATTACATTCCAACTAAAATTTGCAGATAACATACTGGTTTAACTTCCTTACTGGTTTCTTTTCCCTTGTTTGCTGTTTACATACTTTCTATCACTTATTCTTAAAAATTTCCTGATGGAAAATCAATTGCTAATTTAATTTCATTTTGATTTGTTTGGTATACTTAAAAAATGTTTTTTTTCCTCTCTGGCTTGCTTTTTTTTTCTTTTGTTTTATTTTTTCTTTTTGGAGATGGGAAGGTAGGGCAGTTGGAATTAAGTGACTTGCCCAAAATCACTTGGCTACTTTTGTGTTATGTGTCTGAGGTCAGATTTGAACTCAGGTCCTCCTGCCTCAAGGGCTGATGCTCTATTCTCTGGGCCACCTACCTGTCCCAGTGTTGCTCTCTTTTTTGAGACATCACTATTGCTATCTCTCCTCCATACACTTCCCAGCCAGATTAAAATCTGAAAGTAGAGATAGATTGGGAGTGAAGTTGAGTTGGTAAGGAAACCATGTAATAAGTAATCATAGTTAAGCAAAATTACATTCAATATGTTTTATCTCTTTTCTCTGAGACTATCACTTTTCTTTCAGGAGGTTGGTGATGAGCTTTATCCTATATCTTGTAAAGACTGGATTTATATTTTTGTTTATACTGTTATCATTCTAGTATGATTTGTTATTCTGATTTTGCTCACTTTACTGGGTACCTATTTATACAACCTCAGTTTCTGTGTAATAATTTCCTGTCATTTCTTACATTGCTGTAATATTCTATTACTTTTATATACTAGAATAATAAATATTCTATTTTATTTGTCTGTTTTACTTATCCCCAGTATTTTGATTTTGTTCTAACATTTCTTGTTGACTCATGGAATCATTGGTATTTTTGTTTGTTCTGTTTATTTTCATTGTCTGTTACTTATTAATACTTTTCTTCTAAACTATTTTATCTTTCTTCCAAAGCTTTTATTTCATTAAAAAAGTTATTTGTAAAATCTTTTTTATTGAGATTTTATGTATTTTCATTATAGAACCATTTTTTGTGTCTCAGTTGTATTTGGGGTTATTTTTACATGTTTTTTTTTAATACTTATGTATTTTTCCTTAATTTATCTTTTCAAGTTTAATTCCTGAATTGCGGTTTTCTTATTGCTTTGAGTGGGGTGCTTATCCCTATTTGGTTTTCCTGAGTGCCTGCACTTACTGTTCTGCCCCCATCAATTTTTGAGGTTGAGCATACCTACTTATTTAGAATACTGTATGGATCCAGAATGGTCAGGGACTTCAGAATGTCCGGGATTCTAAATTGTCATTGTTATGATACTGCCATTCCCTATTTATCACTCCTACTTAAAATATTTCAGTAGTTCTCCCTGTGCTTTTTTGACCCCCCTGAAATTTTCTCTAGGGATTCTATAACTCTTGCTGCATTCTGACATAGTAGTTTGTTGACTATAGTTTCTCTGATTGTTCTGGCATCTCTCTGGGGTTCTTTGCTTTGCTACTGGCTGCTCTGTTAGTACTCTTTCTTATTACCAGTGAATTTATTAATTTCTGGCTAAATTTTTGTGCACTTCTGGTTTAGATACAGTCACTTACTGTAGTTTTTTCATTAGAGTTTTTCCTCATTATTTGGTCTGGAATTAATATTTTAATTCAAAGTCTGAAAGGGTCACTTTTACATAAATTTTTGAATGTTTTTGTTTAAAACAGTGGACAGAGTTCTGGAATTAGAGTTAGAGAACCTGAATTTGAATTCTCACTTGGCTACTTGGAACCCTGGCAAAATTATTTAGCTTATTTGGGTCTCAGTTTCCTTAGCTGTAAAATCAGATGGCTTCATTTTGATGACATGTATGATTCCTTTCACATGCAATTGTGTAATCATGACATTTTCTGTTTAAATCTAGTTGTAAGAGTTGAAGGTTCAATGATATGTGCTTAGGCCGTGATGCCACAATCTAGTTGCACCAATGATTACATGAAATTTTAAAATTCGATATCAGTATCTGAGGGGTGTATAGTTAGTTTCTCTTTTGGATTGTTCAATGCCACCTTCCTTAATTCTCTCAATTATGAAGGAGCTTGTAAAGGAATAACTCCTTTTATAGCATATTTCATTAATAAATGTAAAATATTTATTATTTGCCAGGAACAGTGTTATATACTGAGGCTGCAGCTTTGATGTCAGATGAGATTACTGTATTAGGCACATTATAGATTGCCAGTATAAATGGGTAAGGGCAAGGGACTGTGTGCCAGGTAGTATGTTATGTGCTTTCTGCATATTATCTCATTGGATTCTTAAACAACCATGTAAAATAGGTGATATTTTTATTCAAATTTTTTGGTTGAGGTAATTGAGGCAGACATGTTGAGTTACTTCCAGAACGTCACACAGTTTTGTAGGATTTATGAGACTGGATGTGGTATTTCTGATTTGAGGCCTATCACTTTTCACTGAGTCTCTTAACTGCCAATTTCCTTATTATTTAGTAATAATAATGGGGGATGTCACTTTGGTAGCTTCATTATGACTTGATTTTAAAACAATTCTCTATTCTGTAACTAGAAATATTCTGCAATGTCTCTTGAATAAAATCTTTTAAATTACCTTTACCTCAATATACAAAAGAAAATCCATGATTTCCTTATCTTGTTCTTTGCTCTGTTATGCTCTTGGCTTTATATTTTTGAAATATTCTGTAGCAGCAAGTACCCCAGGGTGTCTGCCAACACAGGTTCTTAGATCTGCTTTGTTAAAGGAAAGCAACTCAAAATGGGTTAATAAGCTTACTTTAATCAGTCAAATATGTATAGTTTACCTAGTTCAGGGGAAAAAGATCAGCACCCTGAACTTCAGAGTATACAGACAGAATTATCAAGACAGAGAAATAGATCAAGTAGACAGATTTACAAACTGTCCAACAATTACATCCATACCAAATCAACATCTGGGTTTTTCAAAGCCGGGGGGTCTCTCAACAACGGCTTCCCAGAGTCTCATCTGATCAAATCACAGAACACTTCTCAAAGTAAGCCCCAAAACAAAGCCTCAATCAGGGTTTATATAGCCTTCTCCTGGCTCAGAGAATGTAACAACCTTCTGGACCCACTGGCCAATCAAAAAGTATCTACTGAAAAACAAGCCTCCCACCCCAGGCTCCAGGTGCATTTTAGCCTAGGGGCAGGTAAGATCTTAAAAATTTGCATTCCCATTACATACTCTCAGCTTTATAACAGAATTACCTCAATCATGAATAGGACATCTTCCCAGGGAAGGTATGAAGGTTTTTGTTTAAGAAGTCCCTTCATTTCCTTGGTGCTAACACAAATGTGAAGGGGTGGATAGGAGGCACACTGAATAGAACACCAGCCCTGGAGTCAATAGGACCTGAGTTGAAATCTGGCCTCAGACACTTAACACAAAACTAGCCTGTGACTTCGGGCAATTCACTATTCCAATTGCCCTACCTTCCCCTCTCCAAAATGGAGGTAAAAAGTGAAGAATCTAAGCAGAATGAGGAAATGAGGTTCTTAAGGAAACTGGAAGGTTTTAGAATTGTTTCCCCCTAGAGATAACTGACAGGTTGAGTGACACATGACTCCAAAGAACACTAAAGTCATTGGCAGGGCAGAAAATATAATATTGTTTATTGTTCTGCTTACCTAAAGTTTGTGTGACTCTATGCTAACTTTTGTATTAAAGGAGTCTAATCAAACAAAAAATTTTTCAGGGTTTTTTAATGTTGGGAACTGTCTAATAAATAAGAAAAACTGATTAAACATAGAAGTTGGTCATTTCCTTCATGCACTTTTCTGTACATTTGAATTGTGCAAGTTTTGTGTCAGAGGGAGGTAAAATTTCAATTACCTTATCTCTAGTTTACTTGATCAGACAGTTGTTATCTTCTGATATAGTCTGTTCAAGAGTCAAACTTGTCAAAATCTGATGAAAGGGAAAGGAAGATCAGTGATGTTTTTTGTTAACATTATCAAGGAGAAAGATGTTTAAAGCAAAGTTTTTTTTTCTTGCCTTTGGTCATCAAACTCTTTACTATTTATGATAACTTACAGACTGACTCCATCTCAGAATTAGCTTTTCCAATGAATTTTAAGGGAACAGTTACCTTTGTTTCTCCAGTGCCTGTGTGTTAAGCCCTTTTTTGGAAATATTATCTCATTTGATCACTTTTAAAATTGTAGCTTTAAAAATATATGCAATTTTGAAGGACAAAAATTACATTAAAATCAATACCAGCACAGTCATGAAAATGTATTTAAAAAACAAAAGAAAAAAAATTAGCAACTTTTGGTTGGAATCATTTGCATTAGGGAGAATAATTATGCCCTGGTATAAAACTGCATGTTGTTTCATCAGATGTTTAATCCTACTAAATATTTTAAAAGTTTAACCAGCTTAGCTTTAATTATGAATATACCCGTACTTGAAATAGATTTTTAGGTTTCATTCAAATGTTTCATGAACAGAATTTAAAAACAAAAACAAAAAACACTATAAATTAATTTTTATGAAAATTCAATGACCAAGCTTCATGTCCTGGTGTTTTCAAATTGCCCATCTCTGGTATCTATTTCGTCATTGCTATGTTGTACTATGACCTAACTTTCTTATGTTTCGATTATCACTATTTTCACTTGATCTGGACTTAGGTACACTGTGAAAGTTTGGTATTTTTAAAATGTTGAGTACTTTGGAGTCTTTAGAATTTTTTTCCCTTTTTACTTTGTAAGATTTTGAAGAATGAGTAAAGTAATGAAGTGCAAACTAAATTTAATCAATTATATGAATAATGAAATGGTGTTTATAAAATCTAAAGTTTATTTTCAGAGTAACATTTCTTTTCTAATTAAAAAAAACTGTACTAGAACTACTAAAACAAAGCAAAACAATCTGTTAGGATTTGAATTTCTTGTATATTTGCTTTTCTTGCCAATCATCTGGGAGAAAGTGCTAATGAACCAAGACGTGGTGAAAAGGCAGGCAGGAGAAAGGAAATAGCAGAACCAAAGAAATCATTTAACCCCCAAATAATTGGATTGAATGTATTATTAATTTGAATTTCTTTTTATAGGTGAGCATTACTTTTTTCCTTGTAGGGTCCTGTGACTCTGCCCAAAACCATTAGTATATTTAGAATTGACTCTACTCTAGTGCACAAAATTTATTGAAATTTTGAGTCAGGATGGAAGGAGAGGTTAGAACTTTTATGTCTTGATATTTCCATGACTCACCATTGAAAGCGGAATGAATGAGGGTCTACCTCCAAGTACTATATTTTCCTCTTATCTATTATATCAGGTACAAAATTTTTTAAAAAATCAAGTGCTTATAAATGCTTGAGAAATTGTGTATTTTTGTTTTAACTCTTGAAACAAAAATGGAAAGTAAAAACTTTCAAAAACATCAAATTCATTGGTTTATTTCACCATGGTAATAGATTTTGAAGATTCATTATATTTTATATTAGAAAAAATAATTTCAAGTGTTGGACTTGTCATGCTTCTGGGCCATACTTTTCTGTACTTGGTAATTTCTTATGTGTACCAGTCTCAGTCTTCAGGAATGAAGTAACCAGGCTGAGTCTGACACCATTCCTGAATATTTATGTTGGCCATGAATCCCTGAAATTCAAGGTAAAAACATACACCAGATGAAAAAATCTATATGGGGTTCGTTTTCCTTGGTCTTTTTACAGCCAACAATGTACAGAAGTTTTAGTATTGACTGCCAAATCTGGCCTGAGGTGGATGGGTCAAATTTCTATTTATTTGTCTAATTTATAGGTTTAAAGAATTAGAAGATGAAACCACAGACAATGGAAACTTTGCCCTACATAAATACATACATACATATATACATACATATATACATATATACATACATACCTTAAAAGGAAATATGAAGAAAGATAATATTTGCTTCCCCCAGTTCCTCCTTCCTAGTGGTAGTTTTTTTCTTGCTTTCTTTTGTTATTTTTTAAGTAACTCAAAATCACCATCTTCTTCTAGTATTTTATTCTTTGAAAATTTCAAAAGGGTTTATTATTATTTACCAAAATATTTGACATTCATAAATTGCTAAATAATTTGCTGTTGTATACAGCATTATTTATAAGAATAGATTGTAATAAAAGTTTGGAAATGTCACACAATGTCACAAGACAGAATTCATATTCTTAATACATACTTAATCGAACCTATCCTCTCTAGTGTATATTCTCCTACCAGTCCTTCAGTAAGTGCTTTTCATCACCATTGAGCCTTACTAAACCATTCAGCTTCACTAATCTGAGTAGCTATGCAGGTAGGCTTATCTCTAGACACTGTCGACATCATGTGTCTTTTCACATAACATTTGGACGAATATTAGCCCACATCAATCTTGTAAGTGGATTACAAGAAAGCCACAGGCGACTTTTTTTTAATCCTGAAATGTCTTATTTGAGATTTTTTAGTTGTACTATTGACCTACACTTAGGATTCAGTTTTAAGCTTCACCATATGGGCTTGTGTGTAGCGATCCTATAAAACAGAATTTTTCACTTGTGTTCTGGAAAGGGCTAGTCCAATTTAAATGGTTTATAGGTATCAAGGTATAGTGGACAGAGAGCTAATCACAGAGTCAGGAAGCCCTGAGTTTTAGTCCTTCCTCTGATCATTAACTGCCTGGCTGATCTTTTGTAGTTCACTAGGAAACCTCTCAGTGCCATAAGTGTTCTGTCAGACCAAAAACTGTACAGAAGTTGAAAACTTTCATTGTCCCTGGTCAAGTCATATAACCTCTCCAAACCTGAGTTTCCCATCTGTTAAATGGAGATAATCATAAGTGCATTATGTATTGTGGTTAGTTACTGAGGTAAGGGAGCTTTGTTTGTCTGAGACTGTATTATGAAAAGCAATGTCCAGGTCTATGGAGGGAACAGATTGTATGTTCTGTTTAGATGATTCTGGAGTATTGGGTTCAATTTCAGGCATCACTTTCTACCTGGTCCTACTAGAGTAAGCTAGAGAACACCCAAAGGAGACAAAACAGGATAAATGACTGATTGAAAATGCATTTGTATCATGCTTGCTATGTGCCAATACAAGGTTAAACCCTGTCGACACAAATAGAAAAATATAAGCAGTTCTTCCTTTCAAGGATTTCATACTTTAATTGGGGAAGATCCCCACATAAATGAAATCACCTATTTCTCAATATGTCAAAGATGCTCTGTTACGATCAATGGCATAGTTCACAGATTTTTAGCTTCCTTAAGTAGTTAAGATGACCATGCTAGGTGACTGTCGAGCACAGAAGAAAAGCAGATACTCTAAAAGCTAAGATCCTCTGGTAGAGCCTGAAAGATAATAGAAAGAAGTGATAGGATTGATAGGAAAGCCTGGTGGTCATCCATCTCATCAGAGGGAATGGAGTTTTTGACCCTTAATGTCAATCACATGAGAATCATCACATTAGGGAAGCTGCAGACCAACAGGATTCTATTGGCAATAGTGTTCTCCTGGCTGTCTGTACTAGGAAAATATATGGGGTCAAGTGCTCAAAGTTATGATGGTTCTTCTGACACCTGTTCTTTTGGGATAGGTTCTAGGACTTCTTGTTGTTGGTCGAGGGAAAAGATTGCCCCAGGAAAAAGGTTGCCCCAGGATGGTGAGGGATTTCAAGGTCATGCAATGTGAAATTTCTTTGAATAAAATAGGAATGTTTTGTCTGGGCAAGAAATACTTGTGTGAACATTATTTATATCTGTCTTCAGGTGTTAAAAGAGTCATCTCATGGAAGAGTAATCAGACTTTTTTTGTCCAAAATGTGAAACTGAAAACAGTTGGTTGAAGCTGTAGAGGAAAATTTGGGGTTAAGGAAAACCTTTCAGATAATTACAGATCCACTCTAATATGTTTTGGAATGCTGGAATTTTATGCTTGCAGAGGGGGTCAAAAAAAGGTTTATAGTCTCCTTGATTGGTTATCTTTACAGGGATCCTTATATAAATATAATTTGAACTAGAACAGAATAGTGCTTCACAATAATCTTGCTAGTCCTTGATACCATCCCTCTGAAGTTCCTACTAATTCTATACTTCTAAGTCTACAACACTGTGAGTATTGCTATTGTATACCACAATTAAAATTTTTAGTCAGACTATTTATTCCAAGGTCAGCAAAATGCTGAAGCAATCGGCCTAACCCTGGTCAAGTCAGTAAGTCACTAGACAGTTTTTAAGTGATGACAATGCCTTAGACCCTCAACTAAGAGCTAGGAATACTAATAGAAGTAGGAAGAAGTCCCTCCTTTGAAGGAGCTTACATTCCTTTTTGCTTTTTTTTCATTTATGAAATTAAAGAAGCATTTGTGTAATATGACATAATAAAAACATGGTTGCACATGGAACTGCAATTATATTATGTACAACTGGTTATTCCTTTTAAATATATTACTTGATGAGTGATATATATATACATGCTAATTTTATTTTATCCAGACAAGTTTTAATAAGCTGCTGACCAAAACACTGGTTCAGTGTGGGATTTATACACACACACACACACACAACTTAATGAACCAGTGTAGGGCTCTTCTAGTAAATGTTTTCTAAAGTGAATGCTGCTGGTTTTTTTCCCCAAATTTCAGCTGGAATTGAGGCAAAGGAAATGTAGGTTTGCTGAGCTTGTCTGTGGAGCCCAAGCCCACATTCTTTGCTCTTCATGAAAAAAAAATGTGACAGACTTGGGAGGGAGCCCAAAAGGATGGCATAGCTTGGGTAATGTGCTACTCACATGCCTCCTCCACACATTTTTACCTGCCTTTTATCAACCAGTACTAAATGGATGCTTTACAAAAAAATCTGAAGAGGTTGGATTCTAAGCTCTAACCACTCCTCATTTTGAAACCTGCTGCCTCCCTCAATGATAAAAGCTCAATGACTTTCCTCTGTTCAGGCTGAACTTCCCAGCAGCAGAAGGGCAGGAGGTTGAGCAATGGTACCAGATTCCCACCTTGTGCCTCAAGCCTTTCCATCCTCTATCACCATCAGTAGTGGGCAAAGTCTCAGTTAGCCTCTGCCATCTTGTGCAGGTCATGCTTCCTCTTGGCCACAGGACTTTGGTTGTGAAAGGCCTCCAGTAACTCATGAGAAAGCTTTTCTGTCATCAGCATTCGATGGGGCTTCTTCTCCCAGCATTCTTGAATCATCCATTTCATAGCCAAGAATTGCCAATGCTTGTCAGTCAGAGGAGCTGGGACCTGATAGAATCGAACACCTTTAAGGATGCTGACCAGGCCAAGGACAGGCTGACAGTTCTGTAGGGCTTGGTGGAAGATGGTATAGGGGTTGCATTCAATGACCTCCCATTCCTCAGCTTTGACTTCATGGTATTTTTAAAATTGCTTTCTCTTGAGGGTTTCCAGAGTCTCATTCATCAGGGATCTGGCCAGTATTTTGTTTCCTCCTTTCATCATTATGTTGGTGAATTTACTGATCACTGGATCCTCAAACAAAGAGCTTGTCTTCAGTGTTGGGGGAGCTTTGAAGATCTATGTGGTTCTGAGATCCCACTCAAACTTCTCTTCAGTCAGCTTCTCCAAGAGCTTAAGGTAGTAGTCTTTATCAAGTTGGGGTTCTTTGTAATTGGCTTCATAGTGACTCCATCTCACCTGTGTCAATCCCAACAGAGCCCAGAGAGTTCTCTGCACTCTGGACCCCAGGCTCCAGAGGCAACGCGATGAGCTCACCATGGTGGCAGCCATCTTGGCTAGCTCCAGGGCCTCTCCTATACATGATAATTTTAATTAACAAAGGTGTGTGTGTGAATGTATATATTCATATCTATATATATATATATAATACAGATACATATATATATATATATATATATGTGTGTGTGTGTGTGTTTTTCTGTCTAAAGTATTCTATTCCACTATTGTGCTATAAGAAACAAGGAGCAGATGGACTTCATATTTACCTGGAGAGGCTTATATGAACTGATGCTGCATGAGAGGTGTAGAACCAGGAGAAATTTGTACACAATTACAGATACAACATATGTGTGATGACCAATTTTGATAGACTGGACTCATCTCAGCAAGGCAGGGTTATAAGTCAACCCCAAAATACTCATGATGGAGAGAGATGTCTACATCCAGAGAAAGAACTGAGTCTGAATCCAGATTAAAGCAAACTACCTGCTCTTTTTCTTGTTTGGTTTTGTTTCCTCTATCCCATTCTTTATTCCATATGATACAATCCTTCTTTATAACCTGACTTATGCCTAATGTGAAAGTATTTGCAGATCCTATACTTGATTGTATGCCACCATGGGGGGAGGGGGAGAAGGAGAAGAGGAAGGGAGAGAAAATTTGAAACTCAAGGAATTGTGGAACTGAATCTTGTAAACTAAAAGTAAACAAAGGAATTAATAAAGACCAAAAAATTAAAAAAAAAATCACTAGTCACTGAAAAAATAAATAAATAAATGCTTGTTGCTTGAAAAAAAAATTCTATTCCTATTGATATCACCTCTTTCTCTGGATTAATATAATGTCTCTTCATATCTCCTTTACAGTTTGTTTTGCTATTAAAAATACTCAAAATTGCTCATTTGCTGTTAGTTCATAAAAGAAAATTGCTGTTACTTCATGTTCTCTTCATTCATGCAAGTTTTTACATTTTTTTAAGATCGTTGAGCTCATCATTTCTTAAAGCATTGTAATATTCCATCATACTCATCTATCAGAACTTGTTCAACTTTTCCCCAATTGATAGGCATTTCTGCAATCTTGTTCTTTTTCACCAGAAAGAGAGCACCAGAAACATTTTAGAATATATAGATCCTTTCCCTTTTTTATGTTCTTAGTCCCAGCAGTTCCACTACTAGGTATGTTTTAAGATATATACAATGTTTTACATTGTAACAAGGAAAGATAATTAACAAAAGGAAGGTAAAAAGTTGCAAGGCAGTTATGATAGAAAAGATCCTTTTGAGGTGGGATGAGGACACCTTTATATTCTCCTTAAATATAAGTTTCTCAGATAAAATACCCAATTACATGGTGAATCCTTAGCAGTGGAGTTGCAATGTGAGAAGTAGCACAGGGCTGCAGTGAGATTCTAGGGATAAAACTTTGTAAAGCATGATAGAAAATATCCTATGGAGATAAGACCATGCATCCTGCAATACCTCACACCCAAGCCACATTAAAATCTACAGCAAAAAGAGATTATCACATGATACCTGGAAAGAAAACCACCTAAAGTCTTGTACAGTTGACCTCCTGTTTGAGTCCACAGATTTTTCAGCAACGTAGGAAGCAATTTCCAGGGTTTAGATTGTGCAAGTCAATGGAAACAGGAGGACCTGGGTCAAACCCCCAAGAGATTAGACCAAATTTCAGCATTTCCTACCATAAGGGAGACCCAGTTTTATGCTTCTTATATAGAACCAAGTAGGGTGTCCTAACATCATTCAAGGGTATGGGTTAAGAGCAGAGTCTGATCCAAGGACAAGGCCTTATCTCAAAACTTGGTTTAGAAGGATGATTAAACAGAACAAAATGCTGTCCTATCAAAAAGATATAGAGAGAATTCACATAGATCAAGAAAATTGTTTTACATCAAGTTCATGCAGAGTCTGAGAAAAGAATGACTTTTCCAGAAGGATTGTAAGATTATCTGGAAGAAGAGGAAAGTATACAAATTGTAATCTTAATTACAGCATGGATAGAAAGAAAGAACTAATTACTTAGAATATAAGAGGGTAAGCCTTACACAAGAATTATGCTCCTTGTAGAATAATATGGGATAAAAGGAAGGCAATGTCTCCATTACATAACACAAGATATTGAAATAAACCCAGAAGTTTTTAATAAAAATAAGGAATATGCTATCAAAAATGTAGAGGCAATTAGGGGGCTTAGGGGATGAAGTATTTTGCTTGGAGTGAGGAAACCTTTAGTTTAAGTTACTCCGCAGACCTTTACTACCTAGGTTCTCCTGGGCAAATAACATAATCCTTAGAAAGGACAATTTCCTCTAGTGTCCTTTCCAGGAAGTCCACATGAGCACTATGGTCCACGGGATCATTAAAAGTTGAATACTAGCAACTGAAAAATTACAGATACTCCTATAAAAATGGACTTACAAAACAGTTTAGGAAAGATAATTTAAGCATCATTGGAATACTTGAAGTATGTGTTCTTTCCTTCTATATCATAGATACTGTATTTTAAGAAATGATAAATGAAAATTTTCTCATATCTGTTAGAGCTACAGATTAAAGTGAAAATTAGTGAAGATTATAGGTAATATTTGATGCTTCCAAGTAAAAAGGGAGAAAGTCCTAATAATTTGAAAGAATAAGGAAAAAGATTTCTAATGCGAAGCTATACTTAATATCATGACTTTGCTACAACAATTACAAATGGGATGACATATAAAAATTGATATTCCAAAAGGCAAAAGACAAAGTTTTACTTTTAAGAATAAGTATAGGGGAAACTAGGTGACATAGTGGATAGAACACTGGTCCTGTAGTCTGGATGATCTGACTTCAAATCTGTTTTGACATGCCTGATTCTTACTAGCAGTGCGACCCTGGGCAAGTAACTTAAACCTGAATACCTATGTCACCTTAGCATTTCTTCTCTTCATACCCCAAGTAAAACTGCTGAAATTACTATAATACAATAGAGGAAAAAAATGGACATTTAGGTAAATAATATTTTAAAGAGTTCATAATCAAGATAAGAATTGAATAAAAACTTTGAAATGCAAACATGAGTCAAAAGAAATCTAGAAAACAAAAAGTTCATGAATTTGGGATGGACAATAAGATAATGAGAAGGTAAGAAGCTAAGAAGGTAAGAACAGGTCTGTCCTGAACCTTAATCTTTAATCTCATTAAAGCTCACTCAGGGAGTTATTGACTTTTCTCCTTGATGTAGGAGAACCTGGGGAAAGCATTCAATAACAAATAATGCAGAATTACTCCAAGAAACTAAAAAGCCATCATATTGTTACTATGATGGACTTAGCCAAATGCACTCTCATAGAATTTTTGAGAACAGAAAATATTACAATTGGGTTGAAAGAAGAGTTGGAAGTCTATAATGATAGGACTCCATTGATTATCTTACTCACTTAAAAGTAATTACTCTTGTTTGGTAAGTATATTCTTTGGTTTAGTCATTTAATTGTAAACACATGTTAACAGGATCTGTATATCTCCCTCTGTCCATTATAGTTATCTTGTGAAAATCTCATGTGTCTTAAGGAATTGACCTAGAATGAAGAAACTGTGTTGGAATCTTGATGTGTTTCCTAATAATTGATCTATTACATCTCTGAGGAGCAAAGTTTAGTAATGAGTTATGATAGAGATAAGATATTGAGAAGAATCATCAGTTCTCTAGGTATCCTGGATTATAAACTGGTGGCAGGGCATGGAGGAGCTCAAGAAGAATTTTTAAAATTAAGTAAGTGGAGGAGACATTGGGAAGAGAAATTAGAATGATGGAAGAAAATCATGAATGGAGAGTCAACAGCCTGCTAAAGGAGACCCAAAAATACACTGAAGAAAATAACATCTTAAAAAATAGACCAGCTCAAATGGCAAAAGAGGCTGAAAAAGCCAGTGGGAGAAAAATGTCTTAAAAAGCTGAATTTGCCAGATGGAAAAGGAATTTCAAAAACTCACTTGAGAGAATAACTTCTTCAAATTAGACTGGAACAATTGGAAGCTAATGACCCTATGAGAAATCAAGATAGTATAAAAGAGATCCAAACAAATGAAAAAATAGAAGGCAAGAAGAAAAATGAAATATCTCATTGGAAAAACCACTGACCTGGAAAATAGATCCAGTAGAGATAATTTAAAAATTATTGGACTACCTGAAAGCCCTGATAAAAAAAGAACCTAGAAATCATCCTTCAAGAAGTTCTCAAGGAATATTGCCCTGACATTCCAGAACAAGAGGGCAAAATAGAAATTGAAAAAATCCACTGATTGCCTCTTGAAAAAGATCTGAAAAAGAAAACTCCTAGGAATATTATAGTCAAATTCGAGAGTTCCCAGATCAAGGGGAAAATACTGCAAGAAGTCAGGAAGAAACAATTTGAGGACTGTACAAACACAATCAGGATAATACAAGATCTAGGAACTTCCACATTAAGGGAATATATAAGGTCTTGGAATATGATAATCTGGAGGTCAAAGGAGCTAGGATTAAAAGCAACAATCATCTCCCCTGTAAAACTGAGTATAATATTTCAGTGCAAAATATGGACATTCAATGAAATAGAGGACTTTCAAGTATTCTTGATGACAAGACCAGAGCTGTACAGAAAATTTGACTTTCAAATACAAGAAGCAAGAGAAGCATGAGAAGGCAAACAGGAAAAAGAAAACATAAAGAATTTATGAGAGTTGAACTATTTACATTCCTACATGGAAAAATGATTATTGTAACTCATGAGAATTTTCTCAGTATGAGGATTGTTGAAGGGAATTACATATATGTGTGTGTATGCATATATATATATAGGTATAAGAGGTTGTATTCATGTATATATGTGTGTGTGTATATGTTTGTGTAGATGTATACATAGACATGGCACAGGATGAGTTGAACATGAAGGGATGATATATAAAAATATTAAGAAGTAAGAGAAGAATGTATTAGGAGAAGAAGAAAGGGATAGGGTAAATTATCTCATAAAAGATGCAAGAAAAAAAAAACTGTTACAATGGAGGGGGGAAGAGCAGGAAGGTGAAAGGGAATGGGTCAACCTTACTCTCATTGAATTTGCCCTAAATAGGGAAGAACATATACACTAAATTGGGTATCTTACCCTAGAGGAAAATTGGGGGAAAGGGGATAAGAGGGGGGATGATGGAAGGGAGGGCAGATTGGGTGAGACCATACTTAGAAGCAAACACTTTTCAAATCGGACAGGACCAAAGGAGAAAATAGAATAAGTGGGAGCAATGATAGGATTGAGGAAAACATAGTTTGTGTTTCACAACATAACTACTATGGAAATGTTCAGGGTAACTACACATGTACAACCTATATTAAATTTCTTACATTCCCAGTGGAGGTGGGTGAGTAGGGATGATGGGAATGAATCTGGAAGTCAAAGTTTTAAAAACAAATGTTAAAAAATTGTTTTTTTTTTCTTCGTGCACCCAGGAAATAATATACATAACCCAAAATCTTGTGGAAATGAATGTTGAAAACTAAAAAATTTTAAAAAGAAAAAAAATCAATAAAAATGAAAGATGGGGGGAAAAGAGGGAAACAATCCTATGTATAGTGAGAAGAGAAGCAAAAGAAAATGGGAGAAATGAGAATAGGCAAAGAATAAACAAAACAATTGCTTTTTTCCTATATGTTAAGGTCTATTTATATTTAGTAAAGAGTCAAATAAAAATCAAATCAAATAACAATTTCATCAAAGGTGCAAGATACTAAATAATTACATAGAAATCATCAACCTTTTCAAACCCAGTACATACTAACAAATTATAATATTTATGACTCTCTCCAATAATATGTCTGACTACATTTATGTTGTTCTATGCAGAAATAAAAACCATTTACATACTTTGAGAAGTATTAATTTCTCAAGTTTAAATCAATGTAATATAAGAAAAATGGCAATAATATTTGTTCAGTGTCATATTAAGTTAAAGATCAGTTTATATAGCTTAAGAAAATTATATAAAATTTATCTGTAGGACTTTCAAGAAAAATTAAATGTAGTAAGAGAAGCTAAAGAATTTGCAGGAGATAATGTTCAGGAAATTGAACTTCATTCAAAACTGCATTGTGATTATCAATTCATTTATGCTTGTGTAACTCCTTTTTTATTATAATAGTTCTGTTAGTTGGGATCTTGTAAAGAATCTCTTGTTGGGTGTATGGAATAACAGTACTTTGGCTGCAGATTTGTCCTTGTTTACTAATGAATTTAATGATATTGATCAAAACAACATCCCTGGGGCAGATCCCAAGCAAATATCCAATGACATATTGCATAGATTTGATGTATTAGATCCATTTAAAAATGAAGGGTTAATGCTCCTTCATGGGCTACTTTGGATAGGCATTTTGTTCTTGGCTTGTATACTGATGCCTTGTCTTATGAATATTCTTAGGTCTCATATCAAGACACTGGGGACTGAAGTACATGGGTTAAAGCTGTTAGCCAAAAGGATGTTGAGGGCCAGCTCTGACAGAGTCCCTTTAAGAAAGTCCAGCCAGAGTTTTGCTCATGGTCTGTTCTTTCTCTCCAGGCTCAAATAGCTCAGGATTGTTGGCTCGCCATTTCATTCCTTGTGCATTCCTTGATTAAAATATGGATATTGCTACTGTTTGTGTTTACCCATGGAATTCAAATCAACCACCTTCCTGAACTTTGACCAACATGCTAGGAGTCATTTACTCACAGTATTGGGAAATGTCCCATGGGAGTGACTGTAAAACAATGTATACTTTGCCTATATAACTCCTGACCCTCAGATGAATAAATGTATTTACTTGCAACTTGCTTGCAATTCCACCTGGACCACATTTATCCATGCCTTCCCATGAAGTTGCAGCAGACTACACAAATACAGACTCATCATATCTGTGATGACTAACTTTGATAGATTGGGCTTCTCTCAGCAATGCAAGGTTAGGAGACAACTCCCAAAGACTCATGATGGAAAGGGATATCCACATAGAAAGAACTATAGAATGCAGATTGAAGCAAGCTACTCTCTCTCTCTCTCTCACTTTTGTTTTGTTTTGTCCTTTCTTTCTCATTGTTCACTCCATTAGTTATAATCCTTCTTTACAACTTTACTGATGTTTAATGTGAAGGTATTTATAGAACCTATATTTGATTGCATGCTGCCATGGGGTGGAGGGAGGGGGAGAAAATTTGAAATTCAAGGGATCGCGGAACCACATGTTGTAAACCAAAATAGATAGATAGATGGATAGATAGATAAATGAATGAATGAAAAATAAATAAAAACAAATGAATTAATGAATAAATAAATAAATCTTAATTAATAGATAAATAAATTTAAAAAAAAGAAAGTATTCTTCTTCCCAAGTATTAGCTACATTTTGTCTTTCCTGGCCCCTTTACTGAAAGGTTTAGTATGTGTCAGAAGGAACATGAGCCCAAATATTCCTGGTTCCAAAGCTGGCATTCTATCTACTATGCCATGCTGTCCTTATCTCATAGTTATTTGCATACATATATTTTCCCCCTGAGATCAAAGTTTGCCATCCCCAATGTCCAGTGCGTTGCTTTTTGTAAAATAGGCACTTAATGAAATTTGGTAAATGAATGAATGAACACACAATTTCATCAGTGAATGAATCCCTCTACCAATGCTAAAAACAATGTCTCCCCTAGTTAGAATGTGGGCACCTTGATGCCTAACTCAGTGATTTGCAAATAGCAAACAATTAATATTTTTTTCATTCATTCATCATAGTCCTTTCATCATTTACTAGATGGTTTTCATGAGTTAGTATAACAAAAGAAAAAGATTTTTTTAAAAATCACTTGGAAGCCAACTTGTGATGAACCTCTCTTTATTTAGACTGGTCTTCACACAACATCTGTCTGAGGCATTCCAGGTTGGTTGACTCTGTTGGTGTTTCCTTCAGGGACCCACAATCACCTCCCTATCATGGTTAGCCATCAGAATAGAACTTTCGCAGAGCATTTGCACCAATGATATTTGCCCCTTTTTTGTCCAGGACTCCTTTAGCAACATAGTGAAGATATATGATCCTTTTTATTGGGTGCAAACCTTCCAACACCCTATTAATTCAGGTTGAATCCTGGAATGCAATGAAGCACTCATAAGCTATCCAACAGTTAAACAAAGGGAGGTTTCATTAGCCCTTACAAAACAAGGATATCCAATAAGAATACATTGATACTTATCTCCTCTGAACAAGTCCCTTCCGTTTTTCCCCTTCCCCTTCCCCCTTTGTATGTAAATTAATCTGATCACCAGGAAAGGATGTAGTGAAGGACACTGGTGACTCAAGATTTCTTCAGAAAACCATCAAGTCCAAGAGGTCTAAACTTCACTTGACTTGAGATTTTCTTTTCTTTTTTTTTTATGCCCTTCAATGACCAGAAAGCTGTACTAGGTAAGACAAGGCCAGTCAGGTCACATGGGGAAACTTTGTCTTCTTTGAGGTAAAACATGTTTCAGTGAGTATCATATATTATGTCCTAGTAATAAATGGTGATCTAAGGAAAAGAACAGAGAGAGGAGGAGGGCAGGATTTTTAAAAGATATACATGACAACTTGAGTCCTTTTTTTTGGACATGACCAGTGAAGGGATTTGTTTGGCCTGACTAGACATATTTGCTAAAATATTTTTTCTGTTTTTCAGTTGGACGAGGGGGAAAGGTGGGAAGAAGAAAAATAAAATTTTTAATTGAAAATATTAAATTAAGTTTTAAAAATATGTACACCTTGTTGTGGATGATAAGAAATAAGATACATCAGGGAAACACTGGTCCTATCACAAAAATCATCTATTCTAGTCTAAATTCCTTATTTATGAATCAAGAAACTGAGTCCCAGAAACGTTATATAACACAAACAATGCTATTTCTTCACTTTCACTAAAATAAGGTTGGGGAGAGTTTTCCCACTTTTTCTTTAATAGGCAATTTAATAAACAATTAAAGTGTTTTTCTCTCCTTTTCAGCAAATGTCATGGAAAATAGTTTGAGGTGTTCAAACTAGGCCATGAAGGGTAGGACACATTAAAATTTCAGCTTTTGAGCTAAAGAAAGTATATCTCATCTATTTTCTGAAAGTTTGTGGTCACAGTAATAGTGAGATGTTTCTCCATATCCTCAGGCTGCATTATTACTTAGAAGGAGGCTTTTTGAAATAGTTGAAATCCCCTCTTACACACACCCTTACCGAAATTCTGTTTCATCCCGATGAAGTCCCTAGTGGAAAGTCCCTGAGCAACAAACAACCAAAAAAAAGCCTTCAATTTGAGGAATACAATTGACTGAAAGAAAATCATTAAACTGTAGGCTCAAAGAATATGAAAAAATTCTATGCATGTCAAGCGTATCCTTTAAAGCAGAGAAACTAATCTGTATTCCTCACTTTTAGTTTAGTTCCTCACTTTTAGGTTGAGACATGTGACCTAAACACTTTGTCCTCATTTTGTGTCAAAAATTTCATGTCTGCTAGAAAAATATATTTTAAAATTACTTTATGGCTTTATGGTTAAGCATCCATCATCTACTTAGTTAAATTAATCCATGTTTCTAAGATGGTTCCATCATTTTTTCCCCAATTGGTAGTCTTCACTAAGCCTCAGAGAAATTCTGTGAAAATATTCTTCCCATGCTACTCTTTGTATCTCCCCTAGCATGATACCTTTTTATATCTTCCCTAGCACCTTGCACAATCCTTGTTTGGCTCAGAATAAGCATTTAATAAAAATTCGTTGAATCAAATTAAATTCCCATTGAGCAGCCAGGACTGAGAAAGACCATGCCACTCAAGGAAAAACTTTGCCCATCCAATCAGATCTCTTTTTTACTCAACCTTTAGGAGTTAGTACAGGGACTAGAATATAGGAGTTCCTTACACCTGATTCAGGGAACTCATGGATGCCATTCAGAATGATGTCAGCATTGTGCAAGGATCTAATAAGTTCCTTTCACTAAATTGTGCTGACTTTCTGTTTCTGGCTTCATTGGGAGAGAATATATAATTAAGAGTTTACCCTAGGGGCTGAAGTGACCTTGGAGATAGAATAATACACTGGAAAGCACACTAACTCTGGAGTTTGAGGACTTGGGGTCAAAGTAGCTCTGTTACCTTGGACAATCTATTTAACCTCCCTTGGTCCTGGTTTCCTCATGTGTAAAAGGAGGATATTGAAATTAATGACCTCTTCAGTATGTTACAATTCTAGACATTAATCTCTGATTCAATCTGTAAAATGGGGATAGTAATAGCATATACCTGTGAGTGTTGCATTGAAGATTAAATGAGATAACAATTGAAAACTGCTTAGTACAGTCCCTACAATATAATAAACATCATGATGATGATGATTTTCATGCTATGAATTACATGATCTGTGAGTTCCTGGAGCACCTATTCTTGTGCTTACTTTTAAATGGATGGATTTGTTTTGTTTGATTATACATATTTGTTGCAAGGATTTTGTTTTTCTCCTCTTTTTTTAGTGGAGGAAGGAGAGAGAGAAAATAAATGCTTTTTCATTGAAAAAAAAAAAGCAACTGGATGGCCACGTTCTATGTTACATAATCAGAATCTCAGAGTAGGAAGGAACTCCAGAGACCATTTAGTCCAATTCAGTGTAAGCCTTTGTTGAAGACCTTGAGTGAGAAGGAACCTCTCAAGGTAATTACATTACACATTTTGAAAACTCTGACTATAGATTAAATCTACCTGAGTCCAACTTCCATCCATTGTTCAGTCCTCTGGCTCCCTCTTTGATATGACAACCCTTCAAATCCTTTCCTTTCCCATCTTCTTCCTAACACTTCTCTTTTCCAGTTTAAACATATCTTCAACTAATACTTATTTCACACATTTTAAAGGATTTTCACCATCCTGGCTGCCCTTCTCTGTACACTCTCTAACTTATCAAGGTTCTTCCAAAAATGTGGCAGATGGAATACAATGTTTTAGATGAGGTCTTACCTGCACAGAGCACAATGGGAAGCATCACCTCCCTAATCTTATACAACTCATTTCTTATAATGTAATATAACATACATCTTCTGCACTGTCATAAAATACTGTTGACTCATAATGGAATGGCAGATCAGCAAAATCTCCAGTATACCTTTTCCCTTTTTTACTTGTGAAGCTGACTTTCAGAATCCACGTATAAGTCTACATTTCTTTCTATTAAACTTTGTCTTATTAGATTTGTCCACTGTTCAACCCTTTCTAATTCTTTCTAGATATTGCCTCTGCCATTCAACTATCCTTAGCTTTTTGATACATATTTGATAAGCATGCCATCTATCCTCTTATCCAAGTCACTGAGAAAATGTTAAAGCAGTCCACACCCACACAAAAATCCATGAAGTATCCATTATATACCTCCTTCCAATGTCCTGCCAGATCATTAATAACTCCTTTTTAGGTCCAGTTATTTATCCTGTTCAGAAGCTATTGCTCTGTCCTATTGTCTAGCCATATCTGTTTATCTTAACCACAAGGAGAGCCTAAGACACTTGCTGAAAATCTAGGTAAGGCAAATCCAGAGCATTGCTGTGATTATTATAATAGTCTAGCAACTGGGTCAAAAAATATTGAGATTAAGTGGTATTAGCTGCTCTTGATAAAGCCATGCTAGCTCTCAGTTGATCACCATTTTCTAAGCGCTCACTAAGCAGCCACTTATGTTCTAGAATTCAGCCGGGGGGGGAGGGAGGGGGGCAGAGCCAAGATGGCGGAGTAGAAGCACGACCTTCCCGCAGCCCCGGCTTCCACCCTCCCCAATCCATGTAAAAAGGGGACTCTAAACAGACTTTGGAGCTGCAGAACCCACAAAATGACACAGAGAAGCTAACCTCCCTCTGAGGACAGCTCGGCAGGCCAGCAGGAATCGGCCAGCACAGCACTCTGGGAGCCGAGCCCAGCCCCACTCTGAGGCTTTAGCCCCAGGGCGGGCCTGACCAGCCGCCAGCCAGAGGGACTCCAGATCAGCAGCAGCTGTGGCTGTTTCCAGATTTATCAATACATAGATACGAAGGACAAGGTGAGAGGCCAGTGCAGTCTGGACTTTGGGACCCAGGAAGTGGGAGTGCATGGCTTTTACCCCCGGAGCGAGAAACCGCTGAGATGCCAGCACAGCCTGCCAGCACCACGTGGCGGCTTCAGCTCCTGGCTTGCAGAGTGTAGGGGGACCAAGCACCAGTCTGAGGGGTAATTGCTCTTGCTTTAACCTGCTTGGATCTGGATTGCAGTCTAGGGTGGAAGTCCTGGGGTGTGTGTCCAGCTTGCCAGAGCGTGTGAGACCTCAGAGAGGGTACCCATCTAATACCTCCGGCATCTGAGAAAACCCCA
This sequence comes from Petaurus breviceps papuanus, assembly GCF_028583685.1. Classification (NCBI taxonomy): domain Eukaryota; kingdom Metazoa; phylum Chordata; class Mammalia; order Diprotodontia; family Petauridae; genus Petaurus; species Petaurus breviceps. The sequence continues at coordinate 77,178,648 of NW_027185655.1, forward strand.
GAGTTTGGGACGAAAACTCCCCTGTGTGGTGGCAGAGTCCTACTGTGGCAAAAAGCCCAAAAGTCAAATCATTGAGTGGCAAAATGAGCAGGCAAAAGAAACAAAGCAGACAGAAGATTCCAACGTTACACTCCTATTTTGGGGATAAGAAGGAGCAAGGCATGGAACAGGAGGAAAACAGTGAAGTCAGAACTCCTGCACCAAAAGCTTCAAAGGAAAATACAAGCTGGTTACAGGCCATAGAGGACCTTAAGAAGCAGATAAGAGAAGTGGAGGAAAAATTGGGAAGAGAAATGAGAACAATGCAAGAAAATTATGAAATGAGAGTCAACAGCCTGACTGAAGAAAATAATACCTTAAAAAACAGACTGACTCAAATGGCAAAGGAGGCTCAAAAAGGCAATGAGGAGAAGAATGCCTTAAAAAGTCGAATTTGCCAGATGGAAAAAGAATCTCAAAAGCTCACTGAGGAGAATCATTGCTTCAGAATTAGATTGGAGCAAATGGAAGCTAATGACTTTATGAGAAATCAAGATGCTGTTAAACAGATCCAAACAAATGAAAGAATAGAAGGCAATGTGAAATATCTCATGGGAAAAACCACTGACCTGGAAAATAGATCCAGGAGAGATAATTTAAAAATTATTGGACTGCCTGAGAGCCATGACCAAAGTAAGAGCCTGGAAAGCATCCTCCAGGAAGTTCTCAAAGAAAACTGCCCTGATGTTTTAGAACCAGAGGGCAAAATAGAGGTTGAAAGAATCCACCGATCACCTCCTGAAAAAGATCCCAAAAAGAAAACTCCTAGGAATATTATAGCCAGGTTCCAGAATTCCCAGATTAAGGAGAGAACATTACAAGCAGCCAGGAAGAAACAATTTGAATATTGTGGAAACACAATCAGGATAACCCAGAATCTGGCAGCTTCTACACTGAGGGATCGAAGGGCCTGGAATGTGATATTCTGGAGGTCAAGGGAGCTGGGATTAAAACCAAGAGTCACCTACCCAGAAAAACTGAGTATCATGCTTCAGGGGAAAATATGGTCATTCAGTGGAATAGAGGACTTTCAAGCATTCTTGCTGAAAAAACCAGAGTTGAATAGAAAATTTGACATTCACATACAAGAAGCAAGAGTAGCATGAAAAGGTAAACAGGGAAAAGAAATCATAAGGAACTTATCAAAGTTGAACTATTTTTTTTTTAAGCAATCGGGGTTGAGTGGCTTGTTTGGGGTTGCATGGCCGGTTGTTGTTTCTGGGTGTGGTGCTGGGTGTCTGGGCCCAGATTTGATCTGGGTCGTCCCGGCACTGGAGCCGGTGCTCTTGCTCGCTGAGCCACCTGGCCAAAGTTGAACTATTAACATTCCTACATGGAAAAACAATAATTATAACCTATGAAACTTTTCTCAGTAGTTGAAGGGATTAGAAATATATATATATATATATATATATATATATATATATATGTCTTTATATGAGGGTATTCGGGCATATGAATACATATGTGAATGTGTATATATACGTTTGCAGGTATACATAGATAGAGGGCACAGGACCAATTTAACAGGAAGGGATGATACTTAAAAGGTGTAATTAAGAGGTGAGAGGAATATAATGAGAGGAGATGGGGAGAGACAGAGTGGGGCAAACTATCTCATACAGAAGAGGCAAGGGAAAATGGTTACAATGGAGGGGAAGAATAGGAAGGCAAAAGGGAATAGGTCAACCTTATTCCTATTGAACCTGGCTTGAGAAGGGAGGGAAATACACACTAAATAGGGGATTTCACCCTCCAGGAGGATAGAGGGGGAAGGGGATGTGAAGGGGGATGATGGAAGGGAGGGCAGGCTGGGGGGGAGGGAAGTTGGAAGCACCCACTTTTGAAAAGGGACAGGATCAAAGTAGAGAATAGAACAAGTGTGAGGTGGGATAGGAGGGAGGGAAATGTAGTCAGTCTTTTACAATACATCTACTATGTTATTGTTTTGCATTAGCCACACATGTACAACCTATACTGAACTGCTTGTCCCCCCAGTGGGGGTGGGTGGCAGGGGGGGAAGGGAATGAATCTGGAATTGAAAGTTTAAATCAAATATTCAAATATATATGTGAGTGTATATATATATATATATATATATATACTATTATTAATACCATCTTACATGTAATTAAGAAAAAAGATATACAAGCACTGAGGCATAGAGATCCACTGGAAAAGTTGAAACATGTATGGGAGAAAATATGGGAGAGAGCAGATTGGAGGTGGGGATATCCTGTGGGACTGATGTTTTGGGGGGATGGGTGGGGGGAAAACGGGGAGAAAATTTGTAACTCAAAATCTGGCAGATACGAATGATGTAAATCAGCAGTTAATAAAGCATTTAAATTTAAAAAAAATTAAACAAAATAGAATTCAGCCAGGAATCGAAGTCAAGCTCACTTGCCTGTAATTTAGAGATTCTCTTCACTCTCTTGAAAATTAGACCAGCATATTCCTTTTTCCAGTTCTGCAGCAACTGCCAGTTCTCTCACCACCCTGGGATGCAGTTCCTCTGTGTCTGTTCACTTGACTTCATCAAGGGAAATTAGATGCTCTCTCAGTAAAAAGAGACTAACTACTTACTTGGAGTTCAACTCCATATTAGCTCTTCTGTTCTGCTTTTGCAATCCAGATGTTTTTTTCCTTGCAAGAGAAGAGAGAAACAAAATAAAAGTTGCATAGTTTTAACTTACCTCTGTCATCGGCTGGCATCATCCCATTTACCCCAAGCCACCACCAGCCTTCTTTGATTCTTCTCTTTTATCCAATATATAAAACATTAACCTCAGTACATTCTGAGATTTAGTACTCCTGATGCTATTTTTAAATCACTATGCCATACTTTGACATTCTTTTTTCACATGTAACTCAAGCTTCTGTCCTGGACCCTCTTTTCTTTTCTTTCTATAGTCTCTCATTTGGTGACCTCATCAACTTCTATGGATTCAACTACCATCTCTGTGCAGATGACTACCAGATCTATATATTAAACCCTAGACTCTCTCCATAGATCCAGTCATACATTAATAATTGCTTATTGGACTTATAGAGCCAGTTATCCAATATATATCTTTAACCCAGCACATCTAGAAAAAACTCATTATCTTCCTCCCCCTCAAATCCACCCTTCTTGTGAAATTTCCTATTATTATCAAGGACTCCATTTTCCTTCTAGTCACTCAGGTTGGCATCTTTGGTGGCATTTTTGACTTCTCATTCTGATGTACTCTACACAATTCCAACAATCAGAACTGAGAAGTATCCATAATAATTTGTTTTATGGTGCATGTAGCTTTTGTTTCTTAATTCTACCACATTTTATAATTTAGTTAACTATGACCTTAATATTTGAGCCACTAAGGCAATAAGTTAGATCTACAACGAATAGGGATAGTCAATAGGGACTGAATAATGGAGTGAATAGAACGTGAAGTTTCCAGATTTAAGAAGACTCAGGTTTGAACCCCATTTCAAATCATTTAACTTCTTATTTTCCTCAACTCTAATGAGAATAGCTAATATTCATATAGCACCTACTATTTGGCACTATACTAAGCACTTTTCAAATATTATCTCATTTGAGCTTTACAGCAACCCTGAGAAGTAGGTGCTATTATCACCTCTATTTTACAGATGAGGAAACTGAGGCAAACAGGTTATGTGACTTGCTTATGGTCATACACATAGTAAGTGAACTCATGTGAAATAAATAAAATGATAGAGTTGGACTAGCTAACTTCTGGAGGCCCTTTTAGCTCTAGATCTATGATCATATGCAAAACACTTAATTGTTTTTAATCCAGACCTCTGATTTTATAGGTGTTATGAATTCAGAGTGATGCATTCCCTCCACCAATGCAGATCAATAAACCCACTGCCACTCTGAGTGTTAGTTGTCGCCTGGGCATTGAAAGGTTAGGTGACTTGCCCAGGGTCACATATCCAGTATATGCATAGGGTGGAACTTGGGATGCAGATCTGTCCAATTGGTTCTGTCTCCCTTCAGTTATTATTATTTTATTGTACTGTACATGAATGTGTCTATTATGTATGTGTAGCTATATAGACATTTTAAAATTCCCAAGTTTTACCACGAGAGGGCAGTACAATATCACCACCATCCTTTTTAACACACTTTAAACTTTGTAGATATTTTTTTTCCATTTTTGTTTTTCTTTTCCAAAATCACTAAATTTGCAAATTTCTTCTAAAGAATTGTGAAACAAAGAAGTCAAATTTCTAACTTCCTTACATTTCCAATTTCTTTTACCAAGTTTTGTTTATTTTTAACTTTTAGATAATTCATTTCTGTCATCTATACAGTATTCTCAATATTGGCCTTTTTGGTCATATACCCTTTGCCAGCCTTGTGAAGCTTATGGACCCTTTATCAGAATAATGTTTAAAAATGTATATGGTTAAACATATAGGACTACATGGAATTAATATAAATGTTGTCCCCTAAATATAGTAATCAAATTATATTTTTCTAATAAAGACCCCAGACCCTAGGTTAAGACTCTCTACTCCAGTGAAATTTGGTTTGGGGGGTTTAATGTTGTTGTCCCCTAAATACAGTAATCAAATTATATTTTTCTAATAAAGATCCCAGACTCCAGGTTAAGACTCCTTCCTCCAAAGAAATTTGGTTTTGGGGGTTTTACCATTTAGTCAAATCCTTTCATTTTCATTATAAATGTGCCGAAGAGAAACTATCAGCTGGCATCTAGCATCTTGGGCATCTACATGGAGCAATTAGACAGAGCTCCTGGGCCTGGAGGCAGGAAGTCTCATCTTCCTGAATTCAAATCTGGCCTCAGATATTTTATTAGTTGTGTGACCCTGGGCAAGTGACTTAACCCTCGTCTATAAAATGAGTTGATGAAGAAAATAGCAAATCACTCCAGTACTTTTGCCAAGAAAGCCCCAAATGGGGTCACAAAGAGTCAGACAAGACTGAAAACCGACTGAATATCTTTGACTTAATCCTGAGAGAGAAACAGTATGAAGTTGCCACTGAATGGATGGCTTCTAGAAAGACAAAGACCTTCATCACCTTAAATAATTAAGTGAAGTGAGTGACAGTAAGAATGTCAGGAATCTCCAAGGGAAGAAGAGTTATTGTTCCCTAAACTAACAGAAAAGACAGGCTTGCTAACTTAAGAGGGAGGGCAACCAATAAGACATCCCTGTTATTGCTAGGAATCAATGATAGAAAGCCCCATATACACCTAGATATTTAGAACAGAAGTTTTTGTAGTAGCCAAGAACTGTGAATAAAACACATAGATGCTACATGTGTGTATACATACATACACATATATATGAACATAATAGTTTTAGGAAGACAGGTGAATTGATGAAATTCAAAGCAAATAGTACTAGTAAAACAATATACACAATAACTACAACAACATAAATGTAAGTGTAACAATTTAAATTAAATGTTTTGAAATGATAACGACCAATTCTAGCCTCAAAGAAGAAATACAAAATGATACCTTCCTCTCTTGCTAATAGAGGTCGGAGACTATAAGAGTAGAGCACAGGAGATCATTTTCCATGTGTAGGTTTTGCTAAAGTACTTTTCCCCCTCCATTTTATTCTTGGTTATAAGTGATAGGTGGCAGACTAATATGTAGAATAGGAAATGCATTTTTGGTTATGACCATTACGAGAATTTGTTTTGCTTGACTTTGCTTATGTGATACAGAGGCTCTTTTTTCTCTTTCAGGCAGTGGGAAGAGAAGGGAGGGGGAAAACAAATGTTAGAAAACTGAAAAAATAGGATACAGAAGAAAGGAGGAGCACTGGGAAATATAAGTGATAAAAACAAAAAATCTCAGTGAAATTTATTTTTAAAAAGAAAAAAAATAAATGAGGGATTTTAGTAGCCATCATATGCACTTCAATAATTCTGCTTCTCCAAAATCTTTTTTGTACCTGAGATTTGTTTTTGATAGGTCATTAAATCATTTAAGATTAAAAAAAAATGAACTTCCCCTGAATCTGAGTTCTAGGTGCTTTCATGATATTCCAAAGCTAGGAGAACCTGAATCATAAAGTTTTGTTATGATGGCTAGGTGATGCAGTGGATAGAGTACTGGGCCTGGAATTAGGAAGACTCATCTTTCTGAGATCAAATTTGGCTCTTTGGGTTTTACTATTTAGTCAAATCCTTTCCATTTTCATTATAAATGTGCCAAAGAGAAACTATCAGCTGGCACCTAGTGTCTTGGGCAGCTACTTGGAGCATTTTGATAGAGCACCTGGCCCTAGAGGCAGGAAGACTTATCTTCCTGAATTCAAATCTGACTTCAGACACTTACTAGCTGTGTTACCCTGGGCAAGTCACTTAAACCTGTTGCCTCAGTTCCTCATTTATAAAATGAACTGGAGAAGAAAATGGCAAACCCCTCTAGTATCTTTGCCAAGTAATCCCCAAAGAGTTTCATGAAGAGTTAGACATGACTTAACAACAACAAATTTCTTATACTCTTTGTCCCCCTAGATTTCACACAGGAAACCTAATACAGTGCATTACAAAGAATTTACACTAAATTCATATGAGTAAAATGTTTCTGAATATGTATAATTTTGAATATTTTAGCACCATAGATTTTGATCTAGAAAAGACCTTAGAGGTAATTTAGTCCTTCCTCCTTATTCATCATCCATCATAGCTAAATCAAATGTCTGACTATAAACTATTGTTTATTTAATAGTCCCTATTTTCTACTTTCTTTAAGGTTTTTTTTTGTTTTCTTCAGATGATTTTATTGGTATTGGGAACTCATGCTGAGAAAGCTCCCCCTACCAATATGAATTGTTAACTATTTGGCAACTTCTTGTCTTGCCTCTCTAAGTGTACTTTTGACATACACAAAGAAAGTCTACAATGGTCCAAAGAGAATACCATTAGAAAAGATGGACATCAAACTTAGCTGTTCAGTCTGAAAGCTAAAATAATACTAGATGTATGTATGTATATTCATATATATATATATATATATATATATATATATATATATATATATATATTTCCTGAAGGATAATCAATAAACCAAAAGTCAGTGGATTTCTTCAATTCAACATTTTTTCAAAAGCAATTGGGGTTAAGTAACTTGCCCAAAGTTACACAGCCAGTTATTTCTGGGTGTGGTGGTAAGTATCTGAGCCTGGATTCGATTCCAGGTCATCCCGACTCTGGGGCTGGTGCTCTTACTCACTATGCTATCTGGCCACCCTCAATTCAACATTTACTAAATATCATACCATGTGGTAGGCACTGAAGATACAGATGAAACAAGACAAAATTTTGTTTGTCATTTATCCTCACGTATGTATTAATGCAATTTAGGTTCCCTGACTAGTGCTGTCTTCTTAATCTTCATGTGTCTAGAAGAATATCAAGGACAAAATTCAAAATGACATTTCATATGTAACAGGTAATATAATCAGCCATCAGTTTTAATAAGGGACTCACATATTTCTTAACCTGATCAAAGAAAATATATGTCTTGGTCAAAATATTCTGCCCAACAAAGTAATTTTGACTTTATTGTCATTTCTAATACATCATGGTGATATTTATGATTCTCCATCCCACTCACACCACCTACCTGGTTTTGCATCTACAAGTGATCATTTCTTTGGCTACAGACAAAATGCTTGTTGAAATGTTTCATAAGGTACATTTACCTTTCTGAAAAGATATCTCAAAATCACAAATCCAAAAGAAAGAAAATTCAGTCAATTTTCCTTCAGCTTTTGTGTCATGTCCCTAGGATCTATAACACAAGCTGCTTCATTTGCGATGTACTTAAATAAGCATTTAAAAAGGAGGTTCCATCTAACCCATCAGGGGCAAAATAGCCCCACTTCTCCAAAGTACTGATGTCTGGGTTTCCTGTCATTATTCCATATTTTCTGCACAGTCTTCTTAAGCCCAAGAGAGAAAGTACATCAGCACAAACTGTCATCTAAACTGGCTTGAATTCAAAGCAAAAGTGAAAGGAATTGTATCTGTTGTAAGACCTAGTGTTCTTAAGACCACCATGACAGTCTCCCCTTAAGGGAGGCTTTATTTCATAGAATCTATGAAAACCATCGCTATAAAATTTGGCCATGGAAAAGTACTGACAGTAATACATACATACATACATATATATATGCTTTTTGGAGGGCAGTTGGGGTTAAGTAACTTGCCCCAGGTTACTGTATCAGCAATGCCATATTCACAATGCCTATAGAGATTACAAATATGCTGATATAATTATCCATCACAAAATACATCAGGTTTGCCATTTGGGGAAATAAACTAGAAAATTTATTAAGATACCAAAAGACTGAGTCCCAAAACCAGAAAGTGAAAGCCATCAGAGTAGTTATGACATTGGCACAGGTAGATAAAGTAGAAAGTACCCACATTTTCAAGCCCTCAAAACAGAACAGGCTACCTCAGGCAAAGGTCCTCCTCTCCCCACTCACAGCAACCACCCAGTGCCCTGGAAGCGTGCTCCCAGCAGCTCCGGCCCCTGGCAGTCCTCAGCAGGAGTCCTTAGCAGAAAAGTCCTGCTCCCAGCAGCTCCGGCCCCTGGCAGTGCTCAGCAGGGGTCCTAACTCAAAAAAAAAAAAAAGGGGCAACCGCAACCGCCGCCAACCGCCAACCGCAGGACCGTTAGCTCGGCTTTTCACTTTCTCTTGCTCTGCTATGTCAGCACGTCCATGGGGCATGGGAGATCTTTAAATCCCATAACCCTTACAGTTACACAGCTAGTTTGTGTGTGGGGGTGGGGGGTGGGGGTTGTTAAGTGTTTGAGGCCAGAACTGAACTCAGGTCCTCCTGACTCTGGGGCTGGCACTTTACTCACTGCACCACCTAGCTGCTGGACAGTAATATTTTTAAGGTTATTACAATGGTGTCTCTCAAAATAATGTCTTGCTAACTACCAGTTTATCTTTCCCCCTTTCACCCAAGAACCTCAAAAATCCCCTATGTGCCCTGAACTTTGATATACAAATCAGACAGCTCCAGGTAGCCATGTAGATCAGGGTTTACACATCCTACTCTCAGAAGTGGTTGTTGTTGTTTTTGTCATTGAGTCATGTTAGACTCTTCATGACCCCATTTTATGGGGTTATATTAGCAAAGATACTGGAACAGTTTGGCATTTTTTTCTCCAGGGTCACCATTTTACAGTTGAGGAAAATGAAGTAAACAGAGGTTAAGTAATTTCCCCAAGGTCACACAGCTAGTAAGCATCTGGGACTTGATTTGAACTAAGTAAGGTCTTCCTGGCTCCAGGCCCAGCACTCTAACCACTGTAGCACTTAGCTGCCCCTACTTTAGAATAGATCCCCCCCTCTCCAAGAACATGCTGCTCCCACAATGCCAAGTCTTCCTTGAATGGAACTGTCTCTGTGACCCCCCCAATGCAGTGCTGTCTTTAGGTAAGTTTTATTCTGTTATAGTATATATGTCTGACTTGTATATTAGGTCTCTTTCTCCTCTTCTTCCCTTCCCCCTCTCCCAGTCTTTCCTATTATTTGTCAATAAAAGTTGAGGACTGAACTGGCTCCCATTGTTATGACATATTATTCATAGCATTCTAAGTCATTAAAAGGTTTTCTCCCCCCACATCTCTTACAGGTCCTTTCCTTAGAGAGAAACCTGGTCACAGACAAGGACTCTATCATTTGACAGTCATACGTCCAGTGGGAGCTTGGGTACTATGAGCTCAGTACTAGAAAGCAAGGGAGAACCTCTAATCTCCCAGGAAGTGATCTCTTACGCCAGAGAACTTTCATAAAAAATCATCCTATCAAAGAAGATAACTAGCTCTTCTTGCTCCTGCTGTTGTTGGAAATTCTGTCCTGAAAGCTCCGACCAAGTGGGTTCAGTCCTGAATTTTTAATGCCTCAATAAATAGCCTATAGAAAGGAGAAAAAATGGGAACTGAGACTAGTTCACCACACTCCAGAGATTTCTAATAAGTTGCTTCCATCTCACCAGATTTAAATAATATCTTCAACCCTTCCTCTTTGATGTTTTGTTTATGGGAACACTGAGCTAATCTATAATTTTTCATCCTCACCTCAGATTGTGGGTGAGAGGAGCTGTCAGATGAGGAGGTGGAGAAGAACATTATTGTGAAAGAAAGAGAAAAATCACAATAAACATCTCTTCTTGGCAGAAAGATGATAGATTATGTAAAGGAAGAGGCCTAAAATTGACAACCATGGGCAATAAATTGGTTTGTTTTATGTAAATATGCTTCTTTGTTACACAAAATGTCTCCTTGGAGCCAGAATGGGAAGAGGGAAAAAGTACCAGTTAGATATTTCTCTTAAAAAATGAAACAATAGTATCAGTGTACTTTTCTTGTTACTAAAATTGGTTATTGTACATCTTTTTTTTTTTAAATAGGATCCATATTGGATCAAATTTATACTTTTTCTCTTAGTTACTAAGAAGTGATATATAAAAAGAGATCAACTGAGTAGAGAGAACCATGTTCCTTTATCAGAGAACCCTTACTAAAGGTAATATGTGGGTGTGAAAGTAAGTATAATACACATACTTGTATGTGTATACATACATAAAGAGAGATGTAGATGTAGACAAAGTCTTATTGACTCCTGAAGAATCCTCTCTTAAAACACAGAAAAAAAAGGTAGGCAAAACTTATCAATACAGTTGACTGTTTCTGCATCAGTGGTCCCCCATGTCTCTGACTAGAAGAAGAAAATACATTTCGTCATCTATCCTCTGCAACCAAAATCATACAATTAATCAAAGTTTTCATTAACATCTCTGTAGTAATTTTAAATGCAAGGTGCTCCAAAAGTCTTAAAGCAGTTTGATTCAGGAGACCTTGAATTGTTTATAGCTCTGCTTACTTTATTCTATATTACTTCAAATAAGCCTTCCCCTGCTTCTCTGAACTCTTCATACTTGCTATTTCTTACAGCACAATCATATCCCATTACATTCATATACTATAAATTCTAACTTATATTTAGCTGAAGTTACTGGTATGGAAGATACATTTGCTGTGAAATGCAAACTACAGAAGGAAAACTTTATTAAATAGTATCAATCAAGAAATATTTGATAATTATAGATGAGAATTAATCCCAAATACTGGATTTTTCATCTCTCAATTTTGATTTTTTTATGAATCTATTAAAAAAATACCAAACATGGGACATCTAAACACACACTGAAAAATGGAAGTGTGAGGGAAAGAAGAGAAGGCAGAGTATTGACTTGGAACTAAGGGGGTAAACCTAGAGTTTCCAAGGAAATGAAACTTTGCCTCTTCAGTTATCTAGAAAGATTAAGAAAGAGCTCATATTCCAAATGTTGGCCAAGGCAAAAGATGGAACAAAGGAGTGACTCTAAAAGCTTAATTATTATATTAACTGTACACATGCAAGGCCAATCACTTAGATACAAAACCTATTTCTTTCACTATAGAGAATTGAAGAATCCTTTGGGTATCACTACCTTTCACTTCATTAAATGGGTAAAAAAAAGACAGTGTCAAGGGTTATCAGTTCCTCTTCTGCCAGAAGCTCCAAGGACTAAATTTCCAGGAACCTCAGTCAACACCGTCTCCCCAGTCCCCAGGTCATATACTGACTAAGTGACAACAGAAGAAATATCCAGAAACTCCTCTACTTCAGTCCACAACAGAGAGAGTATGGTATGATCAAAACCACTGGCTACTGCTATGTGACCTTCTATTTCATTCTCTTGGGATTAGTTTGGAGGCAACCTAGTATAATGAATACCAGGGCTTGGAGTCAGGTTCAAATCAAACCTCAGAAACTTACTAGCTATGTGACCCTGGGCTTTACCCTGTGCCTCTCTGGGTTTCAGTTTTTTCATCTGTAAGTGAAGGTCCCGTGACCTCGTGGTCTCTTCCAGCTCTAAATATAGAGGGTTGGATATCCTGTCTTCCTAAGTTACTCCTAAAGAACTAAATTAGGTTTACCTCTAGGACTAGTCCAGTAAGCCTATAATTTCAGGTGTCCTTCTGCCCCCTGCTTGCTACTGCCTAAAATCCTTTTAACAAAGGAAAAAGACTTAAAGTCAGAAATAAAATGTTTAAAGGCAAATACCTGGTAAATAGAATACTTTATACTTAACAAAGTCATTCACACTTCTTTGCTATTCAATAAGTTAAAAAACTGTAGACTTTTTAAAAAGAATGGGAGAGGGGCGACCAGGTAGCACAGCGAGTAAGAGCACCGGCTCCAGTGTTGGGATGACCTGGGGGATGGAATCCAGGCTCAGACACTTAGCATCCACCCAGAAACACCTGGCTGTGTAACCTTGAGCAAGTTACTTAACCCCAATTGCTTTAAAAAAAAAAAGAAAAAGAATGGGAGAATCCTTGGGCTTGTTTGGGTTGGGTTGGGGAAGCCACAGAGGAAAACTTTAGAAGAAAAATGACTTGGGAGATGGCAAGAAAAACTTCCCTGATTTTACAGTTCTGTTGCCCATCAATCCTATTTACCCCTAGCTGTACTGGCACAAATAAAATCTGCTCACTAAGTTTCATTCTGTCATTTAGTTTCAAATAAATACACCTTCACTTTACATGATTTGCCAAAATATAAAAGATTTTGTATAAGGGAGTTTAATTCTCTTGATTCTCAAGGAATTCTTTGAACAAGATATCACTGTGTGCCCCAACCATACAGTTGAGGACACAAATGGCTTCCTCCTTTTACTTGACATGGTATTAATTCAGAACAAGAATTAATATGACATAGTAATTGTTCCATACTGTATTGGAAATTTTCTCAATAGCAAGAAAAGGAGAAAAAAAAATGAAGGAACAAGAGAACAAGGTAATAAAACTATCTTTTTTAAGACAACATGATGGTATACTTGAAAAATCCCGAACACTCAAGTAAAAAGGTACTTGAAGCAATTAGAAATTTTAGCAAAGTAGCAGAACATAAATAAGCATTCCTATATATAACAAACAAAATCCTGCAAGAAGAGAAGGTAGAAGATACCCCAATTAAAATAACTCTAGACAGCATAAAATACCTGTGTGTAGACCTACCAGAACAAATCCAGGATATGAAAAAAAATCATTTTTAAAAACCTTTTATGCCAATAAAATCAGATTTGCTGAATTAGAAAAAACAATGACAAAATTCATTCGGAAGAACAAAAAGTCGAGAATATCAAAAATGTAAAGGAAGGAGGATTAACAGTACCAGATGTTATATGGTATTACAAGACTGTTGTTATCAACACTGTCTGGTACTGGCTAAGAAATAGAAAGGTAAACCAGTGGACAGATTAGACATACAATTTACAGCTTGTATTTGACAAGTGCAAAGACTTAAGATTTGAGGATAAAAATTCATTATTTAATAAAAATTTGTAGGGAAACCCGGAAAGCAGTCTGGCAGAAATTGGGCAAAGAGTTGCTCCTGAAGTGAAGAAAATCTGGGTTTAATTCTTACTTCTGACAAATACTGGAATTTTGCCTTTGGGCATATCACTTATCTTTCAGTGACCACCCTTACTCCCAACACTTTAAAACTAAGTTACTGATGAATGAATAAAGTATCCCCAGCCTCAGGTGAGAAGAGGAGCAAAAACTTCCTCTGACTACATACCTTTCATCTCCTACTGAGTGTGTCCTCTGAGGAAAGGTGCCCAGGGAGCATCAGACTTCCATCTGGCCCAAGGCCCCAGTTGGGAGATTTCTACCTCCTGCTGCTACACCAGTCTGATCTCAGCCTCTGGTAAGAAGAGCCAGACCTTCCACTAACCAAGTGATTTTCAACTTCGCCTGAGGGCATCCTTTGAGGGAAGGTTACTAAAGGCCTGACTTACAACTGTGACAGTACAAAACAACTTCCACCTTCTGCTGCCAGTCTGAGTTCTGCCCCCAACGTGGAGAACCTCCGTGGAGTGCAGAGAACAACTTTCCCTTTCACCTTAGGCTTTCCATCATCTATCTTCCATCTCCTGATGCAACTGCCCCCTGAGCGAAGAGAAGCAGAAAATCTGTGGAAAGTTAGACTCCCCAGCTGAGGAGATTCATTTTCAGTTTCCTTCTATTCTCTCTCCTGCCACCCTCTTAGCTGAGAACCTTGCCTCATATTTTACAGGAAAAAATGAGGCCATTCACTGTGAGCTTTCTCTTCTCCCCTCTTCCTCATCTCATATCACTCAAATGCCTTCTGCCCCTGCCTCGTTCTTCACCCCTGTCTTACACAAAGAGAAGATTTTACTTATCAAAGAGTTGTCCTTGACAAGATGCACTTCTCCTGCAGCAAAAGTGACCTCATTCCATTACATCTCCTTCAGCAAATGACTGCCTCTGTAATTCTCACACTTATTTTCAATCTTTCCCAATCTACTGGCTCCTTCGCTACTGCCTGTCTCCCAGACACAAGAAATCCTCTCATCATCCTTTCATCCCTGCTAACTATAGTTTATCTCTTCTGCCCTTTGTGATCCAACTCTTTGCAAAAGCTGTCTACAATAGGTGCCTACACTTTGTCTCCTCTTACTCAATTTTTTTTTTTTGAGGGAGGAAGGCAAGGCAATTGGGGTTAAATGACTTGCCCAAGGTCACATAGCTAGTAAATGTCAAGTATCTGAGGCTGGATTTGAATTCAGGGCCTCCTGACTACAGGCCTGGTGTTTTATTCACTGTGCCACCTAGCTGCCCACTCTTACTTCTTTACCCCTTATAATATAGCTTCCATCCTAATCATTATACCAAAACTATTCTCTCCAAAGTTACCAGTGAACTACTCTTTTTTTTTTTTTGCTTTTAGAGGGTGGAGGGCAGGGCAATTGGCATTAAGTGACTTGCCCAAGGTCACACTGCTAGTAAGTGTTAAGTGTCTGAGGCCAAATTTGAACTCAGGTCCTCTGACTTCAGGGCCAGTGCTCTATTCACTGCCCCACCTAGCCGCCCCACCAGTGAACTCTTAATTCCCAAATTCGATGTTCTTTTCTCGGTTCTGATTCTCCTTGACTTCTCTGTTTTTTGACATTGTTGACAATCATCTTCTTCTTGATACTCTTATCTCTCAGTTTTCAGAACACCACTCCAAGTTGTCTTACCTATCAGATCATTCCTTCTCAGTTTCCTTAGCTGAATCTTCATCCAGGTCATGCTGTCTAAACATGGATTTCCCACAGGGTTCTGTCCTAGGCTCTCTTCTCTTCTCCCTCTATACTACTTCACTTGATGATCTCATTAGCTCCCATGGGTTTAATTACCATCTCTATATTAATGATTCTCAGATCTACTTATCCTAGCCTAACCTCTCAGCTGACCTCAAATCTTGCATCTCCAGCTGCTTTTCAAACATCTCAAACTGAATGTACTGTAGACATCTTAATTAATCATTTCCAAAACTAATTAATCATAATGAAAGCATGCTAATAAACACTGCATTGAATTTATTCTCAATGAATTTATACACTAGACAGGTTGTGGTCTTATGGTTTATGAGGTCTTATCTTTCCCCTAAACCCTCCCTCCTCCTTCTAACTTCTTAATTACTATTCAGGGCACCACCATCCTCCTACTTCCTCAGGCTTGCAAGCTAGGTGTGATCCTTGAATCCACACTATCTCTCACCTTCCCATATCCAATCTTTACCCAAAAACTATTGCTTTTACCTTTGCAGCATCTCTCAAATACTCTCCCATCTCTCCTCAGATACTGCTACCACCCTGGTGCAGAGCCTCATCAACTCACCCTTGGAGTATTGTAATAGTCTATCATTGGGTCTATCTGTCTTAAGTTTCTCCACACTGCAACCCATTCTTCATTCATCACTAACATGATTTTCCTAAAGCACAAATCTAGTCATCCCTCCCATCACCACATCAGTAAATTCCATTGGCTTCCTATCACTTTCAGAATCAAATATAAAAATGTCAATTTGGCATTCAAAGCACTTTATAAGCGAGCTCACATCTGTCTTTCTCATCGTCTTATACCTCACTCTCAGACACATACACTTCAGTCCAGAGACACTGACCTCCTTGCTTTTCCTCAAACAAGACATTTCATCTCTTGTTTCTGGGAATTTTCTCTGGCTATCCATCTCCCATGCCTGGAATGTTCCCATTCCTCATCTCCACCTGCTGATTTTCCTGGCTTACTTCAAGTTCTAACTAAAATCCCATCTTCTATCTTGTACCTTTCCCAATTCTTCTTGAATCTAGCGCATTTCTTCTTTTATTTTTTTTTATTTTTCCTGTATATAGCTTGTCTGTATATATTTGTTTTCTTGTTTTATTTATTAAATTGTACGTGCATGAGGGTAGGGACCGTCTTTTGCTTTTTTTGTATCCCTTGCACTTTCACAGCACCTAGCAGCATAAGCACTTAATAAATGTCTGTTTACTGACTGAGAAACCACATACTGTGTGCCAAGCACTGGGGAAATAAATAAAAACAAAAACAGTCCCTGACCTTAGGGAGCTTATACTCAATAAAAGGAGATGGACACATTGGGGGTTAGTGACCAGGGAAGGGTATTTGATCTAGAAAGTAACAGAAATGGTGAGTCGGGACTACAGATATAGTAATGGTAGAGCTTATTTATTCATGGTTCCAGAAATTAAGTTTGGGGGTTCCAAGGTATGCTTGTAGTAACAAAAAATGGTAAGAAGATGGCCAAGAAATAGGAGGAGAAATGAAATGTGGCTGGGAGCTGCTTGAAGTAGTGAGTCAGGCAAAGCAGTCACCAATGAGGACAATGGATTCCAGGGTAGAAGTTATGGAGCCCTGGCATAGGGAGATGAGTAATTTATTTATATCAATGGAGTTTATGTGTGAACTATTTACAACACAGATGTGATTCCGACTCAATCCTAAGGGCAACATTCAGCTGTACTGATTAGGTCCTACACAACTGTGTTGAACTCATATCATAAGCCTCAAAACATTACATAAATGTGAACTGCTCATTAACATTATTATAATCTGCTATTGGTAAACAGAATGTTTTACTATTGAAAATGGCTTTGGTGTTCTGGAAGGAGCAATGAATTTAATGTCAGAAGACCTGGGTTCAAGTCATGACCCTGCCACTTACTCCCTCTGTAACAGTGTAGAATTAAAATACCTTGTGGGTACATTACAGTTTTAATCAATGATGCTATGAACTGTTTCAAGAGAAAATATAAAAACAAAGCTTGGTATCCGCTCTGTAAGGATAATAAAATCATGAGAAATAATTGATAAGAGTACAAGTGATCTTGGGGAAAAATATTAGAATGTCAAATTGAAAAAGGTCTAAAATTATAACACCCTCCTCTACCCCTTAATTTTGTGGGGAAAACTTAAGTCTTTAGTTTGCTACCAAGGAGTTGCAGGGTTCCTAGAAAACTGGAGTTTTCTAAATGTTTTCTAATCACTTTCATTATTCTTACATTACCCTTAAAAAGACTTATATGAGGTTGATGCATGATACTAGCAGGAACTATAGCATCATTCAGGCTAGGTAGGTATCATCTAGATAGGGTCATGTTAAAGATAGGACTTAAGCAAATATGTGGTTACTCAGTACTTGTCACAACTACCTGACAAATCATGGCTATATGTGGTCATCAAAGAGGAACCATAGCACAGGTAAACCTGACCAATGTTGTCCATTTCCTCAAGTAGTTTAAAGTATATTGGAGGAAATAAAAATCTGTCATTTACATATCTGTCAATAACTATTATACAAAATAGAATGTGCATAAGAGAGTTTGATGTCTTCAGGAAATTCAGAGAAATAATCAATTCTATCTGAGGAAAGCAGGGATGACTTTATGAAGGAGGTGTTTCAATTTCATTCAGTTCCAAAACTTTTGGAACTGAAAGGGTAGATCTGGAAGAGAAGAAAGGAAAGGAGAGGGGGGAAGAGGAAAGGAGGAAAGAAGGTCTTATGGCTTTCCATTTGACCAAGTCTGGGAAACATTTGCTACAGAACTCCTAGGCAAGTTAGAAACCTCAGATGTGTTTTCATTAACAGCTATTACACATGGTTAAACTGAAACTGATCAGTACTAAAATGGAAAATGTCCCATTGCTTTTGGTTCTCTTATATAAATTCCTTTCTTTCACTTTGAAATGAAACTAACAATAAAAGGTCAAAATATTCTATGGTAAGTATTGTAAACTAGTCACGTTGATTGATTATGTCCAAGAAAAACAGTGTGTCTATTGTCTTTAATCTTATGCTAGGACAAAGGTATTTGAATGCACTGTTGGGCAATGGCTAATATATTATGTAGCCTTGCTCAATTAGATTAAGGAATCTAAAACCTAAATGGCATTCCCTCCCTTTTCTGAGAAAAAGTTGCTTAGAACATGCATACTTTTAGCAGTTACTAAGTCAGCTTTGCTAGGAATGAAATGTAGGGGGTGGGGTTGGGGAGTCAAGTATGACCTGTTCTTATTACCTGACTACCAAGGGTGTTCTGATCCTGGTTTTCTAGTGCCTAAGGAAAGTAAATTGGGGAACTATAGGTAATTGGTCAAAAAACATGATTAGACAGTTCCCAAAAGAAGAAAGGTAAGCCATCCCCAACCACATAAAAGAATGCTTCAAATCACTAATAAGAAGAAATGCAAATAAAGACAATTCTGAGAATCCACCTCACATGTGTAAGACTGGCAAAGATGAACCAAAAAAAAAAAAAAAGGAAAATGGTAATTATTGGAGGGGCCATAACAAAACAAACACAATAATGCATTGTTGTATTTTACTATACTACTTCACTTTAAAAGTAAAATTGACAGCCCTTAGCAGTGAGTTGGAAATGGGAGTGAAAAAGAGTTAGATGTTAAAGATAATAGCTAGGTTGCAAGTCTTGGGGGAATGAAAAGACAGTGGTACCCTCAATACTATTATGGATGTTTGGAAGGGGGAAGGATTTGATAACAAAGTTAATGAGTTCAGTTTGGTACATCTTCAGTTTTAAATGTCTATGGGACACTAATTTTGAAATGTCTACTATAAATTGATCCCAAGCAATTTGGAACTACAGACCAAAAAGTCTCTATGTTGTATATAATCTTTGACTCACCAGTTCCATTACTAGGGCCTTGTAGCAGCAAGCACCCCAGCGTCCCCAGGGTGTCTGCTAACACGGGTTCTTGTATCTGCTTTGTTAAAGGAAAGCAACTCAAAATGGGTTAACAAGCTTACTTTAATCAGTCAAATTTATATCCTTTACCTAGTTCAGGGGAAAAAGGTCAGCACCCCGAACTTCAGAGTATACAGACAGAATTATCAAGACAGAGAAACATATCAAGTAGACAGGTTTCCAAACTGTCCAACCATTACATCCATACCAAATCAACATCTGGGTTTTTCAAAGCTGGGGGGCTCTCAACAATGGCTTCCCAGAGTTTCATCTGATCAAATCACAGAACACTTCTCAAAGTGAGCCCCAAAGCAAAGCCTCACATCAGGGATTATATAGCCTTCTCCTAGGTCAGAGAATGTAACCACCCTCTTGACCCACTGCCCAATCACACAGCATCAAGATGTGGGCATTCCTGAAAACCAAGCCTCCTGCCACAGGCTCCATGTGGCCACATTCAGCCTATTAGGAGGCAGAGTATATTTTCAAATCAAGGAAGGTTCTCAGAGTCTCTTAAGCCTATCAAAGGGCCTAAGGGCAGGGAAGATCTTTAAATTTGCATTTCCATTACAGGCCTATACCCTAAAGAGATCAAAGACAAAGAATAATGATCTAAATATACAAAAATATTTATAACAACACTTTATATAGTAGCAAAGAACTAGAAAAAATTGATTTGCATCAACTAGGGATGAGATGCACAAAATGTGGAATATATATATATAATTATAAGAAAATTATCCCTAATCAGTTCTAAATTTAGCTCTTTGCAATTTTCACCCCTGACTCCTGGTTTTATTCTTTCAAATTCTCACAGATAGTTTAAAAATCCCACTTGAGTTCTCTTTCCTTCAGGCTAAATAACCTCAATTCCTTCAATTGATCTTAATATGGTATAAATTCAAGGCCCTTCACCATTCAGGTAGCCCAACTGAATGCCAAGTGAAATAGTATATAGAGAGAAGAGGGCCCAGGGAGAGTACTGGGTTAAGAAGAGAACTGGATGAGGATCTAGCAAAGAAAACTGAGGAATAGTTAGAGAGGTAGGAGGAGAACTAGGAGAAAGTAGTATTATGAAAACATAGATAGAAGATAGCATTAAGGGGAAAAGATGATTAATAGTGCCCATTTTATAAATATCCTCCTTTAAATGTGGTCCCTAGAACAACAAAATAAACCAGATGTAATCCTAAAGAGACCTCTGTACCTGAAGAGACTTTGGTTGAAATCATGAAGACCTGGTTTTTATTATTTGCTTTTGTCTAGACCTTTGATTTCATTTGTGTAAGGGACTTCTGGGAAGGAAACTCTCTCCAGCAACCTTTTCTGCAACTTAAATTATTAAATGCTCATGTGTCAACCACCCTCAAAAGACCTTGACTTGGTCCCTCCATTCCCACTAACTATTGTCCCATATGTCTCCTGCATTTTGTGACTAAAGTCCTTAAGAAGGTGGTCTATGGTAAGGACTTGCACTTCATTTCCTTTCACTCTCTTCTTAACTCTCTTTAGAGTTTCAGATTCATAATTTAATAAAAACTGCTCTCGCCAAAGATACTATCTCTTAATTGCCAAATCTTGTAGCCTTTTCTCAGTCCTTATCCTGCTTGATCACTTAGTAGCCTTTAACATTGTGAATCTCCCTTTTCTCCTTGTCACTCTCTTCTCTCTAGGTTTTTATGATGCTACTTTTTTCCTGGTTCTCCTCATACCTCTTACTATTGCTCATTCTCCCTTTCTGGATCCTCACCCGGATCTCTTCCCCTAACTCAGGACTCTATCTTGGGCCCTCTTCTCCTTCTATACCATTTCACTTGATAAGTTCATTAGCTTCCATGGATTCAATTAATATCTATTCAAATGATTCTCAAATCTCCATTTCTAGCCTTAAATTCTCTACTAATTTTCATTTTCACTTAACCAATAGCCTATTAGACATTTCAAAATTAATGTTCTATAGGTAACTTAAATTCAAGATGTCCAAAACTGAACTCATTATCTTTCCTCCCTAAACCTCTCCCCTTCCAAACTTCCATATTACTGTTTAGGGCACCACTGTCTTCCCGGTCCCACAGGCCTAGATGTTATCCTTTATTCTTCCCTCGCTCTCATCCCAATATCCAATCTATTGCCAGGGCCTGTCAATTTTACCATCATATCATCCCCTGACTATGTCCCTTCTCTCTTCTAACACTGCTGCTACCTTGATACAAACCCTTATTGTCTCACAACTGGACTATCACAATAACCTACGGTTCAATCTCTGTGCCACAAGTCTCTCCCCATTTCAGTTTATTCTATCAAAGTGATCTTCCTAAAGTGCAAGTCTGACTATGCCATCATCCTATTCAATAATCTCCAGTGGCTCTCTATCATCTCCAATATCAAATAAAAAAATTCACTTTCCATTTAAAGTCCTGTATCTTCCCACCTTCGACTTTCCAGTCTTCTTATACCTCACTTCCTCCCTGCCATGTTCTCCTTGATCCAATGACACTGGCCGCCTGGATGTTCCTCAAATAAAATGTTCCATCTCCTTATTCCTTGCATTTTCACCAACTATCCACCATGCATAGAATGTTCTCTGTCTTTATCTCTACCTCCTGGCTTCACTGGTTTCCTTCAACTCCAAGTTTATATTCCACCTTCTACAAGAAGCTTTTCTCATTCCCCCTTAATTCTGGTGCTTCCCCCTGTGGATGATTTCCAATTTATTCTGCATATAGCTGGTTTGTACATAATTGTTTTCGTGTTGCCTCCTTCATTAGATTGTGAGTTCCTTGAGTCAAGGATTGTCTTGTGCGTTTCTTTGTATTCCCAGTACTTAGTACAGTGCCTGGTATGTAGTAGGCAATAGAAAGTTGCCTAGGGCACTGAGAGGTTAAGTCATTTTCCCAGGGTCACACAGTTAGTATATGTTAAAGGAACTTCCTAATTCCAAGGACAGCTCTCTATCCACTATGCCATGCTGCCTCTAAGAACATGGGTAATCTTAATAGTAATTTATTAATTTAATTATCCTTAAAAAAAAGGGATGTCATGTGTGGCCCCCAAACAGGAAAGAATAGATATTTTGAGCATCTCCTCTCCCACTCTTTTCCAAGGGAAAAGGAGATTGGGGTCAGAGGTTAATCACTCTGCTCTCCTGAGAGAGAGAGTTATGAGCAAGAATATCTATCTGTTCCATTAAGTAGTATTCTTCTAGGGGATGTGACTTCAAGGTTCAAGCCAAACTTTTGATCACAATTAAGTAATGGGAAAAGGAAACCCCAAGTTTTATCCAAAGCTTGACTCCCTTACCACACAAAGTAAATAGCAAGGAAATCCACTTATTCAAGTCAAATAGCAAAGTAGAAATCTGAGAAAGTATACATATGAGAATATATATCAGAAATATATATTGAATGAATGCTCCCTGTGGAAGTGAGTTAGCTCATTTCAAATGAGAGAGTTGCAGATTTCACCAAGGAAAAATTTCCCACAATTTCTGGTGTAGCAAACTGTGGATAGGGATATTATAGTTACTGCCAGCCCCTCTCATTTAAGCTTCTTCCCAGAACATTTCTCTCCTTTTAGTGACTTGTAGAGAGGCTGGCATCTTCCATCTTCTCTTTCAAAGATAGAACTTGGAAGAACCTGAAGAGACTGACAATATACATGGATGTGGAGAATTGAGTAATTAATCTCCACTAATCCCATAAAAATGGACTTTGGGCCTCTGGTTACATTAGCTTATGGTGGCATGTTTGCCTTCTATTACCCCAAACCAGCAACTTCTGCAGCTAACTGAGGCCTTGGTTTTCAGTTTGCTCACAATGCTAACAACCCAAAGAACAGTATTGAAACATCTAATCAGGACAGCAATAACTATTAGAGTAACAAAAATAGTACCAGTCGCATTCCTTCATTTTAGAGTCCACTTTTTTACTTCACCCCATCAGAGCAATTTAGAACTGAAGCCCCTCCAAATTAACAACTCTAGAAGTATGGGAGGTTCCATTAATTAGTTAAACATTTCTGCTCAGGTATTAAGTAACTAATGTTATACTTGAACAGGAATCATAACCTGGAAGATTGTTAATATTTAGATAATTGTGTTTCAATATAATTAGTTTCTTTGTAATCCTACACATTCTGTGTAATACATTTTTTAAAAAAATATTACTCTGAGAAAAGGCTTATAGGTTTCACCAGACTTTCTAGAGTCCATGACATATACAAAAAAAATGGTCAAGATACCTTGCTCTAGGTCTAGAAAGTCTCCTTTTCTTAATTTCCTGGAGAATGCATTATTAATTATAATGCATTAATAACAACATAATTATTATTAATGTATTAATAAGAATTAAAAAGAAAGTGGTTTACAGACATAAATCGCCATTGTTTTCAAAAGCACTCTCATAAAGAGACATTAACTCCTCAATCCTCCATCCTCCATTCCAAGACTAGTAGGAATAAGAGTCTTTGACCACCCTACCTAAGATGGAGGAACAGATTCATTAATAAATTGGAGATGGGAACAACCAGCCAGAGCCCAACTGCCTGAAGTAAACATGTCTAAAATTAACATGTAATTCGGGATTCATACTGATACTATTGATACTATTTCTCACAGGGACAATTTTTTTCTTAACTCTGCCAGATGAGATGTTTCTGATCTACAGACATCTTGAGAACAAGCAGATCCTCAAGTTACAAAAGAAACCACCAGAAAAACTTACTTTACCTATCAATTAAATGAAGAAGAGGTTTAGTAAGGATGAGATGCATTTTCTAGTAGCAGGAACCAGGGAAATCACTTCATCTCTCCTGCTCTCATTTTCTCCATCTATTGGATTTACAAGGTCTTCTAAGATTATATGAATATATGATATAAGATATTCATCAAAAGTATAATTGAGATCCCTTTACAATTATTCCAGTAGTGTCTTATTAGGGTAAATTCTCTTTTAGACAAGAAATTCACAAAGAGTTTGACTTAACTTTTTTTCTCCTCTTTCTTTTCCTACAATCAAAAAGTAGAATATTGGAGTGAATAGAGAGCTAATCTCAGAATCAGGTTGACATGGATTGCCTCTAACACATATTGGCTATGTGACCCTGGCCAAATCATTTAACTTCTCAGTGCTCTGGGCAGCTCTCTAACATGAAAAATTGCAGAAACAGTGTTGACCTAAATATGTCAATAAATTGACTTAAATAGTCAATAAATGTTTATTAAGTGCCTGCTATGTGCAAGGCACTATGCACTTAGCTCTATGCTAAGTACTGGGGATACAAAAAAGAAAAAAAATACAATCTCAGCCCTTAATGAGCTTATAATCTAATAGGGGACATAAACATACAAGTAGAAGCTTAAGAACTTAAAAAAAGAAGGGAAGAGGACTTTCCAAGGATATGTGTGGTATGGTGGAGGTGTAGGGAAATGATGAAGTCTAAACCAAACAGAGTATCTGATGGAAAATAAAAAGTTAGCTGAAAAATTCGGAGTCTTCTATAAAAAGAAGGTTTTGGAAGAGTTATTGTTTTTCCCCAATAGAGGGTAGAGGGAGTTTCCTCACTTGGGAGTTTCCAAGACTGGTGGATTCATAGGTCTAGTCCATTTCTCTTCCGACAATCATTAGGGTTTTTAATTATGCCACCCAGGATATGGGTCATAGCTCCCATAGTGACACCATAAGCAGATAAATTTTTCTATTCCTCAAAATTTTGTTTATCTTAGTATATAAGATTCCATGGTACTTTTTTTCTATATATTTTTTTTATCTGCTGTGGCCTACAAGTCCATAAAAGTAGGAAAGGTCCCAGCTAGTGCTTGCTATCCATAGTAGGATTGGTTTGCTCAGTATTCTGATATAAGAAAAGCAATATTCATTAAAGTCATAACAGTGTTTGGGTCTGGTACATGCAGCCTAAGTAACAAACTCAGTTCTTCCCTCCAAATGCAAGAGAGTATACATACAGTTGCTTAGGACCCTGCAAAGAGGAAAGTACCCACAGTAGCTGGAAATCATTTTGGCTTGAAAAATAGTTGGGAGTAGAGGACTGTGTGAAGATAGAAGAATAAGGCAAGAAATTACTTACCTCTCTTAAATTCCCCCTCCAAACAACTTAAAATAATACCTTAAAGTGAATTTTAGAGCAGCAGAAATAATAAAAAGTCATAGTAAAGCAATAGTCTAGTCTAAGACAACTTGAGAGGACATTAGGAAAAAGCTAACCTACCAGGATAGTGATCTGACCTAGAACTAAATGCAGGGATTTCATCAATACACAGCAAGCCTTAGGGGCAGCAGTGTCTGTGGTACCATGGTTTTGAGAACTTTTGCCCCCATAGATTTTGGGAAGGGAGGGGGGAGAAGCTAGTGCTCATCAATTGGTTGATCCTAAACTATAGTTACATGTAAGGAAGAGTGAGCACATGCCCTGCTCACTATTGCTGCATAGAGAGAACTAGTTTTGGTCACTTGCAGGAGAGTAGAGTCCCTAGCTTTGGTTCCAGGGCAGAGGGGTGAACTGATGCTTGTGGCTAGAGAAGAACAAAGTCTGGTGGTAAGTTTCTTGGACCTTGGGAAGTCAAAGTATTTGTGCTGGCAATGGTTCAGGAACCCTGGTTATGGTTCATAAGCAGAGAAGAGTGCTTGAGGTCATGAATAACCTAAGGCATAAGCCAGAAGAGCAAGGATCAAAGCACATAGAAATAAGCAAGCAATCAAAGATCCCAAGATAACAATATGAAAAACCTAAAGCCTGAGACGTTATCCCCAACATTCCAGGAGCAGAGCCCAACCCCAACATAAAGTTAACAGCCAAGTAGTTAGCTATTTTAAAAAACTGGCCATTTGGGAGGAAAAACAGTGAAAGATCATAGATAGTTACTATGGTGATAGAGAAGAACACGGTTCAAACAGAAGACAATAAAGTCAAAAGAGCTACATATAAATCTTCAAAGAAAGATATAAAATAGTCACAAGCCCAAAAATATTTTTAGAAGAGCTTAAAAAGGACTTTAAAGATCAAATAAGAGAGATCACTGGGAAATGGGAAAATAAATAATAATAATCCAAGAAAATTGATAAAATTATGAAAAGAAAGTCAACCAATTACGAAAAGAAATCCAAAAACTTATTGAAAAGATAATCCATAAGAACTCAAATACTACATAAAACATCAAGAAACAATAAAACAAAATCAAAAGAATGAAAAAAAATAGAAGATAACATGAAATATTTTACTGGACAAACTGATTGAGGAGAGATAATATAAGAATTTTTGGCTTACTTGAAAGTCACGATTTAAAAAATCATGATTATATTTTAAAAAATTATTAAGGAAAATTTCCCTGAAATTTTAGAACTTGAGGGTAAAATTAGAAATTGAAAAAATAATCACTGATCACTTCCTGAAAGGGATCCAAAAATGAAAACTCACAGTAATATTATAGCTAAGTTTCAAAGCTCCCAGATCAAGTAGAAAACATTACAAGCAGCTAGAAAGAAATAATTCAAATATTGAAGAGCTATAGTAAGGTTAACACAAGATTTAGCTGCTTTAACATAAAAAGATGGAAGGGCATGGAATATAATATTCCAAAGAGCTAAGGAACTTCGTTTGCCACCAAGAATAACCTATCCAGGAAAACTCAGTGTAATCCTGCAAAGGAAAATTAGGTATTTAATGAATTAAAGAACTTTCAGACATTTTTAGGGAAAAACTGGAACTCAACAAAAATTTGACTTTTAAATACAAGAATCAGGGGAAACATGATAAATATGAAATATGAAAGATTAATAATAAGATTTAATAAGGTTAAAGTGTTTACTATCTTATGTGAGAAAATTTTTTGTAACTCTTGAGAATGTTATCATTATTAGAGCAGTTAGAAAGAGTATACATTAATAGAGAGCTTGTGTTTGAACAGATTATAATGGGATGATCCTAAAAAATAAAATTAAGTAGGAAGAGATAAAATTGAACAAAGACAAAGGAAGCAAAAGGGAGACTCACACAAAAGAAGCATGAATTTATAGTGGAGGGGTGGAAGACGGGCAGCATGAGAATATTATTCTCATTGTTAGTGGGCTAAAGAGGGAATAACATACATCTAGTTGGGTATAAAACTTTTCTTAACTTAGAGAGAAAAAAGAGGACAAAGTGATAGAACAAATGAAGTATTCTTAAAAGGGCGTCTGAATTAGGGAGGCAGTGGTCAGAAATAAATAAGATATCTAGAAAAAATGAGGTCAAGAAAGAGAAAAAAAAGAAATTGGGGAGAAATAGGATAGAGGTAATTATAGGATAAATAGGTAAAAATAGGATAGAGGTAACTAGTAATTATAACTGAATGTAAATGGGATGTACTTACCCATAAAATGGAAACAGATAGCAGAATGGATCAAAAGGCAGAACCCGACAATATGTTGTTTACAAGAAATACATTTAAAAATGAGAGACACGTGGAGTGAAAATAAAGGGCTTAAGTAGAATTTATTATGTTTTGGCTGATATTTAAAAAAAAAAAAGCAAGGGTAGCAATCATGATCCCAGACAAAGTTAAAGCTAAAATAGGTTTAATTAAAAGAGATAAGTGCAGACACTATGTTATGTTAAAAGGTACCATACATAATTAAGTGATATTAATACTAAATATATATGCACCAAAAGCTATAGTATTCAAATTTATAAAGGAAAAAGTAAATGAATTACATGTGAAAACTGATAGCAAATAATAATGGAGGGGAGCTTCAACTTTTTCCTCTCAGGGCTAGATAAATCTAACTAAAAAATAAATAAGAGAGAAGTCAAGGAGATTAATAGAATCTGGGATAAGCTAGATATGATAGACATCTGAAGAGAACTGAATGTGATTAGAAAGGAATCTTCCTTTTCTCAGTGGTATATGGCACCTTTACAAAAATTAACCATGTATTAGGGCACAGAAACCTTATAGTCAAGTGCAGAAAAACAGAAATGTTAAATGAGTACTTTTCAGATCACAATGCAATAAAAATTGCATTTAATAGATGACCATGGAAATGAATATGCATATGTATTTCCAGGGTAGATTCACAAAATATAAATACACTCTCTTCCTCAAAGGAAAAACCAAAATATACTCATCACCAATCCAGGAAGTGCTGGCATCTCAAGTATTCTTTCTATTATGCCTCCCCACAAACAAGTTCCCCTAGGCAAGTTCCTCCCTCTGCTCTACCTTGTTCTCACTCTCTGCTCTTCCTCTCCTACTCCCTTTCAGTAGTTACATTGGGTAAGCTCCTCCCACAATGGGCTGTGACTCAGGCTCCATGTGATTCAGGTTATATCATAGTTATGAGCTGGGCCAAAGCTCAAAGTAGGTCACATATACCTATTAATGGGTGGGAAAATATTCCTATTCCATTAACACTACATTAAGTGGTTTACAATTTACTAAAAATAAAAGACATGATATACCTTAAAAGTTCATACCAACACTATCCAATTTCTTTATCTGAATTTTGTTGCCACTTAAAGTTGTCTTCAATTATAAAGTTGTAGCTATTGTCTAGCTTATTCATTTGTTCCTACTTCATTTTCTCTGCATCCTTTTATACAAACTTTCCCCTACTTTGTTGAATTTCTCATATCTTCCATTCCCTATGCTCAAATAATGTTCCATTACATTCATGCAGTACAATTTGTTCAGTCATTTCTCCATTTCTGGGAAAGTGGCTTGTTTACAACTTTTTCTATTGCAAATAGGTCTTCTATGAATATTTTCGTGCAGTTTGGTCTTTTCTTGATGTCAATAGCCTCCTTCTGGAATAAACTGAGACTGAAAGGTATGAAAAATCTTGTATGATTTTAAAATATTTTTTGAAACTGTTGTACCGATTTATATCTCCATCAACATAAAGCAAAGGGATGCCCCACATCACTGTACATGTGAGTATCCATCACCAAGTAACTTTACATATAACCCAGAAAAGCAGAGCAAGGTAGAAATAAAGATCACAGCAAATGGTTAAAGTTAGTACTTCATAAGAATTGACATTAATATTTTATTTCATAAAAATATCTGCTTCAAATATTGTATATTAAAGACTCTCTTAAGGGAATATCGGACAAGGCATAAACCAATCAATAAGCATTAATTAACTGCCTACTATATTCTCAGTTACAAGCTATGCTCTGGAATACTTTTTTGACATTCTCCCACACATTATAATTTGTCTTATTCTATCTTTACCAGTTTTATAAGTATAAACTGATACCTCAGAGTTGTTTTAACTAACATTTTTCTGGTTATTAGAAATTTGGAGCACATTTACAGATGGCTGTTGCAAGTTTATAGAAATTATCTCATGACAGAATTATATCTAAACTTTATTGTGGTCTAGAGGATTTGGGGGGGGAGAACAAAGTAAAATGTGCACAGCAGAAAACAAAAGAAAACTCACAAGGAAGCAAGGACAATTCTCAACACAAGTATTACTTATCATATAGATTTTCTTGAAATGAAAATTTACTGTTACATATTTTCAATCCTCTCATGTTCCGCTATGCACATGACATGGCTTTATTTCTTTCTAACTTTGTATTTAAGATCCAATGCTTAAGTTCATGATATGTTTTTTTTCTTTTTTTTATTCTCTGTATTCTGGCATTTGAGTCTAAAATAAAATTTTGGAAAACAAAACATCTATACCATGACTCATTCAACCATTCCCCAATTGATGGCATCACCTCACTTTCCAGTTCTTTGCCACCACAAAGAGAGTTCCTATAAATATTTTAGAACATATAGGTTCATTTCCTTTTAGCCTGATCACATTGGGAAACATACCAAATAGTGGTATTGCTATGTTAAAGAGTAAACATAATTTAATAATTATTTCATCATAATTCCAAATTGCTCTCTGAAATGGTTGGATTGATTCACAATCCCACCAAAAGTGTATTAGTATCCCAATTTTTCCATATCACCTCCAATATTTGTCATTTTCCCCTTCTATCATTTTAGCCAATTTGATAGGAGTGAGGTGGTGTCTCAAAGTTGTTTTAATTTGAATTTCTCTAATCAAGAATAGTTTAGAACATTTTAATGACTATATATAACTTTGATTTCTTCTTCTAAAAACATCCTGTTCATATTGTTTGACCTTTTATCAAATTGGAAATAACTAATATTCTTGTCAAATTGACTTATTTCTCTATATGATGAGATATGATGAGCCCTATATCTGATAAATTGTATAAATTCTTCCCCAATTTTCCATTTTCCTTCTAATGTTGGCTACCTAGGTTTTGTTTGTAAAGAACCTTTTTAATTTAATTAAAAATATCCATTTTATATCCTCTCTATCTCTATCATGATATATCTATCATCATATCTCTATCATGCTCTCTATCTCTTGTCTATTTATAAATTCTTCTCATCAATAAATGATAGGTAATATTTTCTTCTAATTTACTTATGATGTCTCCTTTGATTCCTAGGTCATGTATCTATTTTTATCTTATCTTGGTAAATGGTATATTATCAGCCTATATCTAGCTTCTGTCAAACGGCTTTCCAGTTTTCCCAGAAATTTTTTTTCCAAATACTCAATTCTTATCCCAAAAGGTTAAATCTTTGTATTTATCAAACACAATGTTACTATAATAAATTATTGCTGTATATTGTATACCTACTCTAGTTCACTGATCCGTTATTCTATGTCTTAGCCACTACCCAATAGTCTTGAAAGTCACAACATTATAATACAGTTTACGATCTGGTACTGCTAAACCTATATATTTTTAAGATTATTTCTTTTGATATTCTACCAAATAAATTTTATTATTTTTCCTATCTCAGCAGAATGAAATATGCCTTTCTGAGTCTGATACCAATAAATCCTTTTGCAACAAAATTTCCATGGCTTCAACCAACCCACACAGTTTTCCTCCTCTAAAAATATAATAGAAGAGAAATGCTAAAGGCTGCAAGTAAGAAGTGATTTTAATGTTTGCAGAGAGACCACTGTGGGAGAAACAGTCATGTATTTTTTCATTTGATTCTCAGCAATTTGGGCAAAAACAAATTGCACATTCACATTTACTTAAGCCAAGGGAGTCATCAATACCAAATGCAATTGTACTTTACTGTAATGGATCACAAAATGGATGGGGAACAGAGTTTCTATCTGTACTTAGTAATGATTAGGCTGTTGCATGGGCTATTGCCAGAAGTGACGTCTGACATTAAAGAATTATCCTTTGGCTAGAAAATTTGTTATCTTAATGCACACATGTACAAGCTATGTACTATTTTAGAAGAAAAAAGAGAAGTAAACCTATACTTTCCCTTTAACATTGTCAAAGATTGCCATTTTTAAATCTGCTATATTTCTAACTATTGAAGCATAATATCTCATTTTTCCTGAAATATTAAGCCAATATAACCAGACCAAGTACCTTAAATCATCTTTGTAATGGCTTAGCATCTATCACCTTCATAAAGAATATATTGTGTAATTAATGACTTTCCCATTTAAAATAATTCATCATTATTTTATTCATTTCCATAATTTTTCAGTTTAAATAATAACATCTTGGGTGATGCAGTGGGTTGAATGTCAGGCTTGGATTGAAGAAGACCTAAGTTCAAATCCTGCCCCCAGACTTTACTAGCTTGTGTGACCCAGGACAAGGCATTTAATTTCTCTCAGACTATTTTCTCATCTGTAAAATAAGAAGGTCATACTCAGTAGTCTCTAAGATCCCTTCCAAATCTAAATCTATAACCTGAGACTTGGTTGTAAGGTATGGACTTTTTCTTTTGCTTTTGTTGAAGGGCAATTGGGGTTAAGTGACATGCCCAAGGTCACACTGCCAGTAAGTGTTAAGTGTCTGAGGCCAGATTTGAACTCAGGTCCTCCTGACTCCAAGGCTGGTGCTCTATTCACTGCACCATCTAGCTGCCCCTAGGTATGGACTTTCTAAAGATCAAATAACCTCCTTGAGATTAGGGACTGTTACATTCCTTGTATTTGAATATCCATCATCTACCACAGTGCCTGGCACCTAGTAGGTATTTAATAAATGCAGGAGCATTTGATTTATTATTTCAATCATCATGCAAATTTTTAAAAATCAATAGGCTATGGCTACTTAAGCACTGATTTCCATTTTCTCTTGGAATGCCACATGGTATTTATTGTCTTTGCTTAACAAATTATGTGACATTGGTCAGGTGACAAACTCTCTGAAATTTGATTACCTCATCTGTAAAATGAGATTAATTTTAGATCTCTTCTATTTTGAAATTCTTTTTTTCAAATTGAAGAAATTCAATTTAAAATTCGAAAGATTAAATAAATAGAATTTATTTTTGTAACCTGAGAGGCAATGTGGTACGTGACAGGTAGAGAACTGCTCTTGGGAGCATTTATATAGTACTATGTTCCAGGCAAAGGGCTAAGTGCTTTACAAACATCATTTCATCTGACTCTTAGAATATCTCTAGGAGGTAGGATGCTATTATCATCTCCATTTTTACAGTTGAGGAAACTGACACAAAGATTAAGTGTCTTGCCCAAGGTCACAAAGCTAGTAAGTGTCTGAGGTTGGATTTGAATTCAGATTTTTCTGACTCCAGGCTTTGCACTCTACTTCACCATGCTGTCTTAAATATAAGATATGTCACTTTATTAAAATAGTATGAATTGTAGTGTAATAGAAAGAACAAAGTACTTGGGGTCAAAATAACTAGGGTTGGGGCTCTGGTTCAAATAATCAGAAGAGTTGGGTTCAAATTTTGCCAATGCCACATACTACCAGGGCAATCACTTAACCACTCAATGTCCCCAGGCAATTTAGTAAGACTCTTAAGGTACAAAGAAGATGCTTTGGCAGAAGTTCCCTCATTAGTTATTCCCTATATCTATGAAATCACAGGTAAGGTTCCAAATCAAATGAAAGATATTACAATAGTATTCAAAATTTGAAAGACCTAAAATAAAGAACATAAAATTTAAGCCATCTGGAGACTAGGAAAAATGTGAAAATGCTAGTGAGTAGCAGAAGAAAGACCTTCATATACAGCATATTTCAAAATCCTTTCAAGGGCACCAAAAGCAAAAAAGCAAAGCCATGGGTTTCTCAGAGGTAGCTAGCACGGCACAAATGCAAAAAGTAGTTAACACTACCCTGAGGAACTGGGTCCAAGTAGATAGCAGCAACCATGATCCGATTATAACCAAGAAGGATTCATGTAATCAAAGCCCGCAGTGACAAGTCTGTCAGCAGAACTTTGTGAGATTCTAAGGGTAGTCCTGACGAAGTTAAGCAGACAATTGTAAGAATTAAGATGCACATAACACTTGTTGCCTTTGCTTCAAAGGCTTTCCCTTCTTGAATATTCACAATATGCCCTATAATGTAAATAACACAAATATTAAAATGCAACACTGAAATCCTAGCGTTCTAGCTCTCAGCCTAGGTTTCTTTATATTGCATCATAAGTGGGAGTAGAGTAATACTAGAAAGAAAGAAATAATGGTTAGGTGGGGCGGAAGGGAAAAAGAGAATATATCATTAACAGTTACCTAGGGGGATAGATAATGAAGGGTTTTTCCCACTTTAAGTCAATATGGTTTACAATCAAACATCTGGGAGACTGCCAGAAGTTTAATTAAATAGAAAGTTAAGCTAGTCAGCATGGTACATTGCAGTACTTGGGTCTTGAAAGGATATTTTCTCTCAACTATATGTAAACAGAGGCAATTAATATTTGATGTAGCCATTCAAAAGATAGTTTGATATTGGATAATAATCGATTTCATTCATATAACTTAAGGTTTGCATATATTATCTCATTTGATCCTCACAATTATTCAGTG
This sequence comes from Petaurus breviceps papuanus, assembly GCF_028583685.1. NCBI lineage: Eukaryota > Metazoa > Chordata > Mammalia > Diprotodontia > Petauridae > Petaurus > Petaurus breviceps. The sequence goes on from NW_027185655.1 coordinate 77,212,701, forward strand.
AGATGGGTAGGGCAAATATTATTGCTCCCTTTGAATGGGTAGGATCAGAAAGGTAAAATGGACTGGAGTAGGAAATGGCAAACCACGGCCAAGAAAATCCCAAATGGGGACACAAAAAGTCAGATACAACTGAAACAACTGAACAACAACAACAAGGACAAATGACTTCACAATGATTACTTGAACCAGAACCCCAAACTAGTCATTGTGACCCCAAGTGCAGTGCTCTTTCTGCTACACTACAATTCATACTCTTATTTTAATAAAGTGTCATGTTTATATATCTTATATTTAAGATAGCATGGCAGAATGGATAGAGTGCTAGGCCTGGAGTCAGAAAGATCTGAGTTCAAATCCAACCTCAGACACTTACTAACTTTGTGACCTTGGACAAGTCACTTAAACTTTGTTTCAGTTTCCTCAACTTTAAAAATGGAAATAGCATCCTACCTCCTAGAGGTATTCTAAGGATCAGATAAAATGGCATTTGTAAAGCACTTAACCCAGCAGCTGGAACATAGTCAGTACCATATAAATGCTAGCTATTATTGTTATTATTCTAGAAACCAAGCATTCAACATTGAAGATACGTGGTTTTTGTCTCCCAGTTTACATTGATGGCAATAGTCATGAAGATGATTCTTGTCGCCCTTCACATTCAAACAGGTGCCAAATCCTATTGCATCATTTCTCATGTCTCTGCCTTTTTCTCCACTCATGTGAACACTACACTTTCTTAGGTCCTCATCATGCCTCACCTATACTATATGAGTAGCTTCCTAATTGGCCTCCTTCTTCTAGACTCTGTCCTCTTCGATCTGTCTTTCACATAACTGCCAAAATCATCTTCCTAAGGCACAAATTTGATTATGTTACTCCTCTGTTCAAAGATCTTCAATGTTTCCCTACTTCCTTTAATATAAAATATCAACTCCTTAGCTTTCACTTAAGGCCATTTGTAGTCTCTATTTCCAGTCTGATTTCATACTATTTTCCTTCACATCCTCTGTGTTTTAGCCAAACTGTTTCCCAAATATGACATTCCCAGTCTCACTTCCAACTCATACAGACACCCCGTTCCTCTTTGCCTGCACTTTTTAGGATTATCTGCCTTTAAGGCTCAACTCAGGTGCCCCTTCATCTTTGAAATCTCCCTTGACCTCTCCTTCCCACTTCTCAAATTACTATTTCTCTCTATTTCTTCAAATGTTTCTATAACATTTTTACTATTTTCATTTGCCCCCTTTATCTATCTTGAATCAATAACTTATCCATACACATGTTCTATTCTTCCTCTATCCCCAAGCAAGCTTGTAAGCTCCTTGAAGGTAAAGACTAATCATTTTAACTTTATATTTCTAGCACCTAGCTCATTATTTTGCAAATAGTAGGCAATGGATAAAGGTTTAAATAGAATTTGCTCATTTGGTATAGTGCCAAGAAGACCAAATTTGGAATCTGAAAAATGGGTTTCAAATTTCAGCTGTAGCACTGCCTAGCCATGTGACATGATCGTTCTCTACACCCTTCCCCTTCTCTCCATTCATAGCCAATACCCTGGTCCAGAGCCTTATGACTCCTTACCGGGACTATTACAATAGCTTATCAGTTGTTCTGCCTGCTTCTATTCTCCTCCCTTCTCAATCATTCTTCCACACAAATGTCAAAATTAGCTTCTTGATTTCTATCATGTCACTACTTCCTTGCTCAAACAGTTTTCAGTGACTTCCTATTGTCTCCGTGATAAAACATTCTTTATCCTTGATTCTAAATTGCTTTATGCTCTGGTCCAAATCTAACACTCTAGTCTTTCTCCTTTTCTTACATTCTATGTTCAAGCTTTTTTAAAAGCTTGCTTGCTGTTCCCTTAGCTCTGTATTCCATTTTCTGCCTCAGTCTTCATGTAGCCTTTTCCCATATTTGTAATCCATTCCCTTTACACTTCTGCCTCTTAAAATTCATATCACTATTCAACTTGTGTATAGCTCTATTCACAGCCTTTCTCAATCATTGCCCCCCAAGTTGTTGTTATTGTTTAATGCTTGAGTAGATGGATACAACAGATTGCTGTTGTTTAGTTGTTTCAGTTGTGTCAGATTCTCCATGACTCCATTTGAAGTTTTCTTGGCAGATTCTGGAATGGTTTGCCATTTCCTTCTCCAGCTCATCTTACAGATGAAGAAACTGAGGCAAAAAGTCTTTAAGAGACTTGCCTAGTGTCACATAGCTAGTAAATGTCTGAGGTCACTTTTGGACTCAGGTCTTCCTGATTCTAGGCCTGGCACTCTATCCACTGTGCCACCTAGCTGTCCTTCAATGTGGCATCCAGTTTCTATTGACAAGGCAAAAGGTCTTCTCCTGAAGATGGCTTTCTATTTGTTTATGTATGATTTCCTGATCTCCTAATCTCCCTGATCTCCAAGAGGGCATGCTAACTCCCCATGGTAGTTATTCCACTCAATTTTAGAATGCTACCCTGGAAAGCAAATACAAACTTCCCTAACTAAATATACCTATCTAACAATATACATCCAATCTAGCCCATTCTCCAGGAAACCAAGGCCTATTCAGGCATTTGACCATATGCCCAGCAGCCATGATGATAACCCTCCTTTCCCAGTTCTTGTTCTGAGAACAATAATGAGTTTAATACTATCATTTCTACGTAAAATGGCTCAATAATTGACTGTCTACTCCACCATGTGAAGAAGGCTCCAAATGGGGTCTTGAAGAGTTGGAAACAACTAAACATTAATAACAACAAATGAGAATGCAAACTACTTGAGAGAGAGAACTTTTGCTTTTATATTTTTGTCCTAGTACTTAGTACAATATCTGGTACAAAATATGTACTTAATATATGGTTGTTTTTTTTTAAATCATTAAGATTGTATTTCCAGAGTACATTGTAATCTCCTTGAGGGAGCCCCTTAATTTTTATGTTTGTAAGTTGTTCCTAGCATGCTGTCTTGCAGGACCAGGAACTGAATCGGGCAAGTCTTTTCTCTAAGCCTCTGTTTCATCAACTATAAAATAGAAACAAAAATATTTACATTGTTTGGAGTTATCCTGAAAAAAGCATTTTTAATAAACTGTAACGTGTTTTATACAATAAATGGAAAGTGTTATTTAGCTACTGACCATACTTTGAAAGAGAGTTTATTCATGAATCATTTACCATCTATCAAAAGGTGGTACATGTTGGAATTACATGTAGAGAGGGCCAGGAAGCAATATGCTAGTAGTACAATCTCTCTGTGCCTCAGTTTCTTCATCCATAAAATGAAGGGACTGAGAAAGTGGTCTCTAAAATCCCTTCAAACTTAGATTTTCTCTGATTATACTTTTACAGTACTTCTCTTTATGGAATTGCTTTGTTGAATTTTACTATTTTTTTTTAATGTATGCCCTTGGGTAAGTCATTCTCTGAGTCTCATTTTCTTGATTTATAAAATGAGGGGATTCTTCCAAATAATCTCTGAGCTCCTTTTCACTTTTATGCATCACATTATAATTTCTTTACGAACATAATAAAGTTGTCAGGACTACTATGAAATTTCATTTTGTGGAAGACAATTTATTATACAATATCGTCTAATAAGCTATTGCCAGTGGCAACCAGTGGAGTAGGAAATGAGTTTACTTTTCACTGAACATGGCAAAAAATACATGTTTAAACATTATTCTAACACTTAGAGTCAGACTAATTTAGAATGGAAACTGATGAGATATGACAAGTCAGCCAGAAAACTGTTTAAGAGAAATGCCAAAACTTAGTCTGAAGGTCGGTTACAGATTCAAATTCCACATCAAATAAAATTTGCTATTCGTTGGCAGTCTCATTAAAGGTTAAACTTTGTGGTCATCAAGTTTCACTTAGTTGCTGTAAAAGTTGGTTGGGCAAAAGCCAATATGGTTCTGCTAACTGCCAGCCCAGATACACAGAGGAAGTGTCACTCTGTCCCAGAGGGTGCTAACTATTTCTCATTGTTGTCAAGGATGTGACCATAATGCCTAACACCATAAGATGTAGACTTGGAAGAGCTCCTAGAGGTTATCTAATCCAAGTCCAATACCAACCTTGTGGTGGGGTTCTGGTGCATGTGCAGATTGGCTCTGAATGTTATCTTCTCATGAAGGATGCTTAGGGAATTAATTCTAGGAAAATCATGTTGATATTTAAGGGAAATACCCTTAAACAATGCAGAGGCTGGAACTTGCATGGACATTCTATAGTTGATTCTGATTTTCCTACCACATGGTTAGGAGTAAAGTTTTTCCGTTGGTTGTGTAGTTGAATTTGCTGGTGTCTTCAATTGCCTATTGGATGCTCTTCTTTTCTTTCTTTTTTTTTTGCATTTTGGAAGGCAACTGAGTTAAGTGACTTGCCCAAGGTCACATGGCTAGTTTTTGTATTAAGTTTCTGAGGCCAGATTTGAACTCAGCTCCTCCTGACTCGAGGGCCGGTGCTCTATTCACTGCACCACCTAGCCACCTCTTGGATGCTCTTCTTTTCATTGTCTTCAGTTGCACTCTGGTGGTGTGACATCTTGTGGAAAGACCATTCCGTAAAGAGAAGAGCATTACAGCCTTCCTCCTCATGACGCCTCATTAGTCTTTGATCATTCTTTCCCATTCTAGGTGCTGAGAATGCAGTTTCTAATCTGGATCAGGAGCACATTACAAGAATCTGGGAGTTGGAATATAGGCTAGATGTTATAACTGACCCAACATTGATGTCCTAAGGAACAAGGTATGCTCAGGACCTCAGGAAAGTGGAAGGATC